>NW_027325671.1:0-330606 GCF_048418805.1 Vulpes vulpes
CCGAACCCGAACCCGAACCCGAACCCGAACCCGAACCCGAACCCGAACCCGAACCCGAACCCTAACCCGAACCCGAACCCGAACCCGAACCCGAACCCGAACCCGAACCCGAACCCGAACCCGAACCCGAACCCGAACCCGAACCCTAACCCGAACCCGAACCCGAACCCTAACCCGAACCCGAACCCGAACCCGAACCCGAACCCGAACCCGAACCCTAACCCGAACCCGAACCCTAACCCGAACCCGAACCCGAACCCGAACCCGAACCCGAACCCGAACCCGAACCCTAACCCTAACCCGAACCCTAACCCGAACCCGAACCCTAACCCGAACCCGAACCCGAACCCGAACCCTAACCCGAACCCGAACCCTAACCCGAACCCGAACCCGAACCCTAACCCTAACCCTAACCCTAACCCGAACCCGAACCCTAACCCTAACCCGAACCCGAACCCTAACCCGAACCCTAACCCGAACCCGAACCCTAACCCGAACCCGAACCCGAACCCTAACCCGAACCCTAACCCTAACCCGAACCCTAACCCTAACCCGAACCCGAACCCTAACCCGAACCCTAACCCTTTTCCTAACTCTAACCCGTAACCTAATCCCTAATTGTACCCTAAATCTAGCCCAAACCCCTGTCTTAACCCCTAACCCTAAACTTCAACCCCATCCCCCACTCTATCGCTAAACGTATTCCCTCCCCCATCCCTTCACTCTAAACCCTATATCCTATCTGTAACATAACCCTTGTCCATTCCCTAACTCAGTTTCCTAATCCCAAATCCGTACCTTACTCCTAACTCTTGACCCTTCCCCCATCTCTCACCCTAACCAGGAACTCGAACGCATAACCATGGTCACTAATCCATATCATCTAATTTCACCCTAACCACATATTGCTCACCCTAAACCCTAACCCTATCTCAATTGTCCCCATTCACTTACCTTGTTCTGAGTAGCTGCTGCTGAGGTGGATGTGACTCTGAACAGCGCCTCCAGGGTCCTCCAGTGGGTCCTGAGGAAGCCGGACTCCTGTCATGGCAGACGTGGCCCCACGTCTTCCTGAGTCATAGACAGCAGGTCCTGAGAAGGCCGGGGCTCCTGTCAGTGTAGACTCGGCCCCACGTCATCCCGAAAACTCACCGTGGGTCCTGAGGAGGCCGGGGCTCCTGTCAGCGTGGACGTGACCCTACATCTTCCCGAAAACTCAACGCGGGTCCTGAGGAGGCTGGGGCTCCTGTCAGCGAGGAAGCGGCCCCACATCTTCCTGAAGTCTCACCGTGGGTCCTGAGGAGACCAGGCTCCTGTCAGCGAGGACACGGCTCCACATGGTCCTGAAGCCTACCTGCGGGTCCTGAGGAGGCCGGGGCTCCTGTCAGCCTGGACGTGGCCCCACGTCCTCCTCAGGCAGCCAGAGCACAGACCGGCTCCTGTTACTGCTGGCGGACGAGGCCTACTGCGTACACACGCCCCCTGACTCGGGCCTGGGCTCAGGCGCTGAAGGAGGCGGTGAGGGAGGCGGCGTCCCCACGCCCAGGGCGGGACCTGCCTCCTTCCAGGCTCCAGCTGAGACCTATTGAAGAAACCCAACCCCACCCCCCCACCCCCGGGGAAAATTTAGGACCACGCCTAACCCAGAGGCAGCAAATCCAGGCGCCTTCCCGGAATTTAAGCAACGAAAAACATTCTGTGGTTTTTCCGAGATAAGAAAACCATTCCCCCCCCCCCACGCCCTGACTGGAAAGTCCCTGAACATGTTCATGTTGACCTTCAAAGAAATCAATCGTGTCTTAACCCGAATGCTATGCTAATCCCGTGGTTTGCCTTTAAAA
Source organism: Vulpes vulpes (assembly GCF_048418805.1). Lineage (NCBI taxonomy): Eukaryota > Metazoa > Chordata > Mammalia > Carnivora > Canidae > Vulpes > Vulpes vulpes. The sequence continues at coordinate 1,842 of NW_027325671.1, forward strand.
GATGCCTGTAATTGCCAATCGGGGCTCTTCCACCTTTGAGGCTGAGGGCCCGTTTGCGCAAACGTTCAATAAAACCCTCTTGCTAGGGATCCCTGGGTGGCGCAGCGGTTTAGCGCCTGCCTTTGGCCCAGGGCGCGATCCTGGAGACCCAGGATCGAGTCCCACGTCTACCTAGAATGGTGGGAGGCCTGCAGGGCCCAAGGATGGGAACTGAGGATGTGGGAGGGTGCCTGCATCCCCCTCCCGCCTGGCGTGGGGACAGGACCCTCCCCCGGGACCCTCCGCCTTCAGGGTGAAGGGCTAAGTGCTGATTGGACCACGCCTGCCCACAGTCATGATGCGGGACCCCACTGTGGGCGGAACTGTGCCACCCCCGGGTTCCACCGCTGCATGGCGCTCACTGTGCGTCTGCAGAGCTTCGGAAGCACTCGGGCTCCGGATCTGGCTCACAGCGACCGGACTCTCCCGCTCTCCCCAGTAGCTCAGTACTCCCACTCTCCTCAGTACCCCCACTCTCCCCAGTACCCCCACCCTCGCACGTGGAAGTGACAGGATTCTCCTCATGTGTATCTGATCTCAATACAGACATTGCAAACGTACTTGTTCAATGAGAGTGTAGCTCGGGGCTAGCTCCCATCAAAGTGTCTAGCAGACATCTGCCTGCAAAGCATACACACTTCCGAGACTTGAGCTTATGACCTATCGCTCCCACATCCTGACTGCCTGTACAGTTCGCTTGCACAGCATTTCGTTCAATGCGGGACAAGAGCAGAGAGAGAACCAAGTGACTGGCTTGTCAATTTCGCGCCTAGCGGACAGCTGCCTCCAACGCATGCACACTCCTTTGGGTTGAGCTTATGGCTTCAACCTCCCACATGCTCACTGCCTTGTACCCTTTGCAGCCAAGGGATTTCGTTGGACACGGGATTCAAGCTTTGCGAGAAGCAAGTCTCTCTTAGCTCAATCTAGTGACTTCCGACGACTTCCTTCCTCAGAGGGGTGGTACATACTAACTTCCAACCCTGAGTACCTAGTTGCAAGCTCTCTCTCAGGGGAACTTCCTTCTGTGAGATGAGCTGACTCGCGGTTCTTCCCACTTCCACACTGCCTGCACATGGAGTTACGAACATCCTCACTAGACATGTTTGTCAGAAGCTGATGGGACGCAAGGGGCAAGCTGCAGGCCTCAATGGTGCTGTCACTAGGTGCGGTAGAGCGGTATTCACGAAAAGTCCTGACTTTCAATGCTGCTACGTTCTCACGGCCATAAGAACGAGCTAGTGGAAAGCTGAATTCGAGGCATGCTTCCTTTTGAGAGTTGAGCTCAACGAAGGACCCTCCCGCCTCGAGCATCCCTGTGGATGGAGCTGCTAACATCCTCATGTCAGGTGCAGGGAGAGGTCGTGAGAAATCCGTGTGGAAGCGTCAGGCCTGTCCTGACGGGAATGTGAGTTGAATACAGCGATTGCCATCGTCCTTGCTCAATTAGAGTGTAGCTAATTTCTAACTCCCCTGTAGGAGTGGGGAGCAGACATCTGCCTCCCAGGCATACACGCTCCTGAGAGTTGAGCCTATGGCCTGTCCCTCCCACATCCTGCCTGCAGGTACAACGCGCTCCTAACAGGCCTAGCCCCAATGCGTGACTGAAGTGTAGTGAGAGGTAAGTGGAAAGTCCCGGCCCACAAGACTAGTGCATCGAAGCTCAATCTAGCGATTTCCTAGTATTTCCTGTGTGAGCCAGGTGCTACATCCTAAGTGCCATACGAGAGAAGCTAGCTGAACGCCTTGTCCAAAAGCAACTTACTTCGGAGAGTTGAGCTCACCCACAGTGCCTTACAGTTGCACACTGCCTGCAGAATGAGTTTCGAATATCTGTACCACAGCCGTTTGTCAGAGGCTTGTGAGACGCAAGTGGAATAAGCAGACCTGGATGTGTCTCCAGCTGCAGTGGAGTGGTATTCTGGGTACTGCCTAGCTTAGAGTACTGCTACGTTCTCAGTAACCTAAGAACGCAGCTAGTTGAAAGCTGGCTTGTAAGCATGCCTCCTTGTGCGAGCTGAGGTCAGGGCAGGACCCTCCCGCATCCTGACTGCCCGTAGACATAGGTCCCAGCATCCTTATGTTAGGCGCCGGAAGAAATTGTGTGAAAAGCATGTGGAAGTGACAGGATTCTCCTCAAGTGTATCTGATCTCAATACAGACATTGCAAACGTCCTTGTTCAATGAGAGTGTAGCTCGGTGCTAGCTCCCATCAATAAGTGTCTAGCAGACATCTGCCTGCAAAGCATACACACTTCCGAGAGGTGAATTAAGGACTGTCCCTCCCACATCCTGCCTGCACGTACACTGCGCTCCTAACAGGCCTAGCCCCGATGCGTGACTGAAGTGTAGTGAGAGGTAAGTGGAAGGTCTCGGCCCACAAGTGTAGTACATCCAAGCTCAATCTAGCGATTTCCTAGTATTTCCTGTGTGAGCAAGGTGCTACATGCTAAGTGCCATACGAGAGAAGCTAGCTGAACGCCTTGTCCAAAAGCAACTTACTTCGGAGAGTTGAGCTCACCCACAGTGCCTTACAGTTGCACACTGCCTGCAGAATGAGTTTCGAACATCTGTACCACAGCCAAGTGACTGGCTTGTCAAATTCGCGCCTAGTGGACAGCTGCCGCCAAGGCATGCACACTCCTTTGGGTTGAGCTTATGGCTTCAACCTCCCACATGCTCACTGCCTTGTACCCTTTGCAGCCAAGGGATTTCGTTGGACACGGGATTCAAGCTTTGCGAGAAGCAAGTCTCTCTTAGCTCAATCTAGTGACTTCCGACGAGTTCCTTCCTCAGAGGGGTGGTACATACTAACTTCCAACCCTGAGTACCTAGTTGCAAGCTCTCTCTCAGGGGAACTTCCTTCTGTGAGATGAGCTGACTCGCGGTTCTTCCCACTTCCACACTGCCTGCACATGGAGTTACGAACATCCTCACTAGACATGTTTGTCAGAAGCTGATGGGACGCAAGGGGCAAGCTGCAGGCCTCAATGGTGCTGTCACTAGGTGCGGTAGAGCGGTATTCACGAAAAGTCCTGACTTTCAATGCTGCTATGTTCTCACGGCCATAAGAACGCAGCTAGTGGAAAGCTGCATTCGAGGCATGCTTCCTTTTGAGAGTTGAGCTCAACGAAGGACCCTCCCGCCTCGAGCCTCCCTGTGGATGGAGCTGCTAACATCCTCATGTCAGGTGCAGGGAGAGGTTGTGAGAAATGCGTGTGGAAACGTCAGGCCTGTCCTGATGGAAATCTGAGTTGAATACAGCGATTGCCAACGTCCTTGTTCAATTAGAGTGTAGCTAATTTCTAACTCCCCTGTAGGAGTGGGGAGCAGACATCTGTCTCCCAGGCATACACGCTCCTGAGAGTTGAGCCTATGGCCTGTCCCTCCCACATCCTGCCTGCAGGTACAACGCGCTCCTAACAGGCCTAGCCCCAATGCGTGACTGAAGTGTAGTGAGAGGTAAGTGGAAAGTCCCGGCCCACAAGACTAGTGCATCGAAGCTCAATCTAGCGATTTCCTAGTATTTCCTGTGTGAGCCAGGTGCTACATCCTAAGTGCCATACGAGAGAAGCTAGCTGAACGCCTTGTCCAAAAGCAACTTACTTCGGAGAGTTGAGCTCACCCACAGTGCCTTACAGTTGCACACTGCCTGCAGAATGAGTTTCGAATATCTGTACCACAGCCGTTTGTCAGAGGCTTGTGAGACGCAAGTGGAATAAGCAGACCTGGATGTGTCTCCAGCTGCAGTGGAGTGGTATTCTGGGTACTGCCTAGCTTAGAGTACTGCTACGTTCTCAGTAACCTAAGAACGCAGCTAGTTGAAAGCTGGCTTGTAAGCATGCCTCCTTGTGCGAGCTGAGGTCAGGGCAGGACCCTCCCGCATCCTGACTGCCCGTAGACATAGGTCCCAGCATCCTTATGTTAGGCGCCGGAAGAAATTGTGTGAAAAGCATGTGGAAGTGACAGGATTCTCCTCAAGTGTATCTGATCTCAATACAGACATTGCAAACGTCCTTGTTCAATGAGAGTGTAGCTCGGTGCTAGCTCCCATCAATAAGTGTCTAGCAGACATCTGCCTGCAAAGCATACACACTTCCGAGAGGTGAATTAAGGACTGTCCCTCCCACATCCTGCCTGCACGTACACTGCGCTCCTAACAGGCCTAGCCCCGATGCGTGACTGAAGTGTAGTGAGAGGTAAGTGGAAGGTCTCGGCCCACAAGTGTAGTACATCCAAGCTCAATCTAGCGATTTCCTAGTATTTCCTGTGTGAGCAAGGTGCTACATGCTAAGTGCCATACGAGAGAAGCTAGCTGAACGCCTTGTCCAAAAGCAACTTACTTCGGAGAGTTGAGCTCACCCACAGTGCCTTACAGTTGCACACTGCCTGCAGAATGAGTTTCGAACATCTGTACCACAGCCAAGTGACTGGCTTGTCAAATTCGCGCCTAGTGGACAGCTGCCGCCAAGGCATGCACACTCCTTTGGGTTGAGCTTATGGCTTCAACCTCCCACATGCTCACTGCCTTGTACCCTTTGCAGCCAAGGGATTTCGTTGGACACGGGATTCAAGCTTTGCGAGAAGCAAGTCTCTCTTAGCTCAATCTAGTGACTTCCGACGAGTTCCTTCCTCAGAGGGGTGGTACATACTAACTTCCAACCCTGAGTACCTAGTTGCAAGCTCTCTCTCAGGGGAACTTCCTTCTGTGAGATGAGCTGACTCGCGGTTCTTCCCACTTCCACACTGCCTGCACATGGAGTTACGAACATCCTCACTAGACATGTTTGTCAGAAGCTGATGGGACGCAAGGGGCAAGCTGCAGGCCTCAATGGTGCTGTCACTAGGTGCGGTAGAGCGGTATTCACGAAAAGTCCTGACTTTCAATGCTGCTACGTTCTCACGGCCATAAGAACGCAGCTAGTGGAAAGCTGCATTCGAGGCATGCTTCCTGTGGAGAGTTGAGCTCAACGAAGGACCCTCCCGCCTCGAGCATCCCTGTGGATGGAGCTGCTAACATCCTCATGTCAGGTGCAGGGAGAGGTCGTGAGAAATCCGTGTGGAAGCGTCAGGCCTGTACTGACGGGAATGTGAGTTAAATACAGCGATTGCCAACGTCCTTGTTCAATTAGAGTGTAGATAGGTTTTAACTCCCCTGTAGGAGTGGGGAGCAGACATCTGCCTCCCAGGCATACACGCTCCTGAGAGTTGAGCCTATGGCCTGTCCCTCCCACATCCTGCCTGCAGGTACAACGCGCTCCTAACAGGCCTAGCCCCAATGCGTGACTGAAGTGTAGTGAGAGGTAAGTGGAAAGTCCCGGCCCACAAGACTAGTGCATCGAAGCTCAATCTAGCGATTTCCTAGTATTTCCTGTGTGAGCCAGGTGCTACATCCTAAGTGCCATACGAGAGAAGCTAGCTGAACGCCTTGTCCAAAAGCAACTTACTTCGGAGAGTTGAGCTCACCCACAGTGCCTTACAGTTGCACACTGCCTGCAGAATGAGTTTCGAATATCTGTACCACAGCCGTTTGTCAGAGGCTTGTGAGACGCAAGTGGAATAAGCAGACCTGGATGTGTCTCCAGCTGCAGTGGAGTGGTATTCTGGGTACTGCCTAGCTTAGAGTACTGCTACGTTCTCAGTAACCTAAGAACGCAGCTAGTTGAAAGCTGGCTTGTAAGCATGCCTCCTTGTGCGAGCTGAGGTCAGGGCAGGACCCTCCCGCATCCTGACTGCCCGTAGACATAGGTCCCAGCATCCTTATGTTAGGCGCCGGAAGAAATTGTGTGAAAAGCATGTGGAAGTGACAGGATTCTCCTCAAGTGTATCTGATCTCAATACAGACATTCCAAACGTACTTGTTCAATGAGAGTGTAGCTCGGTGCTAGCTCCCATCAAAGGGTCTAGCAGACATCTACCTGCAAAGCATACACACTTCCGAGAGTTGAGCTTATGGCCTATCGCTCCCACATCCTGACTGCCTGTACAGTTCGCTTGCACAGCATTTCGTTCAATGCGGGACAAGAGCAGAGAGAGAACCAAGTGACTGGCTTGTCAATTTCGCGCCTAGCGGACAGCTGCCTCCAACGCATGCACACTCCTTTGGGTTGAGCTTATGGCTTCAACCTCCCACATGCTCACTGCCTTGTACCCTTTGCAGCCAAGGGATTTCGTTGGACACGGGATTCAAGCTTTGCGAGAAGCAAGTCTCTCTTAGCTCAATCTAGTGACTTCTGACGACTTCCTCCCTCAGAGGGGTGGTACATACTAACTTCCAACCCTGAGTACCTAGTTGCAAGCTCTCTCTCAGGGGAACTTCCTTCTGTGAGATGAGCTGACTCGCGGTTCTTCCCACTTCCACACTGCCTGCACATGGAGTTACGAACATCCTCACTAGACATGTTTGTCAGAAGCTGATGGGACGCAAGGGGCAAGCTGCAGGCCTCAATGGTGCTGTCACTAGGTGCGGTAGAGCGGTATTCACGAAAAGTCCTGACTTTCAATGCTGCTACGTTCTCACGGCCATAAGAACGAGCTAGTGGAAAGCTGAATTCGAGGCATGCTTCCTTTTGAGAGTTGAGCTCAACGAAGGACCCTCCCGCCTCGAGCATCCCTGTGGATGGAGCTGCTAACATCCTCATGTCAGGTGCAGGGAGAGGTCGTGAGAAATCCGTGTGGAAGCGTCAGGCCTGTACTGACGGGAATGTGAGTTAAATACAGCGATTGCCATCGTCCTTGCTCAATTAGAGTGTAGCTAATTTCTAACTCCCCTGTAGGAGTGGGGAGCAGACATCTGCCTCCCAGGCATACACGCTCCTGAGAGTTGAGCCTATGGCCTGTCCCTCCCACATCCTGCCTGCAGGTACAACGCGCTCCTAACAGGCCTAGCCCCAATGCGTGACTGAAGTGTAGTGAGAGGTAAGTGGAAAGTCCCGGCCCACAAGACTAGTGCATCGAAGCTCAATCTAGCGATTTCCTAGTATTTCCTGTGTGAGCCAGGTGCTACATCCTAAGTGCCATACGAGAGAAGCTAGCTGAACGCCTTGTCCAAAAGCAACTTACTTCGGAGAGTTGAGCTCACCCACAGTGCCTTACAGTTGCACACTGCCTGCAGAATGAGTTTCGAATATCTGTACCACAGCCGTTTGTCAGAGGCTTGTGAGACGCAAGTGGAATAAGCAGACCTGGATGTGTCTCCAGCTGCAGTGGAGTGGTATTCTGGGTACTGCCTAGCTTAGAGTACTGCTACGTTCTCAGTAACCTAAGAACGCAGCTAGTTGAAAGCTGGCTTGTAAGCATGCCTCCTTGTGCGAGCTGAGGTCAGGGCAGGACCCTCCCGCATCCTGACTGCCCGTAGACATAGGTCCCAGCATCCTTATGTTAGGCGCCGGAAGAAATTGTGTGAAAAGCATGTGGAAGTGACAGGATTCTCCTCAAGTGTATCTGATCTCAATACAGACATTGCAAACGTCCTTGTTCAATGAGAGTGTAGCTCGGTGCTAGCTCCCATCAATAAGTGTCTAGCAGACATCTGCCTGCAAAGCATACACACTTCCGAGAGGTGAATTAAGGACTGTCCCTCCCACATCCTGCCTGCACGTACACTGCGCTCCTAACAGGCCTAGCCCCGATGCGTGACTGAAGTGTAGTGAGAGGTAAGTGGAAGGTCTCGGCCCACAAGTGTAGTACATCCAAGCTCAATCTAGCGATTTCCTAGTATTTCCTGTGTGAGCAAGGTGCTACATGCTAAGTGCCATACGAGAGAAGCTAGCTGAACGCCTTGTCCAAAAGCAACTTACTTCGGAGAGTTGAGCTCACCCACAGTGCCTTACAGTTGCACACTGCCTGCAGAATGAGTTTCGAACATCTGTACCACAGCCAAGTGACTGGCTTGTCAAATTCGCGCCTAGTGGACAGCTGCCGCCAAGGCATGCACACTCCTTTGGGTTGAGCTTATGGCTTCAACCTCCCACATGCTCACTGCCTTGTACCCTTTGCAGCCAAGGGATTTCGTTGGACACGGGATTCAAGCTTTGCGAGAAGCAAGTCTCTCTTAGCTCAATCTAGTGACTTCCGACGAGTTCCTTCCTCAGAGGGGTGGTACATACTAACTTCCAACCCTGAGTACCTAGTTGCAAGCTCTCTCTCAGGGGAACTTCCTTCTGTGAGATGAGCTGACTCGCGGTTCTTCCCACTTCCACACTGCCTGCACATGGAGTTACGAACATCCTCACTAGACATGTTTGTCAGAAGCTGATGGGACGCAAGGGGCAAGCTGCAGGCCTCAATGGTGCTGTCACTAGGTGCGGTAGAGCGGTATTCACGAAAAGTCCTGACTTTCAATGCTGCTATGTTCTCACGGCCATAAGAACGCAGCTAGTGGAAAGCTGCATTCGAGGCATGCTTCCTTTTGAGAGTTGAGCTCAACGAAGGACCCTCCCGCCTCGAGCCTCCCTGTGGATGGAGCTGCTAACATCCTCATGTCAGGTGCAGGGAGAGGTTGTGAGAAATGCGTGTGGAAACGTCAGGCCTGTCCTGACGGAAATCTGAGTTGAATACAGCGATTGCCAACGTCCTTGTTCAATTAGAGTGTAGATAGGTTTTAACTCCCCTGTAGGAGTGGGGAGCAGACATCTGCCTCCCAGGCATACACGCTCCTGAGAGTTGAGCCTATGGCCTGTCCCTCCCACATCCTGCCTGCAGGTACAACGCGCTCCTAACAGGCCTAGCCCCAATGCGTGACTGAAGTGTAGTGAGAGGTAAGTGGAAAGTCCCGGCCCACAAGACTAGTGCATCGAAGCTCAATCTAGCGATTTCCTAGTATTTCCTGTGTGAGCCAGGTGCTACATCCTAAGTGCCATACGAGAGAAGCTAGCTGAACGCCTTGTCCAAAAGCAACTTACTTCGGAGAGTTGAGCTCACCCACAGTGCCTTACAGTTGCACACTGCCTGCAGAATGAGTTTCGAATATCTGTACCACAGCCGTTTGTCAGAGGCTTGTGAGACGCAAGTGGAATAAGCAGACCTGGATGTGTCTCCAGCTGCAGTGGAGTGGTATTCTGGGTACTGCCTAGCTTAGAGTACTGCTACGTTCTCAGTAACCTAAGAACGCAGCTAGTTGAAAGCTGGCTTGTAAGCATGCCTCCTTGTGCGAGCTGAGGTCAGGGCAGGACCCTCCCGCATCCTGACTGCCCGTAGACATAGGTCCCAGCATCCTTATGTTAGGCGTCGGAAGAGGTTGTGTGAAAAGCATGTGGAAGTGACAGGATTCTCCTCAAGTGTATCTGATCTCAATACAGACATTGCAAACGTACTTGTTCAATGAGAGTGTAGCTCGGTCCTAGCTCCCATCAAAGTGTCTAGCAGACATCTGCTTGCAAAGCATACACACCTCCGAGAGTTGAGCTTATGGCCTATCGCTCCCACATCCTGACTGCCTGTACAGTTCGCTTGCACAGCATTTCGTTCTACGCGGGACAGGAGCAGAGAGAGAGCCAAGTGACTGGCTTGTCAAATTCGCGACTAGAAGACAGCTGCCGCCAAGGCATGCACTTTCCTTTGGGTTGAGCTTATGGCTTCAAACTCCCACATGCTCACTGCCTGTAGCCTTTGCAGCCAAGGGATTTCGTTGGACACGGGATTCAAGCTTTGTGAGAAGCAAGTGTCTCGTAGCTCAATCCAGTGACTTCTGACGACTTCCTCCCTCAGAGGGGTGGTACATACTAACTTCCAACCCTGAGTACCTAGTTGCAAGCTCTCTCTCAGGGGAACTTCCTTCTGTGAGATGAGCTGACTCGCGGTTCTTCCCACTTCCACACTGCCTGCACATGGAGTTACGAACATCCTCACTAGACATGTTTGTCAGAAGCTGATGGGACGCAAGGGGCAAGCTGCAGGCCTCAATGGTGCTGTCACTAGGTGCGGTAGAGCGGTATTCACGAAAAGTCCTGACTTTCAATGCTGCTACGTTCTCACGGCCATAAGAACGAGCTAGTGGAAAGCTGAATTCGAGGCATGCTTCCTTTTGAGAGTTGAGCTCAACGAAGGACCCTCCCGCCTCGAGCATCCCTGTGGATGGAGCTGCTAACATCCTCATGTCAGGTGCAGGGAGAGGTCGTGAGAAATCCGTGTGGAAGCGTCAGGCCTGTACTGACGGGAATGTGAGTTAAATACAGCGATTGCCATCGTCCTTGCTCAATTAGAGTGTAGCTAATTTCTAACTCCCCTGTAGGAGTGGGGAGCAGACATCTGCCTCCCAGGCATACACGCTCCTGAGAGTTGAGCCTATGGCCTGTCCCTCCCACATCCTGCCTGCAGGTACAACGCGCTCCTAACAGGCCTAGCCCCAATGCGTGACTGAAGTGTAGTGAGAGGTAAGTGGAAAGTCCCGGCCCACAAGACTAGTGCATCGAAGCTCAATCTAGCGATTTCCTAGTATTTCCTGTGTGAGCCAGGTGCTACATCCTAAGTGCCATACGAGAGAAGCTAGCTGAACGCCTTGTCCAAAAGCAACTTACTTCGGAGAGTTGAGCTCACCCACAGTGCCTTACAGTTGCACACTGCCTGCAGAATGAGTTTCGAATATCTGTACCACAGCCGTTTGTCAGAGGCTTGTGAGACGCAAGTGGAATAAGCAGACCTGGATGTGTCTCCAGCTGCAGTGGAGTGGTATTCTGGGTACTGCCTAGCTTAGAGTACTGCTACGTTCTCAGTAACCTAAGAACGCAGCTAGTTGAAAGCTGGCTTGTAAGCATGCCTCCTTGTGCGAGCTGAGGTCAGGGCAGGACCCTCCCGCATCCTGACTGCCCGTAGACATAGGTCCCAGCATCCTTATGTTAGGCGTCGGAAGAGGTTGTGTGAAAAGCATGTGGAAGTGACAGGATTCTCCTCAAGTGTATCTGATCTCAATACAGACATTGCAAACGTCCTTGTTCAATGAGAGTGTAGCTCGGTGCTAGCTCCCATCAATAAGTGTCTAGCAGACATCTGCCTGCAAAGCATACACACTTCCGAGAGGTGAATTAAGGACTGTCCCTCCCACATCCTGCCTGCACGTACACTGCGCTCCTAACAGGCCTAGCCCCGATGCGTGACTGAAGTGTAGTGAGAGGTAAGTGGAAGGTCCCGGCCCACAAGTGTAGTACATCCAAGCTCAATCTAGCGATTTCCTAGTATTTCCTGTGTGAGCAAGGTGCTACATGCTAAGTGCCATACGAGAGAAGCTAGCTGAACGCCTTGTCCAAAAGCAACTTACTTCGGAGAGTTGAGCTCACCCACAGTGCCTTACAGTTGCACACTGCCTGCAGAATGAGTTTCGAACATCTGTACCACAGCCAAGTGACTGGCTTGTCAAATTCGCGCCTAGTGGACAGCTGCCGCCAAGGCATGCACACTCCTTTGGGTTGAGCTTATGGCTTCAACCTCCCACATGCTCACTGCCTTGTACCCTTTGCAGCCAAGGGATTTCGTTGGACACGGGATTCAAGCTTTGCGAGAAGCAAGTCTCTCTTAGCTCAATCTAGTGACTTCCGACGAGTTCCTTCCTCAGAGGGGTGGTACATACTAACTTCCAACCCTGAGTACCTAGTTGCAAGCTCTCTCTCAGGGGAACTTCCTTCTGTGAGATGAGCTGACTCGCGGTTCTTCCCACTTCCACACTGCCTGCACATGGAGTTACGAACATCCTCACTAGACATGTTTGTCAGAAGCTGATGGGACGCAAGGGGCAAGCTGCAGGCCTCAATGGTGCTGTCACTAGGTGCGGTAGAGCGGTATTCACGAAAAGTCCTGACTTTCAATGCTGCTACGTTCTCACGGCCATAAGAACGCAGCTAGTGGAAAGCTGCATTCGAGGCATGCTTCCTGTGGAGAGTTGAGCTCAACGAAGGACCCTCCCGCCTCGAGCCTCCCTGTGGATGGAGCTGCTAACATCCTCATGTCAGGTGCAGGGAGAGGTTGTGAGAAATGCGTGTGGAAGCGTCAGGCCTGTCCTGACGGAAATCTGAGTTGAATACAGCGATTGCCAACGTCCTTGTTCAATTAGAGTGTAGATAGGTTTTAACTCCCCTGTATGAGTGGGGAGCAGACATCTGCCTCCCAGGCATACACGCTCCTGAGAGTTGAGCTTATGGCCTGTCCCTCCCACTTCCTGCCTGCAGGTACACCTCGCTCCTAACAGGTCTAGGCTCAATGCGTGACTGAAGTGTAGTGAGAGGTAAGTGGAAAGTCCCGGCCCACAAGACTAGTGCATCGAAGCTCAATCTAGCGATTTCCTAGTATTTCCTGTGTGAGCCAGGTGCTACATCCTAAGTGCCATACGAGAGAAGCTAGCTGAACGCCTTGTCCAAAAGCAACTTACTTCGGAGAGTTGAGCTCACCCACAGTGCCTTACAGTTGCACACTGCCTGCAGAATGAGTTTCGAATATCTGTACCACAGCCGTTTGTCAGAGGCTTGTGAGACGCAAGTGGAATAAGCAGACCTGGATGTGTCTCCAGCTGCAGTGGAGTGGTATTCTGGGTACTGCCTAGCTTAGAGTACTGCTACGTTCTCAGTAACCTAAGAACGCAGCTAGTTGAAAGCTGGCTTGTAAGCATGCCTCCTTGTGCGAGCTGAGGTCAGGGCAGGACCCTCCCGCATCCTGACTGCCCGTAGACATAGGTCCCAGCATCCTTATGTTAGGCGTCGGAAGAGGTTGTGTGAAAAGCATGTGGAAGTGACAGGATTCTCCTCAAGTGTATCTGATCTCAATACAGACATTGCAAACGTACTTGTTCAATGAGAGTGTAGCTCGGTCCTAGCTCCCATCAATAAGTGTCTAGCAGACATCTGCCTGCAAAGCATACACACTTCCGAGAGGTGAATTAAGGACTGTCCCTCCCACATCCTGCCTGCACGTACACTGCGCTCCTAACAGGCCTAGCCCCGATGCGTGACTGAAGTGTAGTGAGAGGTAAGTGGAAGGTCCCGGCCCACAAGTGTAGTACATCCAAGCTCAATCTAGCGATTTCCTAGTATTTCCTGTGTGAGCAAGGTGCTACATGCTAAGTGCCATACGAGAGAAGCTAGCTGAACGCCTTGTCCAAAAGCAACTTACTTCGGAGAGTTGAGCTCACCCACAGTGCCTTACAGTTGCACACTGCCTGCAGAATGAGTTTCGAACATCTGTACCACAGCCAAGTGACTGGCTTGTCAAATTCGCGCCTAGTGGACAGCTGCCGCCAAGGCATGCACACTCCTTTGGGTTGAGCTTATGGCTTCAACCTCCCACATGCTCACTGCCTTGTACCCTTTGCAGCCAAGGGATTTCGTTGGACACGGGATTCAAGCTTTGCGAGAAGCAAGTCTCTCTTAGCTCAATCTAGTGACTTCCGACGAGTTCCTTCCTCAGAGGGGTGGTACATACTAACTTCCAACCCTGAGTACCTAGTTGCAAGCTCTCTCTCAGGGGAACTTCCTTCTGTGAGATGAGCTGACTCGCGGTTCTTCCCACTTCCACACTGCCTGCACATGGAGTTACGAACATCCTCACTAGACATGTTTGTCAGAAGCTGATGGGACGCAAGGGGCAAGCTGCAGGCCTCAATGGTGCTGTCACTAGGTGCGGTAGAGCGGTATTCACGAAAAGTCCTGACTTTCAATGCTGCTACGTTCTCACGGCCATAAGAACGCAGCTAGTGGAAAGCTGCATTCGAGGCATGCTTCCTGTGGAGAGTTGAGCTCAACGAAGGACCCTCCCGCCTCGAGCCTCCCTGTGGATGGAGCTGCTAACATCCTCATGTCAGGTGCAGGGAGAGGTTGTGAGAAATGCGTGTGGAAGCGTCAGGCCTGTCCTGACGGAAATCTGAGTTGAATACAGCGATTGCCAACGTCCTTGTTCAATTAGAGTGTAGATAGGTTTTAACTCCCCTGTATGAGTGGGGAGCAGACATCTGCCTCCCAGGCATACACGCTCCTGAGAGTTGAGCTTATGGCCTGTCCCTCCCACTTCCTGCCTGCAGGTACACCTCGCTCCTAACAGGTCTAGGCTCAATGCGTGACTGAAGTGTAGTGAGAGGTAAGTGGAAAGTCCCGGCCCACAAGACTAGTGCATCGAAGCTCAATCTAGCGATTTCCTAGTATTTCCTGTGTGAGCCAGGTGCTACATCCTAAGTGCCATACGAGAGAAGCTAGCTGAACGCCTTGTCCAAAAGCAACTTACTTCGGAGAGTTGAGCTCACCCACAGTGCCTTACAGTTGCACACTGCCTGCAGAATGAGTTTCGAATATCTGTACCACAGCCGTTTGTCAGAGGCTTGTGAGACGCAAGTGGAATAAGCAGACCTGGATGTGTCTCCAGCTGCAGTGGAGTGGTATTCTGGGTACTGCCTAGCTTAGAGTACTGCTACGTTCTCAGTAACCTAAGAACGCAGCTAGTTGAAAGCTGGCTTGTAAGCATGCCTCCTTGTGCGAGCTGAGGTCAGGGCAGGACCCTCCCGCATCCTGACTGCCCGTAGACATAGGTCCCAGCATCCTTATGTTAGGCGTCGGAAGAGGTTGTGTGAAAAGCATGTGGAAGTGACAGGATTCTCCTCAAGTGTATCTGATCTCAATACAGACATTGCAAACGTACTTGTTCAATGAGAGTGTAGCTCGGTCCTAGCTCCCATCAAAGTGTCTAGCAGACATCTGCTTGCAAAGCATACACACTTCCGAGAGTTGAGCTTATGGCCTATCGCTCCCACATCCTGACTGCCTGTACAGTTCGCTTGCACAGCATTTCGTTCTACGCGGGACAGGAGCAGAGAGAGAGCCAAGTGACTGGCTTGTCAAATTCGCGACTAGAAGACAGCTGCCGCCAAGGCATGCACTTTCCTTTGGGTTGAGCTTATGGCTTCAAACTCCCACATGCTCACTGCCTGTAGCCTTTGCAGCCAAGGGATTTCGTTGGACACGGGATTCAAGCTTTGTGAGAAGCAAGTGTCTCGTAGCTCAATCCAGTGACTTCTGACGACTTCCTCCCTCAGAGGGGTGGTACATACTAACTTCCAACCCTGAGTACCTAGTTGCAAGCTCTCTCTCAGGGGAACTTCCTTCTGTGAGATGAGCTGACTCGCGGTCCTTCCCACTTCCACACTGCCTGCACATGGAGTTACGAACATCCTCACTAGACATGTTTGTCAGAAGCTCATGGGACGCAAGGGGCAAGCTGCAGACCTCAATGGTGCTGTCACTCAGTGCAGTAGATCGGATTCACGCAACGTCCTGACTTCCAGTGCTGCTACGTTCTCACGGCCATAAGAACGCAGCTAGTGGAAAGCTGCATTCGAGGCATGCTTCCTGTGGAGAGTTGAGCTCAACGAAGGACCCTCCCGCCTCGGGTCCCCAGTGGGTGGAGCTGCTAACATCCTCATGTCAGGTGCAGGGAGAGGTTGTGAGAAATGCGTGTGGAAGCGTCAGGCCTGTCCGCACGGCAATCTGAGTTGAATACAGCGAATGCCAACGTCCTTGTTCAATTAGAGTGTAGCTCGGTCCTAGCTCCCATCAAAGTGTCCAGCAGACATCTGCCTGCAAAGCATACACGCTCCTGGGAGTTGAGCTTATGGACTGTCCCTCCCACATCCTGCCGGCATGCACACCGCGCTCCTAACAGGCCTAGCCTCGATGCGTGACTGAAGTGTTGTGAGAGGTAAGTGGAAAGTCCCGGCCCACAAGCCTAGTGCATCCAAGCTCAATCTAGCGATTTCCTAGTATTTCCTGTGTGAGCCAGGTGCTACATCCTAAGTGCCATACGAGAGAAGCTAGCTGAACACCTTGTCCAGAAGCAACTTCCTTCGGAGAGTTGAGCTCACCCTCAGTCCCTCACAGTCTCACACTGCCGGCAGAATGAGTTTCCAACATCTGCACCACAGCCGTTTGTCAGAGGCTTGTGAGACGCAAGTGGAATAAGCAGACCTGGATGGTGTCTCCAGCTGCAGTGGAGTGGTATTCTGGGCACCTCCTGGCTTAGAGTACTGCTACGTTCTCAGTAACCTAAGAACGCAGCTAGTTGAAAGCTGGCTTGTAAGCATGCCTCCTTGTGCGAGCTGAGGTCAGCGCAGGACCCTCCCGCATCCTGACTGCCCGTAGACATAGGTCCCAGCATCCTTAAGTTAGGCACCGGAAGAGGTTGTGTGAATAGCACGTGGAAGTGACAGGATTCTCCTCAAGTGTATCTGATCTCAATACAGACATTGCAAACGTACTTGTTCAATGAGAGTGTAGGTCGGTCCTAGCTTCCATCAATCAGTGCCTAGCAGACATCTGCCTGCAAAGCATACACACTTCCGAGAGTTGAGCTTATGGCTTATCGCTCCCACATCCTGACTGCCTGTACAGTTCGCTTGCACAGCATTTCGTTCTATGCGGGACAGGAGCAGAGAGAGAACCAAGTGACTGGCTTGTCAATTTTGCGCCTAGTGGACAGCTGCCGCCAAGGCATGCACACTCCTTTGGGTTGAGCTTATGGCTTCAACCTCCCACATGCTCACTGCCTTGTACCCTTTGCAGCCAAGGGATTTCGTTGGACACGGGATTCAAGCTTTGTGAGAAGCAAGTCTCTCTTAGCTCAATCCAGTGACTTCTGACGACTTCCTCCCTCAGAGGGGTGGTACATACTAACTTCCAACCCTGAGTACCTAGTTGCAAGCTCTCTCTCAGGGGAACTTCCTTCTGTGAGATGAGCTGACTCGCGGTCCTTCCCACTTCCACACTGCCTGCACATGGAGTTACGAACATCCTCACTAGACATGTTTGTCAGAAGCTCATGGGACGAAGGGGCAAACTGCAGGCCTCAATGGTGCTGTCACTCGGTGCAGTGGAGCGGTATTCACGCAACGTCCTGACTTCCAGTGCTGCTACGTTCTCACGGCCATAAGAACGCAGCTAGTGGAAAGCTACATTCAGGGTATGCTGCCTGTGGATAGTTGAGATTGAAATGACAAGTGAAAATTGACTTTTAGTGGGTAAACTATACATTTCTTATCACACTATGTACACACTGTTCAAACTATCCCACTTCTGATTAATTTTATATTACCCATCAATTATGACTTTATTTGTAGTCAACAAAAAATGGTAAGTAGTAATATGACTGCTTGAGGACATTCTCAAACTTATATATTCCTTTTTATGAAAAATTATACTATTTTTCTAAATCATTTTAGTAATAGAAAAACTGAATTCAATACATTTTCACCATGCCAACTATTCAAATATAGAATTGAATTGATCTTGCATTTTCAAAATAGTTTAAATAAATTTTTGCTATAGTAATGAAGCATAAAGTAGAAATAAACATGCACACTTCTAAAGATTTAAATATTACATATATTATTCAGCCATTTTTCAATGGCTAGCAATTTCATATAGTTAATAAACACCTATTAGCTATATTAACATAGTTAATAGAAAGACTTTTTTCTTCCTAATATGTTTGGAAAAGCCAAAAGTCATGAGTATGATTAGAAAATTATATGAATCCTTGCTTTTAATAATTCAATCTAAACAACTGATTTATATTATTTGAAGTAAATGAAGATATGCTTGCCCTTTAGGTGTTAACTATTTCAGCAAAAGTATAAATTCTTGATTTACAATAAAGCGTAAAGATTACTGTTCTAACATGAGCTTCATGCTTACCACATACCACAGTTACTCGAATAAATGACACCAGATTTCTTTTTTTCTTTTTTTCTTTTTTTATTTTTTATTTTTTTGACACCAGATTTCTAAAGCAAATAATTCCCTGTGAGTAAATTGCACTTTGGCTTGACTGCCTCCCACAGAAGCGGGTATATCTCTTGCCAGTCTCTTCCTTCCCCATGATCTATCCGTTTTCAACAAACACATTTAACAGCTATGGATACAAACAAGGCACATTTGGCAAAAGTAGGAACCAGATGCCAAAATCTGAATGTATGTTCTATTCAAAGCATCCGGCCCTGTTGCTAAGTCCTTGGTGTCACCGCATGAAATACACACACACACACACACACACATACTGTTATGAAACACTAAAAGAGCTCATTGAAAATAAAATTCCCAAATTTAAGACTTTCAAATTTCTGCCTGGGAGCAAGACACTGTTATCTGAAATAGTTAAAACACATCCTTACAAAGTATGTGTGAACAAATGTAAGGTACAAATTAATAGTGAAATCTGCATGATAAGTGACTTTAGCTACCTAGGCAGAGGATTTGTTGTAGCTCAGATTCTCTTATGCCTGAGGCTAGCTTGCATGTGTGGAGTTTATTTGGA
This sequence comes from Vulpes vulpes, assembly GCF_048418805.1. Lineage (NCBI taxonomy): Eukaryota > Metazoa > Chordata > Mammalia > Carnivora > Canidae > Vulpes > Vulpes vulpes. The sequence continues at coordinate 20,157 of NW_027325671.1, forward strand.
ATTTGAGCCCAGAGAGAAGAAGGGAGGAACAAAGTAGTGAGGTGAGGTGGGAAGGGGCAGGTAGTTAAATAGGGAAGTAGGAAATCCAACAGTAAGGTAGGCATCTCTTGATTTTTGCTGGATCCCATGGTACACACTCTGGGGACGCTCCTGAAATATTTTTTTCAGAGATACATATCTGAGGGAGGAAAAGGGGAAACATTGATTTTTATTCCCCCATCTGAGAATTATTTCCTGCTTTCCTGTGCCACTTAGAAATTTTGGAGTTGTGCATGTGAGAATGTTGACTAGATTACTGTGGTCTCCTCATTGTGTGTAAGAGAAGAAAGGAGTATTTCACATGGCACGAGCTTGTGTCAAGGCATTGTTAAATTACACCCAAAGTTGCTGGATTCTGGAATCTAAGGTGGAACTTATGAGATTTGAGTTGGTAAATAAGCAGTAACAAATACACAGCTACTATTTCCTTAGCTTTCTACATACATTGTCACATTAATGTTCACAATAACTCTAAAATTAGATATTCTTATCATTATGCTTCTATTTTATAGTTGAAACTAAGGATGTAGAAAAGTAAGGCAGTTTTCCCAGGATCATTCAGATAGAGAGGCCCAAAACTAGAATTTGACCTATTTCTGGATGCTGTACAAGATTCAGTCCCTGTTAACAGAGGTTCTTATCTACCAGTGACTTAAAGATCTGTTCCTCAGCACAGATGAAATGCTTTGTTCATTCCAGGTGATAGAAGGTCTGCCAGAGTTGCTACACTTAATCAAATAGAAATGAAAATAATCGAATCGAGATGAGAAAAGTCAAATCGAAATGAAAATAATCGAATCGAAACGAAAATAATCGAATCGAAAAGAAAATAAACGGATCGAATCGAAAAAATTCGAATTGAAAAGAAACGAATTGAATCGACATGAAAATAATCGAATCGGATAGAAAATAATCGAATCGAAACGTAAAAATTCGAATCGAAAAGAAACGAATTAAATCGACATGAAAATAATCGAATCGAAACAAAAATAATGAATCGAAACGAGAAAAATCGAATTGAAAAGAAAATAATCGAATCGAATCGAAAAAATTCGAATACAAAAGAAACAAATTGAATCGACATGAAAATAATCGAATCGAATAGAAAATAATCGAATCAAAACGAAAATAATCAATCGATACAAAAATAATCGAATCGAAACCAAAATAATCAAATCCACATGAAAATAATCGAATCGAATCAAAAATAATCAAATCGAAACTAAAATAATCAAATCGAATCGAAAATAATCAAATTGAATAGGAAATAATCGAATCGAAATGAAAAAAATCAAGTAGAAGCGAAAATAATCGAGTTGAAACCAAAATAATTAAATCGACATGAAAATAATCGAATCGAAATAATAAAATAGAAACGAAAATAATCGAGTCGCAACCAAAATAATCGAATCGACATGAAAATAATCGAATCGAAACGAAAATAATCGGATGGAATAAAAAGAATAGAATCTAAACAAAAATAATCAAATCGAAATAAAAAAAAGGAATCGAATCGAATCTAAGAAAATCAAATCTCATCGAATCAATAGAAACCGAATGGAATGGAATCGAATCGAATCGAAAAAAATCGAATCGAAATGAAAATAATCGAATCGAAATGAAGATAATCGAGTTGAATAAAAACATAATCGAAACGAAAATAATCGAATCGAAACAAAAAATCGCATCAAAACGAAAATAATCGAAACCAAAATAATCACACAACATGAAAATAATCGAATTGAATCGAAAATAATCACATCGAAACGAAAATAATCAGATAGAATCAAAAGTAATCAAATTGAAACCAAAATAATCGAATCAAATCAACAATAATCGAGTCGAATCGAAAATAATCGAATCGAAATGAAAATAATCGAATCAAAACGAAGATAATCGAATCGAATAAAAACATAATCGAAACGAAAAAAAGCGAATCGAAACGAAAAAAATCGCATCAAAACGAAAATAATCGAATCGAAACCAAAATAATCAATCAAAATGAAAATAATCGAATCGAATCGAAAATAATCACATCAAAACGAAAATAAACGAATCGAATCAAAAAATTCGAATCGAAAAGAAACGAATTGAATCGAATCGAAAAAAATCAAATCGAATAGAAAATAATCGAATTGAAATGAAAAAAATCAAGTAGAAGCGAAAATAATCTAATCGAAACCAAAATAATTAAATGGAAATGAAAATAACCGAATCGAATCGAAAATAATCAAATCGAATCGGAAATAATGGAATCGAAACCAAAATAATCAAATCGATATGAAAATAATCGAATCGAAAATAATCAAATCGAAACCAAAATAATCGAATCGAAATGAAAAAAATCAAGTAGAAGCGAAAATAATTAAATCGAATCGAAAATAATCTAATCGAAATAAAAATAATCAAATCGAAACGAAAATAATCAAATAGAAACGAAAATAATTGAATCAAAAAGAAGCGAATTGAATTGAATCGAAAAAAATCAAATCGAATTGAAAATAATCAAATCGAAATGAGAAAAATCGAATCGAATCAAAAATAATTGAATCGAATCTAAAATAAACAAATCTAACTGAAAATAATGAAATCGAATCGAAAAAATTCGAATAGAAAAGAAACGAATTGAATCGACATGAAAATAATCGAATCAAATAGAAAATAATCAAATCGAAACGAAGATAATCAATCGATACAAAAATAATCGAATCGAAACCAAAATAATCAAATCCACATGAAAATAATCGAATCGAATCGAAAATAATCAAATCGAAACTAAAATAATCGAATCGAATCGAAAATAATCAAATTGAATAGGAAATAATCGAATCGAAATGAAAAAAATCAAGTAGAAGCGAAAAAAATAATCGAGTTGAAACCAAAATAATTAAATCGACATGAAAATAATCGAATCGAAATAATAAAATAGAAACGAAAATAATCGAATCAAATCGATAATAACCGAATCGAAATGAAAATTATCGAGTCGCAACCAAAATAATCGAATCGACATGAAAATAATCGAATCGAAATGAAAATAATCGAATGGAATAAAAAGAATAGAATCTAAACAAAAATAATCAAATCGAAATGAAAAAAATGGAATCGAATCGAATCCAATCTAAGAAAATCAAATCACATCGAATCGATAGAAATCGAATGGAATGGAATCAAATCGAATCGAAAAAAATCGAATCGAAACGAAAATAATCGAATCGAAATGAAGATAATCGAATCGAATCGAAAATAATTGAATCGAAACGTAAATAATCAAATCGAAGTGAAAATAAACGAATCGATTTAAAAATTCGAATTGAAACGAAAATAATCGAATCGAATCAAAAACAATCGAGTTGAAACGAAAATAATTGAGTTGAAACAAAAATAATCCAATCGAAATGAAAATCGAATCAAAACGAAAATAATCGAATGGAATAAAAAGAATACAATCAAAAGAAAAATAATCAAATCGAAATGAAAAAAATGGAATGGAATCGAATCGAATTGAAGAAAATCAAATCGCATCGAATCGATAAATATCGAATGGAATGGAATTGAATCGAAACGAAAATAATCGAATCAAAACGAAGATAATCGAATCGAATAAAAACATAATCGAAACGAAAATAAGCGAATCGAAACGAAAAAATCGCATCAAAACGAAAATAATCGAATCGAAACCAAAATAATCAATCAAAATGAAAATAATCGAATCGAATCGAAAATAATCACATCAAAACGAAAATAAACGAATCGAATCAAAAAATTCGAATCGAAAAGAAACGAATTGAATCGAATCGAAAAAAATCAAATCGAATAGAAAATAATCGAATTGAAATGAAAAAAATCAAGTAGAAGCGAAAATAATCTAATCGAAACCAAAATAATTAAATGGAAATGAAAATAACCGAATCGAATCGAAAATAATCAAATCGAATCGAAAATAATCAAATCGAATCGGAAATAATGGAATCGAAACCAAAATAATCAAATCGATATGAAAATAATCGAATCGAAAATAATCAAATCGAAACCAAAATAATCGAATCGAAATGAAAAAAATCAAGTAGAAGCGAAAATAATTAAATCGAATCGAAAATAATCTAATCGAAATAAAAATAATCAAATCGAAACGAAAATAATCAAATAGAAACGAAAATAATTGAATCAAAAAGAAGCGAATTGAATTGAATCGAAAAAAATCAAATCGAATCGAAAATAATCAAATCGAAATGAGAAAAATCAAATCGAATCAAAAATAATTGAATCGAATCTAAAACAAATCTAACTGAAAATAATCAAATTGAATCGAAAAAATTCGAATAGAAAAGAAACGAATTGAATCGAATCGAAAAAAATCAAATCGAATAGAAAATAATCAAATCGAAACGAAAATAATCAATTGAAATGAAAATAATCGAATCGAAACCAAAATATTCAAATCCACATGAAAATAATTGATCGAATCGAAAATAATCAAGTCGAATAGAAAATAATCGAATCGAAATGAAAATAATCAATCGAAACGAAAATCGAATCAAATTAAAAATAATCAAATCGAAACGAATATAATCTAATTGAATAGAAAATAATCAAATCGAAACGAAAATAACCGAATCGAAATTAAAATAATTGAATCGAAACGAAAATAAATAATCAAAACGACAATGATCGAATTGAAACGAAAAAAAAATCAAATTGAAACACAAAAATAATCGAATCGAAAAGAAAAAAATCCAATCGAATAGCATCGAATCGAAAAAATCGATTCGAATTGAATCGAAAATATCGAATCGAAACGAAAATAAATGAATCAAAACAATAATGATTGAATCGAAACGAAAATAAATGAATCGAAACGAAAAAATCATGTAGAAGCGAAAAAAATCAAATCAAAAATAATCAAATCGAAAATAATCAAATAGAAATGAAAATAATCGAATCGAGATGAGAAAAGTCAAATCGAAATGAAAATAATCGAATCGAAACGAAAATAATCGAATCGAAAAGAAAATAAACGGATCGAATCGAAAAAATTCGAATTGAAAAGAAACGAATTGAATCGACATGAAAATAATCGAATCGGATAGAAAATAATCGAATCGAAACGTAAAAATTCGAATCGAAAAGAAACGAATTAAATCGACATGAAAATAATCAAATCGAATAGAAAATAATCGAATCGAAACAAAAATAATGAATCGAAACGAGAAAAATCGAATTGAAAAGAAAATAATCGAATCGAAAAAATTCGAATACAAAAGAAACAAATTGAATCGACATGAAAATAATCGAATCGAATAGAAAATAATCGAATCAAAACGAAAATAATCAATCGATACAAAAATAATCGAATTGAAACCAAAATAATCAAATCCACATGAAAATAATCGAATCGAATCAAAAATAATCAAATCGAAACTAAAATAATCAAATCGAATCGAAAATAATCAAATTGAATAGGAAATAATCGAATCGAAATGAAAAAAATCAAGTAGAAGCGAAAATAATCGAGTTGAAACCAAAATAATTAAATCGACATGAAAATAATCGAATCGAAATAATAAAATAGAAACGAAAATAATCGAGTCGCAACCAAAATAATCGAATCGACATGAAAATAATCGAATCGAAACGAAAATAATCGGATGGAATAAAAAGAATAGAATCTAAACAAAAATAATCAAATCGAAATAAAAAAAAGGAATCGAATCGAATCTAAGAAAATCAAATCTCATCGAATCAATAGAAACCGAATGGAATGGAATCGAATCGAATCGAAAAAAATCGAATCGAAATGAAAATAATCGAATCGAAATGAAGATAATCGAGTTGAATAAAAACATAATCGAAACGAAAATAATCGAATCGAAACAAAAAATCGCATCAAAACGAAAATAATCGAAACCAAAATAATCACACAACATGAAAATAATCGAATTGAATCGAAAATAATCACATCGAAACGAAAATAATCAGATAGAATCAAAAGTAATCAAATTGAAACCAAAATAATCGAATCAAATCAACAATAATCGAGTCGAATCGAAAATAATCGAATCGAAATGAAAATAATCGAATCAAAACGAAGATAATCGAATCGAATAAAAACATAATCGAAACGAAAAAAAGCGAATCGAAACGAAAAAAATCGCATCAAAACGAAAATAATCGAATCGAAACCAAAATAATCAATCAAAATGAAAATAATCGAATCGAATCGAAAATAATCACATCAAAACGAAAATAAACGAATCGAATCAAAAAATTCGAATCGAAAAGAAACGAATTGAATCGAATCGAAAAAAATCAAATCGAATAGAAAATAATCGAATTGAAATGAAAAAAATCAAGTAGAAGCGAAAATAATCTAATCGAAACCAAAATAATTAAATGGAAATGAAAATAACCGAATCGAATCGAAAATAATCAAATCGAATCGGAAATAATGGAATCGAAACCAAAATAATCAAATCGATATGAAAATAATCGAATCGAAAATAATCAAATCGAAACCAAAATAATCGAATCGAAATGAAAAAAATCAAGTAGAAGCGAAAATAATTAAATCGAATCGAAAATAATCTAATCGAAATAAAAATAATCAAATCGAAACGAAAATAATCAAATAGAAACGAAAATAATTGAATCAAAAAGAAGCGAATTGAATTGAATCGAAAAAAATCAAATCGAATCGAAAATAATCAAATCGAAATGAGAAAAATCAAATCGAATCAAAAATAATTGAATCGAATCTAAAACAAATCTAACTGAAAATAATCAAATTGAATCGAAAAAATTCGAATAGAAAAGAAACGAATTGAATCGAATCAAAAAAATCAAATCGAATAGAAAATAATCAAATCGAAACGAAAATAATCAATTGAAATGAAAATAATCGAATCGAAACCAAAATATTCAAATCCACATGAAAATAATTGATCGAATCGAAAATAATCAAGTCGAATAGAAAATAATCGAATCGAAATGAAAATAATCAATCGAAACGAAAATCGAATCAAATTAAAAATAATCAAATCGAAACGAATATAATCTAATTGAATAGAAAATAATCAAATCGAAACGAAAATAACCGAATCGAAATTAAAATAATTGAATCGAAACGAAAATAAATAATCAAAACGACAATGATCGAATTGAAACGAAAAAAAATCAAATTGAAACACAAAAATAATCGAATCGAAAAGAAAAAAATCCAATCGAATAGCATCGAATCGAAAAAATCGATTCGAATTGAATCGAAAATATCGAATCGAAACGAAAATAAATGAATCAAAACAATAATGATTGAATCGAAACGAAAATAAATGAATCGAAACGAAAAAATCATGTAGAAGCGAAAAAAATCAAATCAAAAATAATCAAATCGAAAATAATCAAATAGAAATGAAAATAATCGAATCGAGATGAGAAAAGTCAAATCGAAATGAAAATAATCGAATCGAAACGAAAATAATCGAATCGAAAAGAAAATAAACGGATCGAATCGAAAAAATTCGAATTGAAAAGAAACGAATTGAATCGACATGAAAATAATCGAATCGGATAGAAAATAATCGAATCGAAACGTAAAAATTCGAATCGAAAAGAAACGAATTAAATCGACATGAAAATAATCAAATCGAATAGAAAATAATCGAATCGAAACAAAAATAATGAATCGAAACGAGAAAAATCGAATTGAAAAGAAAATAATCGAATCGAAAAAATTCGAATACAAAAGAAACAAATTGAATCGACATGAAAATAATCGAATCGAATAGAAAATAATCGAATCAAAACGAAAATAATCAATCGATACAAAAATAATCGAATTGAAACCAAAATAATCAAATCCACATGAAAATAATCGAATCGAATCAAAAATAATCAAATCGAAACTAAAATAATCAAATCGAATCGAAAATAATCAAATTGAATAGGAAATAATCGAATCGAAATGAAAAAAATCAAGTAGAAGCGAAAATAATCGAGTTGAAACCAAAATAATTAAATCGACATGAAAATAATCGAATCGAAATAATAAAATAGAAACGAAAATAATCGAGTCGCAACCAAAATAATCGAATCGACATGAAAATAATCGAATCGAAACGAAAATAATCGGATGGAATAAAAAGAATAGAATCTAAACAAAAATAATCAAATCGAAATAAAAAAAAGGAATCGAATCGAATCTAAGAAAATCAAATCTCATCGAATCAATAGAAACCGAATGGAATGGAATCGAATCGAATCGAAAAAAATCGAATCGAAATGAAAATAATCGAATCGAAATGAAGATAATCGAGTTGAATAAAAACATAATCGAAACGAAAATAATCGAATCGAAACAAAAAATCGCATCAAAACGAAAATAATCGAAACCAAAATAATCACACAACATGAAAATAATCGAATTGAATCGAAAATAATCACATCGAAACGAAAATAATCAGATAGAATCAAAAGTAATCAAATTGAAACCAAAATAATCGAATCAAATCAACAATAATCGAGTCGAATCGAAAATAATCGAATCGAAATGAAAATAATCGAATCAAAACGAAGATAATCGAATCGAATAAAAACATAATCGAAACGAAAAAAAGCGAATCGAAACGAAAAAAATCGCATCAAAACGAAAATAATCGAATCGAAACCAAAATAATCAATCAAAATGAAAATAATCGAATCGAATCGAAAATAATCACATCAAAACGAAAATAAACGAATCGAATCAAAAAATTCGAATCGAAAAGAAACGAATTGAATCGAATCGAAAAAAATCAAATCGAATAGAAAATAATCGAATTGAAATGAAAAAAATCAAGTAGAAGCGAAAATAATCTAATCGAAACCAAAATAATTAAATGGAAATGAAAATAACCGAATCGAATCGAAAATAATCAAATCGAATCGAAAATAATCAAATCGAATCGGAAATAATGGAATCGAAACCAAAATAATCAAATCGATATGAAAATAATCGAATCGAAAATAATCAAATCGAAACCAAAATAATCGAATCGAAATGAAAAAAATCAAGTAGAAGCGAAAATAATTAAATCGAATCGAAAATAATCTAATCGAAATAAAAATAATCAAATCGAAACGAAAATAATCAAATAGAAACGAAAATAATTGAATCAAAAAGAAGCGAATTGAATTGAATCGAAAAAAATCAAATCGAATTGAAAATAATCAAATCGAAATGAGAAAAATCGAATCGAATCAAAAATAATTGAATCGAATCTAAAATAAACAAATCTAACTGAAAATAATGAAATCGAATCGAAAAAATTCGAATAGAAAAGAAACGAATTGAATCGACATGAAAATAATCGAATCAAATAGAAAATAATCAAATCGAAACGAAGATAATCAATCGATACAAAAATAATCGAATCGAAACCAAAATAATCAAATCCACATGAAAATAATCGAATCGAATCGAAAATAATCAAATCGAAACTAAAATAATCGAATCGAATCGAAAATAATCAAATTGAATAGGAAATAATCGAATCGAAATGAAAAAAATCAAGTAGAAGCGAAAAAAATAATCGAGTTGAAACCAAAATAATTAAATCGACATGAAAATAATCGAATCGAAATAATAAAATAGAAACGAAAATAATCGAATCAAATCGATAATAACCGAATCGAAATGAAAATTATCGAGTCGCAACCAAAATAATCGAATCGACATGAAAATAATCGAATCGAAATGAAAATAATCGAATGGAATAAAAAGAATAGAATCTAAACAAAAATAATCAAATCGAAATGAAAAAAATGGAATCGAATCGAATCCAATCTAAGAAAATCAAATCACATCGAATCGATAGAAATCGAATGGAATGGAATCAAATCGAATCGAAAAAAATCGAATCGAAACGAAAATAATCGAATCGAAATGAAGATAATCGAATCGAATCGAAAATAATTGAATCGAAACGTAAATAATCAAATCGAAGTGAAAATAAACGAATCGATTTAAAAATTCGAATTGAAACGAAAATAATCGAATCGAATCAAAAACAATCGAGTTGAAACGAAAATAATTGAGTTGAAACAAAAATAATCCAATCGAAATGAAAATCGAATCAAAACGAAAATAATCGAATGGAATAAAAAGAATACAATCAAAAGAAAAATAATCAAATCGAAATGAAAAAAATGGAATGGAATCGAATCGAATTGAAGAAAATCAAATCGCATCGAATCGATAAATATCGAATGGAATGGAATTGAATCGAAACGAAAATAATCGAATCAAAACGAAGATAATCGAATCGAATAAAAACATAATCGAAACGAAAATAAGCGAATCGAAACGAAAAAATCGCATCAAAACGAAAATAATCGAATCGAAACCAAAATAATCAATCAAAATGAAAATAATCGAATCGAATCGAAAATAATCACATCAAAACGAAAATCAACGAATCGAATCAAAAAATTCGAATCGAAAAGAAACGAATTGAATCGAATCGAAAAAAATCAAATCGAATAGAAAATAATCGAATTGAAATGAAAAAAATCAAGTAGAAGCGAAAATAATCTAATCGAAACCAAAATAATTAAATGGAAATGAAAATAACCGAATCGAATCGAAAATAATCAAATCGAATCGAAAATAATCAAATCGAATCGGAAATAATGGAATCGAAACCAAAATAATCAAATCGATATGAAAATAATCGAATCGAAAATAATCAAATCGAAACCAAAATAATCGAATCGAAATGAAAAAAATCAAGTAGAAGCGAAAATAATTGAATCGAATCGAAAATAATCTAATCGAAATAAAAATAATCAAATCGAAATGAAAATAATCAAATAGAAACGAAAATAATTGAATCAAAAAGAAGCGAATTGAATTGAATCGAAAAAAATCAAATCGAATCGAAAATAATCAAATCGAAATGAGAAAAATCAAATCGAATCAAAAATAATTGAATCGAATCTAAAACAAATCTAACTGAAAATAATCAAATTGAATCGAAAAAATTCGAATAGAAAAGAAACGAATTGAATCGAATCGAAAAAAATCAAATCGAATAGAAAATAATCAAATCGAAACGAAAATAATCAATTGAAATGAAAATAATCGAATCGAAACCAAAATATTCAAATCCACATGAAAATAATTGATCGAATCGAAAATAATCAAGTCGAATAGAAAATAATCGAATCGAAATGAAAATAATCAATCGAAACGAAAATCGAATCAAATTAAAAATAATCAAATCGAAACGAATATAATCTAATTGAATAGAAAATAATCAAATCGAAACGAAAATAACCGAATCGAAATTAAAATAATTGAATCGAAACGAAAATAAATAATCAAAACGACAATGATCGAATTGAAACGAAAAAAAATCAAATTGAAACACAAAAATAATCGAATCGAAAAGAAAAAAATCCAATCGAATAGCATCGAATCGAAAAAATCGATTCGAATTGAATCGAAAATATCGAATCGAAACGAAAATAAATGAATCAAAACAATAACGATTGAATCGAAACGAAAATAAATGAATCGAAACGAAAAAATCATGTAGAAGCGAAAAAAATCAAATCAAAAATAATCAAATCGAAAATAATCAAATAGAAATGAAAATAATCGAATCGAGATGAGAAAAGTCAAATCGAAACGAAAATAATCGAATCGAAATGAAAATAATCGAATCGAAAAGAAAATAAACGGATCGAATCGAAAAAATTCGAATTGAAAAGAAACGAATTGAATCGACATGAAAATAATCGAATCGGATAGAAAATAATCGAATCGAAACGTAAAAATTCGAATCGAAAAGAAACGAATTAAATCGACATGAAAATAATCAAATCGAATAGAAAATAATCGAATCGAAACAAAAATAATGAATCGAAACGAGAAAAATCGAATTGAAAAGAAAATAATCGAATCGAATCGAAAAAATTCGAATACAAAAGAAACAAATTGAATCGACATGAAAATAATCGAATCGAATAGAAAATAATCGAATCAAAACGAAAATAATCAATCGATACAAAAATAATCGAATGGAAACCAAAATAATCAAATCCACATGAAAATAATCGAATCGAATCAAAAATAATCAAATCGAAACTAAAATAATCAAATCGAATCGAAAATAATCAAATTGAATAGGAAATAATCGAATCGAAATGAAAAAAATCAAGTAGAAGCGAAAATAATCGAGTTGAAACCAAAATAATTAAATCGACATGAAAATAATCGAATCGAAATAATAAAATAGAAACGAAAATAATCGAGTCGCAACCAAAATAATCGAATCGACATGAAAATAATCGAATCGAAACGAAAATAATCGGATGGAATAAAAAGAATAGAATCTAAACAAAAATAATCAAATCGAAATAAAAAAAAGGAATCGAATCGAATCTAAGAAAATCAAATCTCATCGAATCAATAGAAACCGAATGGAATGGAATCGAATCGAATCGAAAAAAATCGAATCGAAATGAAAATAATCGAATCGAAATGAAGATAATCGAGTTGAATAAAAACATAATCGAAACGAAAATAATCGAATCGAAACAAAAAATCGCATCAAAACGAAAATAATCGAAACCAAAATAATCACACAACATGAAAATAATCGAATTGAATCGAAAATAATCACATCGAAACGAAAATAATCAGATAGAATCAAAAGTAATCAAATTGAAACCAAAATAATCGAATCAAATCAACAATAATCGAGTCGAATCGAAAATAATCGAATCGAAATGAAAATAATCGAATCGAATCGAAAATAATTGAATCGAAATGTAAATAATCAAATCGAAGTGAAAATAAACGAATCGATTTAAAAATTCGAATTGAAACGAAAATAATCGAATCGAATCAAAAACAATCGAGTTGAAACGAAAATAATTGAGTTGAAACAAAAATAATCCAATCGAAATGAAAATCGAATCAAAACGAAAATAATCGAATGGAATAAAAAGAATACAGTCAAAAGAAAAATAATCAAATCGAAATGAAAAAAATGGAATGGAATCGAATCGAATTGAAGAAAATCAAATCGCATCGAATCGATAAATATCGAATGGAATGGAATTGAATCGAAACGAAAATAATCGAATCAAAACGAAGATAATCGAATCGAATAAAAACATAATCGAAACGAAAATAATCAATCGAAATGAAAATCAAATCGAAGCCAAAATAATCAAATCCACATGAAAAAAATCAAATCGAATCGAAAATAATCAAATCGAAACTAAAATCATATCGACATGAAAAAAATCAAATCGAATTGAAAATAATCAAATCGAAACTAAAATCAAATTGACATGAAAAAAATCAAATCGAATCAAAAATAATCAAATCGAAACAAAAATAATCAAATCGAATCAAAAATAATCAAATCGAATCGAAAATAATCAATCGAAACGAAAATAATAGAAACGAAACCAAAATAATCAAATCGACATGAAAATAATGGAATCGAATCGAAAGTAATCAAATAGTAACTAAAATAATCGAATAGAATAGAAAATGATGAAATCGAAACGAAAATAATCAATCGAAATGAAAATCAAATCGAAAACAAAATAATCAAATCGACATGAAAAAAATCAAATCGAATAGAAAATAATTGAATCAAAACAAAAATAATGAATCAAAACGAGAAAAATCGAATCGAAAAGAAAATAATCGGATCGAATCGAAAAAATTCGAATTGAAAAGAAACGAATCGACATGAAAATAATCGAATCGAATAGAAAATAATCGAATTGAAACGAAAATAATCAAATAGAAATGAAAATAATCGAATCGAAAAGAAACAAATTGAATTGAACCGAAAAAAATCAAATCGAATTGAAAATAATCAAATCGAAATGAGAAAAATCGAATCGAATCAAAAATAATTGAATCGAATCTAAAATAAACAAATCTAACTGAAAATAATCAAATCGAATCGAAAAAATTCGAATAGAAAAGAAACGAATTGAATCGACATGAAAATAATCGAATCGAATAGAAAATAATCAAATCGAAACGAAGATAATCAATCGATACAAAAATAATCGAATCGAAACCAAAATAATCAAATCCACATGAAAATAATCGGATCGAATCGAAAAAATTCGAATACAAAAGAAACAAATTGAATCGACATGAAAATAATCGAATCGAATAGAAAATAATCGAATCAAAACGAAGATAATCAATCGATACAAAAATAATCGAATCGAAACCAAAATAATCAAATCCACATGAAAATAATCGGATCGAATCGAAAAAATTCGAATTGAAAAGAAACGAATCGACATGAAAATAATCAAATCGAAACGAATATAATCTAATTGAATAGAAAATAATCAAATCGAAACGAAAATAACCGAATCGAAATTAAAATAATTGAATCGAAACGAAAATAAATAATCAAAACGACAATGATCGAATTGAAACGAAAAAAAATCAAATTGAAACACAAAAATAATCGAATCGAAAAGAAATAAATCCAATCGAATAGCATCGAATCGAAAAAATCGATTCGAATTGAATCGAAAATATCGAATCGAAACGAAAATAAATGAATCAAAACAATAATGATTGAATCGAAACGAAAATAAATGAATCGAAACGAAAAAATCATGTAGAAGCGAAAAAATCAAATCAAAAATAATCAAATCGAAAATAATCAAATAGAAATGAAAATAATCGAATCGAGATGAGAAAAGTCAAATCGAAATGAAAATAATCGAATCGAAACGAAAATAATCGAATCGAAAAGAAAATAAACGGATCGAATCGAAAAAATTCGAATTGAAAAGAAACGAATTGAATCGACATGAAAATAATCGAATCGGATAGAAAATAATCGAATCGAAACGTAAAAATTCGAATCGAAAAGAAACGAATTAAATCGACATGAAAATAATCGAATCGAATAGAAAATAATCGAATCGAAACAAAAATAATGAATCGAAACGAGAAAAATCGAATTGAAAAGAAAATAATCGAATCGAATCGAAAAAATTCGAATACAAAAGAAACAAATTGAATCGACATGAAAATAATCGAATCGAATAGAAAATAATCGAATCAAAACGAAAATAATCAATCGATACAAAAATAATCGAATCGAAACCAAAATAATCAAATCCACATGAAAATAATCGAATCGAATCAAAAATAATCAAATCGAAACTAAAATAATCAAATCGAATCGAAAATAATCAAATTGAATAGGAAATAATCGAATCGAAATGAAAAAAATCAAGTAGAAGCGAAAATAATCGAGTTGAAACCAAAATAATTAAATCGACATGAAAATAATCGAATCGAAATAATAAAATAGAAACGAAAATAATCGAGTCGCAACCAAAATAATCGAATCGACATGAAAATAATCGAATCGAAACGAAAATAATCGGATGGAATAAAAAGAATAGAATCTAAACAAAAATAATCAAATCGAAATAAAAAAAAGGAATCGAATCGAATCTAAGAAAATCAAATCTCATCGAATCAATAGAAACCGAATGGAATGGAATCGAATCGAATCGAAAAAAATCGAATCGAAATGAAAATAATCGAATCGAAATGAAGATAATCGAGTTGAATAAAAACATAATCGAAACGAAAATAATCGAATCGAAACAAAAAATCGCATCAAAACGAAAATAATCGAAACCAAAATAATCACACAACATGAAAATAATCGAATTGAATCGAAAATAATCACATCGAAACGAAAATAATCAGATAGAATCAAAAGTAATCAAATTGAAACCAAAATAATCGAATCAAATCAACAATAATCGAGTCGAATCGAAAATAATCGAATCGAAATGAAAATAATCGAATCGAATCGAAAATAATTGAATCGAAATGTAAATAATCAAATCGAAGTGAAAATAAACGAATCGATTTAAAAATTCGAATTGAAACGAAAATAATCGAATCGAATCAAAAACAATCGAGTTGAAACGAAAATAATTGAGTTGAAACAAAAATAATCCAATCGAAATGAAAATCGAATCAAAACGAAAATAATCGAATGGAATAAAAAGAATACAGTCAAAAGAAAAATAATCAAATCGAAATGAAAAAAATGGAATGGAATCGAATCGAATTGAAGAAAATCAAATCGCATCGAATCGATAAATATCGAATGGAATGGAATTGAATCGAAACGAAAATAATCGAATCAAAACGAAGATAATCGAATCGAATAAAAACATAATCGAAACGAAAATAATCAATCGAAATGAAAATCAAATCGAAGCCAAAATAATCAAATCCACATGAAAAAAATCAAATCGAATCGAAAATAATCAAATCGAAACTAAAATCATATCGACATGAAAAAAATCAAATCGAATTGAAAATAATCAAATCGAAACTAAAATCAAATTGACATGAAAAAAATCAAATCGAATCAAAAATAATCAAATCGAAACAAAAATAATCAAATCGAATCAAAAATAATCAAATCGAATCGAAAATAATCAATCGAAACGAAAATAATAGAAACGAAACCAAAATAATCAAATCGACATGAAAATAATGGAATCGAATCGAAAGTAATCAAATAGTAACTAAAATAATCGAATAGAATAGAAAATGATGAAATCGAAACGAAAATAATCAATCGAAATGAAAATCAAATCGAAAACAAAATAATCAAATCGACATGAAAAAAATCAAATCGAATAGAAAATAATCGAATCAAAACAAAAATAATGAATCAAAACGAGAAAAATCGAATCCAAAAGAAAATAATCGGATCGAATCGAAAAAATTCGAATTGAAAAGAAACGAATCGACATGAAAATAATCGAATCGAATAGAAAATAATCGAATTGAAACGAAAATAATCAAATAGAAATGAAAATAATCGAATCGAAAAGAAACAAATTGAATTGAACCGAAAAAAATCAAATCGAATTGAAAATAATCAAATCGAAATGAGAAAAATCGAATCGAATCAAAAATAATTGAATCGAATCTAAAATAAACAAATCTAACTGAAAATAATCAAATCGAATCGAAAAAATTCGAATAGAAAAGAAACGAATTGAATCGACATGAAAATAATCGAATCGAATAGAAAATAATCAAATCGAAACGAAGATAATCAATCGATACAAAAATAATCGAATCGAAACCAAAATAATCAAATCCACATGAAAATAATCGAATCGAATCGAAAATAATCAAATCGAAACTAAAATAATCGAATCGAATCGAAAATAATCAAATTGAATAGGAAATAATCGAATCGAAATGAAAAAAATCAAGTAGAAGCGAAAATAATCGAGTTGAAACCAAAATAATTAAATCGACATGAAAATAATCGAATCGAAATAATAAAATAGAAACGAAAATAATCGAATCAAATCGATAATAACCGAATCGAAATGAAAATTATCGAGTCGCAACCAAAATAATCGAATCGACATGAAAATAATCGAATCGAAATGAAAATAACCGAACGGAATAAAAAGAATAGAATCTAAACAAAAATAATCAAATCGAAATGAAAAAAATGGAATCGAATCGAATCGAATCTAAGAAAATCAATCACATCGAATCGATAGAAATCGAATGGAATGGAATCAAATCGAATCGAAAAAAATCGAATCGAAACGAAAATAATCGAATCGAAATGAAGATAATCGAATCGAATCGAAAATAATTGAATCGAAACGTAAATAATCAAATCGAAGTGAAAATAAACGAATCGATTTAAAAATTCGAATTGAAACGAAAATAATCGAATCGAATCAAAAACAATCGAGTTGAAACGAAAATAATTGAGTTGAAACAAAAATAATCCAATCGAAATGAAAATCGAATCAAAACGAAAATAATCGAATGGAATAAAAAGAATACAGTCAAAAGAAAAATAATCAAATCGAAATGAAAAAAAAATGGAATGCAATCGAATCGAATTGAAGAAAATCAAATCGCATCGAATCGATAAATATCGAATGGAATGGAATTGAATCGAAACGAAAATAATCGAATCAAAACGAAGATAATCGAATCGAATAAAAACATAATCGAAACGAAAATAAGCGAATCGAAACGAAAAAAATCGCATCAAAACGAAAATAATCGAATCGAAACCAAAATAATCAATCAAAATGAAAATAATCGAATCGAATCGAAAATAATCACATCAAAACGAAAATAAACGAATCGAATCAAAAAATTCGAATCGAAAAGAAACGAATTGAATCGAATCGAAAAAAATCAAATCGAATAGAAAATAATCGAATTGAAATGAAAAAAATCAAGTAGAAGCGAAAATAATCTAATCGAAACCAAAATAATTAAATGGAAATGAAAATAACCGAATCGAATCGAAAATAATCAAATCGAATCGAAAATAATCAAATCGAATCGGAAATAATGGAATCGAAACCAAAATAATCAAATCGATATGAAAATAATCGAATCGAAAATAATCAAATCGAAACCAAAATAATCGAATCGAAATGAAAAAAATCAAGTAGAAGCGAAAATAATTGAATCGAATCGAAAATAATCTAATCGAAATAAAAATAATCAAATCGAAACGAAAATAATCAAATAGAAACGAAAATAATTGAATCAAAAAGAAGCGAATTGAATTGAATCGAAAAAAATCAAATCGAATCGAAAATAATCAAATCGAAATGAGAAAAATCAAATCGAATCAAAAATAATTGAATCGAATCTAAAACAAATCTAACTGAAAATAATCAAATTGAATCGAAAAAATTCGAATAGAAAAGAAACGAATTGAATCGAATCGAAAAAAATCAAATCGAATAGAAAATAATCAAATCGAAACGAAAATAATCAATTGAAATGAAAATAATCGAATCGAAACCAAAATATTCAAATCCACATGAAAATAATTGATCGAATCGAAAATAATCAAGTCGAATAGAAAATAATCGAATCGAAATGAAAATAATCAATCGAAACGAAAATCGAATCAAATTAAAAATAATCAAATCGAAACGAATATAATCTAATTGAATAGAAAATAATCAAATCGAGACGAAAATAACCGAATCGAAATTAAAATAATTGAATCGAAACGAAAATAAATAATCAAAACGACAATGATCGAATTGAAACGAAAAAAAATCAAATTGAAACACAAAAATAATCGAATCGAAAAGAAAAAAATCCAATCGAATAGCATCGAATCGAAAAAATCGATTCGAATTGAATCGAAAATATCGAATCGAAACGAAAATAAATGAATCAAAACAATAATGATTGAATCGAAACGAAAATAAATGAATCGAAACGAAAAAATCATGTAGAAGCGAAAAAAATCAAATCAAAAATAATCAAATCGAAAATAATCAAATAGAAATGAAAATAATCGAATCGAGATGAGAAAAGTCAAATCGAAATGAAAATAATCGAATCGAAACGAAAATAATCGAATCGAAAAGAAAATAAACGGATCGAATCGAAAAAATTCGAATTGAAAAGAAACGAATTGAATCGACATGAAAATAATCGAATCGGATAGAAAATAATCGAATCGAAACGTAAAAATTCGAATCGAAAAGAAACGAATTAAATCGACATGAAAATAATCGAATTGAATAGGAAATAATCGAATCGAAATGAAAAAAATCAAGTAGAAGCGAAAATAATCGAGTTGAAACCAAAATAATTAAATCGACATGAAAATAATCGAATCGAAATAATAAAATAGAAACGAAAATAATCGAGTCGCAACCAAAATAATCGAATCGACATGAAAATAATCGAATCGAAACGAAAATAATCGGATGGAATAAAAAGAATAGAATCTAAACAAAAATAATCAAATCGAAATAAAAAAAAGGAATCGAATCGAATCTAAGAAAATCAAATCTCATCGAATCAATAGAAACCGAATGGAATGGAATCGAATCGAATCGAAAAAAATCGAATCGAAATGAAAATAATCGAATCGAAATGAAGATAATCGAGTTGAATAAAAACATAATCGAAACGAAAATAATCGAATCGAAACAAAAAATCGCATCAAAACGAAAATAATCGAAACCAAAATAATCACACAACATGAAAATAATCGAATTGAATCGAAAATAATCACATCGAAACGAAAATAATCAGATAGAATCAAAAGTAATCAAATTGAAACCAAAATAATCGAATCAAATCAACAATAATCGAGTCGAATCGAAAATAATCGAATCGAAATGAAAATAATCGAATCGAATCGAAAATAATTGAATCGAAATGTAAATAATCAAATCGAAGTGAAAATAAACGAATCGATTTAAAAATTCGAATTGAAACGAAAATAATCGAATCGAATCAAAAACAATCGAGTTGAAACGAAAATAATTGAGTTGAAACAAAAATAATCCAATCGAAATGAAAATCGAATCAAAACGAAAATAATCGAATGGAATAAAAAGAATACAGTCAAAAGAAAAATAATCAAATCGAAATGAAAAAAATGGAATGGAATCGAATCGAATTGAAGAAAATCAAATCGCATCGAATTGATAAATATCGAATGGAATGGAATTGAATCGAAACGAAAATAATCGAATCAAAACGAAGATAATCGAATCGAATAAAAACATAATCGAAACGAAAATAATCAATCGAAATGAAAATCAAATCGAAGCCAAAATAATCAAATCCACATGAAAAAAATCAAATCGAATCGAAAATAATCAAATCGAAACTAAAATCATATCGACATGAAAAAAATCAAATCGAATTGAAAATAATCAAATCGAAACTAAAATCAAATTGACATGAAAAAAATCAAATCGAATCAAAAATAATCAAATCGAAACAAAAATAATCAAATCGAATCAAAAATAATCAAATCGAATCGATAATAATCAATCGAAACGAAAATAATAGAAATGAAACCAAAATAATCAAATCGACATGAAAATAATGGAATCGAATCGAAAGTAATCAAATAGTAACTAAAATAATCGAATAGAATAGAAAATGATGAAATCGAAACGAAAATAATCAATCGAAATGAAAATCAAATCGAAAACAAAATAATCAAATCGACATGAAAAAAATCAAATCGAATAGAAAATAATCGAATCAAAACAAAAATAATGAATCAAAACGAGAAAAATCGAATCGAAAAGAAAATAATCGGATCGAATCGAAAAAATTCGAATTGAAAAGAAACGAATCGACATGAAAATAATCGAATCGAATAGAAAATAATCGAATTGAAACGAAAATAATCAAATAGAAATGAAAATAATCGAATCGAAAAGAAACAAATTGAATTGAACCGAAAAAAATCAAATCGAATTGAAAATAATCAAATCGAAATGAGAAAAATCGAATCGAATCAAAAATAATTGAATCGAATCTAAAATAAACAAATCTAACTGAAAATAATCAAATCGAATCGAAAAAATTCGAATAGAAAAGAAACGAATTGAATCGACATGAAAATAATCGAATCGAATAGAAAATAATCAAATCGAAACGAAGATAATCAATCGATACAAAAATAATCGAATCGAAACCAAAATAATCAAATCCACATGAAAATAATCGGATCGAATCGAAAAAATTCGAATACAAAAGAAACAAATTGAATCGACATGAAAATAATCGAATCGAATAGAAAATAATCGAATCAAAACGAAGATAATCAATCGATACAAAAATAATCGAATCGAAACCAAAATAATCAAATCCACATGAAAATAATCGGATCGAATCGAAAAAATTCGAATTGAAAAGAAACGAATCGACATGAAAATAATCGAATCGAATAGAAAATAATCGAATTGAAACGAAAATAATCAAATAGAAATGAAAATAATCGAATCGAAAAGAAACAAATTGAATTGAATCGAAAAAAATCAAATCGAATTGAAAATAATCAAATCGAAATGAGAAAAATCGAATCGAATCAAAAATAATTGAATCGAATCTAAAATAAACAAATCTAACTGAAAATAATCAAATCGAATCGAAAAAATTCGAATAGAAAAGAAACGAATTGAATCGACATGAAAATAATCGAATCGAATAGAAAATAATCAAATCGAAACGAAGATAATCAATCGATACAAAAATAATCGAATCGAAACCAAAATAATCAAATCCACATGAAAATAATCGAATCGAATCGAAAATAATCAAATCGAAACTAAAATAATCGAATCGAATCGAAAATAATCAAATTGAATAGGAAATAATCGAATCGAAATGAAAAAAATCAAGTAGAAGCGAAAATAATCGAGTTGAAACCAAAATAATTAAATCGACATGAAAATAATCGAATCGAAATAATAAAATAGAAACGAAAATAATCGAATCAAATCGATAATAACCGAATCGAAATGAAAATTATCGAGTCGCAACCAAAATAATCGAATCGACATGAAAATAATCGAATCGAAATGAAAATAACCGAATGGAATAAAAAGAATAGAATCTAAACAAAAATAATCAAATCGAAATGAAAAAAATGGAATCGAATCGAATCGAATCTAAGAAAATCAAATCACATCGAATCGATAGAAATCGAATGGAATGGAATCAAATCGAATCGAAAAAAATCGAATCGAAACGAAAATAATCGAATCGAAATGAAGATAATCGAATCGAATCGAAAATAATTGAATCGAAACGTAAATAATCAAATCGAAGTGAAAATAAACGAATCGATTTAAAAATTCGAATTGAAACGAAAATAATCGAATCGAATCAAAAACAATCGAGTTGAAACGAAAATAATTGAGTTGAAACAAAAATAATCCAATCGAAATGAAAATCGAATCAAAACGAAAATAATCGAATGGAATAAAAAGAATACAGTCAAAAGAAAAATAATCAAATCGAAATGAAAAAAAAATGGAATGCAATCGAATCGAATTGAAGAAAATCAAATCGCATCGAATCGATAAATATCGAATGGAATGGAATTGAATCGAAACGAAAATAATCGAATCAAAACGAAGATAATCGAATCGAATAAAAACATAATCGAAACGAAAATAAGCGAATCGAAACGAAAAAAATCGCATCAAAACGAAAATAATCGAATCGAAACCAAAATAATCAATCAAAATGAAAATAATCGAATCGAATCGAAAATAATCACATCAAAACGAAAATAAACGAATCGAATCAAAAAATTCGAATCGAAAAGAAACGAATTGAATCGAATCGAAAAAAATCAAATCGAATAGAAAATAATCGAATTGAAATGAAAAAAATCAAGTAGAAGCGAAAATAATCTAATCGAAACCAAAATAATTAAATGGAAATGAAAATAACCGAATCGAATCGAAAATAATCAAATCGAATCGAAAATAATCAAATCGAATCGGAAATAATGGAATCGAAACCAAAATAATCAAATCGATATGAAAATAATCGAATCGAAAATAATCAAATCGAAACCAAAATAATCGAATCGAAATGAAAAAAATCAAGTAGAAGCGAAAATAATTGAATCGAATCGAAAATAATCTAATCGAAATAAAAATAATCAAATCGAAACGAAAATAATCAAATAGAAACGAAAATAATTGAATCAAAAAGAAGCGAATTGAATTGAATCGAAAAAAATCAAATCGAATCGAAAATAATCAAATCGAAATGAGAAAAATCAAATCGAATCAAAAATAATTGAATCGAATCTAAAACAAATCTAACTGAAAATAATCAAATTGAATCGAAAAAATTCGAATAGAAAAGAAACGAATTGAATCGAATCGAAAAAAATCAAATCGAATAGAAAATAATCAAATCGAAACGAAAATAATCAATTGAAATGAAAATAATCGAATCGAAACCAAAATATTCAAATCCACATGAAAATAATTGATCGAATCGAAAATAATCAAGTCGAATAGAAAATAATCGAATCGAAATGAAAATAATCAATCGAAACGAAAATCGAATCAAATTAAAAATAATCAAATCGAAACGAATATAATCTAATTGAATAGAAAATAATCAAATCGAGACGAAAATAACCGAATCGAAATTAAAATAATTGAATCGAAACGAAAATAAATAATCAAAACGACAATGATCGAATTGAAACGAAAAAAAATCAAATTGAAACACAAAAATAATCGAATCGAAAAGAAAAAAATCCAATCGAATAGCATCGAATCGAAAAAATCGATTCGAATTGAATCGAAAATATCGAATCGAAACGAAAATAAATGAATCAAAACAATAATGATTGAATCGAAACGAAAATAAATGAATCGAAACGAAAAAATCATGTAGAAGCGAAAAAAATCAAATCAAAAATAATCAAATCGAAAATAATCAAATAGAAATGAAAATAATCGAATCGAGATGAGAAAAGTCAAATCGAAATGAAAATAATCGAATCGAAACGAAAATAATCGAATCGAAAAGAAAATAAACGGATCGAATCGAAAAAATTCGAATTGAAAAGAAACGAATTGAATCGACATGAAAATAATCGAATCGGATAGAAAATAATCGAATCGAAACGTAAAAATTCGAATCGAAAAGAAACGAATTAAATCGACATGAAAATAATCAAATCGAATAGAAAATAATCGAATCGAAACAAAAAAAATGAATCGAAACGAGAAAAATCGAATTGAAAAGAAAATAATCGAATCGAATCGAAAAAATTCGAATACAAAAGAAACAAATTGAATCGACATGAAAATAATCGAATCGAATAGAAAATAATCGAATCAAAACGAAAATAATCAATCGATACAAAAATAATCGAATTGAAACCAAAATAATCAAATCCACATGAAAATAATCGAATCGAATCAAAAATAATCAAATCGAAACTAAAATAATCAAATCGAATCGAAAATAATCAAATTGAATAGGAAATAATCGAATCGAAATGAAAAAAATCAAGTAGAAGCGAAAATAATCGAGTTGAAACCAAAATAATTAAATCGACATGAAAATAATCGAATCGAAATAATAAAATAGAAACGAAAATAATCGAATCAAATCGATAATAACCGAATCGAAATGAAAATTATCGAGTCGCAACCAAAATAATCGAATCGACATGAAAATAATCGAATCGAAATGAAAATAATCGAATGGAATAAAAAGAATAGAATCTAAACAAAAATAATCAAATCGAAATGAAAAAAATGGAATCGAATCGAATCGAATCTAAGAAAATCAAATCACATCGAATCGATAGAAATCGAATGGAATGGAATCAAATCGAATCGAAAAAAATCGAATCGAAACGAAAATAATCGAATCGAAATGAAGATAATCGAATCGAATCGAAAATAATTGAATCGAAACGTAAATAATCAAATCGAAGTGAAAATAAACGAATCGATTTAAAAATTCGAATTGAAACGAAAATAATCGAATCGAATCAAAAACAATCGAGTTGAAACGAAAATAATTGAGTTGAAACAAAAATAAACCAATCGAAATGAAAATCGAATCAAAACGAAAATAATCGAATGGAATAAAAAGAATACAATCAAAAGAAAAATAATCAAATCGAAATGAAAAAAAAATGGAATGGAATCGAATCGAATTGAAGAAAATCAAATCGCATCGAATCGATAAATATCGAATGGAATGGAATCGAAACGAAAATAATCGAATCAAAACGAAGATAATCGAATCGAATAAAAACATAATCGAAACGAAAATAAGCGAATCGAAACGAAAAAAATCGCATCAAAACGAAAATAATCGAATCGAAACCAAAATAATCAATCAAAATGAAAATAATCGAATCGAATCGAAAATAATCACATCAAAACGAAAATAAACGAATCGAATCAAAAAATTCGAATCGAAAAGAAACGAATTGAATCGAATCGAAAAAATCAAATCGAATAGAAAATAATCGAATTGAAATGAAAAAAATCAAGTAGAAGCGAAAATAATCTAATCGAAACCAAAATAATTAAATGGAAATGAAAATAACCGAATCGAATCGAAAATAATCAAATCGAATCGAAAATAATCAAATCGAATCGGAAATAATGGAATCGAAACCAAAATAATCAAATCGATATGAAAATAATCGAATCGAAAATAATCAAATCGAAACCAAAATAATCGAATCGAAATGAAAAAAATCAAGTAGAAGCGAAAATAATTAAATCGAATCGAAAATAATCTAATCGAAATAAAAATAATCAAATCGAAACGAAAATAATCAAATAGAAACGAAAATAATTGAATCAAAAAGAAGCGAATTGAATTGAATCGAAAAAAATCAAATCGAATCGAAAATAATCAAATCGAAATGAGAAAAATCAAATCGAATCAAAAATAATTGAATCGAATCTAAAACAAATCTAACTGAAAATAATCAAATTGAATCGAAAAAATTCGAATAGAAAAGAAACGAATTGAATCGAATCGAAAAAAATCAAATCGAATAGAAAATAATCAAATCGAAACGAAAATAATCAATTGAAATGAAAATAATCGAATCGAAACCAAAATATTCAAATCCACATGAAAATAATTGATCGAATCGAAAATAATCAAGTCGAATAGAAAATAATCGAATCGAAATGAAAATAATCAATCGAAACGAAAATCGAATCAAATTAAAAATAATCAAATCGAAACGAATATAATCTAATTGAATAGAAAATAATCAAATCGAAACGAAAATAACCGAATCGAAATTAAAATAATTGAATCGAAACGAAAATAAATAATCAAAACGACAATGATCGAATTGAAACGAAAAAAAATCAAATTGAAACACAAAAATAATCGAATCGAAAAGAAAAAAATCCAATCGAATAGCATCGAATCGAAAAAATCGATTCGAATTGAATCGAAAATATCGAATCGAAACGAAAATAAATGAATCAAAACAATAATGATTGAATCGAAACGAAAATAAATGAATCGAAACGAAAAAATCATGTAGAAGCGAAAAAAATCAAATCAAAAATAATCAAATCGAAAATAATCAAATAGAAATGAAAATAATCGAATCGAGATGAGAAAAGTCAAATCGAAATGAAAATAATCGAATCGAAACGAAAATAATCGAATCGAAAAGAAAATAAACGGATCGAATCGAAAAAATTCGAATTGAAAAGAAACGAATTGAATCGACATGAAAATAATCGAATCGGATAGAAAATAATCGAATCGAAACGTAAAAATTCGAATCGAAAAGAAACGAATTAAATCGACATGAAAATAATCAAATCGAATAGAAAATAATCGAATCGAAACAAAAAAAATGAATCGAAACGAGAAAAATCGAATTGAAAAGAAAATAATCGAATCGAATCGAAAAAATTCGAATACAAAAGAAACAAATTGAATCGACATGAAAATAATCGAATCGAATAGAAAATAATCGAATCAAAACGAAAATAATCAATCGATACAAAAATAATCGAATTGAAACCAAAATAATCAAATCCACATGAAAATAATCGAATCGAATCAAAAATAATCAAATCGAAACTAAAATAATCAAATCGAATCGAAAATAATCAAATTGAATAGGAAATAATCGAATCGAAATGAAAAAAATCAAGTAGAAGCGAAAATAATCGAGTTGAAACCAAAATAATTAAATCGACATGAAAATAATCGAATCGAAATAATAAAATAGAAACGAAAATAATCGAATCAAATCGATAATAACCGAATCGAAATGAAAATTATCGAGTCGCAACCAAAATAATCGAATCGACATGAAAATAATCGAATCGAAATGAAAATAATCGAATGGAATAAAAAGAATAGAATCTAAACAAAAATAATCAAATCGAAATGAAAAAAATGGAATCGAATCGAATCGAATCTAAGAAAATCAAATCACATCGAATCGATAGAAATCGAATGGAATGGAATCAAATCGAATCGAAAAAAATCGAATCGAAACGAAAATAATCGAATCGAAATGAAGATAATCGAATCGAATCGAAAATAATTGAATCGAAACGTAAATAATCAAATCGAAGTGAAAATAAACGAATCGATTTAAAAATTCGAATTGAAACGAAAATAATCGAATCGAATCAAAAACAATCGAGTTGAAACGAAAATAATTGAGTTGAAACAAAAATAAACCAATCGAAATGAAAATCGAATCAAAACGAAAATAATCGAATGGAATAAAAAGAATACAATCAAAAGAAAAATAATCAAATCGAAATGAAAAAAAAATGGAATGGAATCGAATCGAATTGAAGAAAATCAAATCGCATCGAATCGATAAATATCGAATGGAATGGAATCGAAACGAAAATAATCGAATCAAAACGAAGATAATCGAATCGAATAAAAACATAATCGAAACGAAAATAAGCGAATCGAAACGAAAAAATCGCATCAAAACGAAAATAATCGAATCGAAACCAAAATAATCAATCAAAATGAAAATAATCGAATCGAATCGAAAATAATCACATCAAAACGAAAATCAACGAATCGAATCAAAAAATTCGAATCGAAAAGAAACGAATTGAATCGAATCGAAAAAAATCAAATCGAATAGAAAATAATCGAATTGAAATGAAAAAAATCAAGTAGAAGCGAAAATAATCTAATCGAAACCAAAATAATTAAATGGAAATGAAAATAACCGAATCGAATCGAAAATAATCAAATCGAATCGAAAATAATCAAATCGAATCGGAAATAATGGAATCGAAACCAAAATAATCAAATCGATATGAAAATAATCGAATCGAAAATAATCAAATCGAAACCAAAATAATCGAATCGAAATGAAAAAAATCAAGTAGAAGCGAAAATAATTGAATCGAATCGAAAATAATCTAATCGAAATAAAAATAATCAAATCGAAATGAAAATAATCAAATAGAAACGAAAATAATTGAATCAAAAAGAAGCGAATTGAATTGAATCGAAAAAAATCAAATCGAATCGAAAATAATCAAATCGAAATGAGAAAAATCAAATCGAATCAAAAATAATTGAATCGAATCTAAAACAAATCTAACTGAAAATAATCAAATTGAATCGAAAAAATTCGAATAGAAAAGAAACGAATTGAATCGAATCGAAAAAAATCAAATCGAATAGAAAATAATCAAATCGAAACGAAAATAATCAATTGAAATGAAAATAATCGAATCGAAACCAAAATATTCAAATCCACATGAAAATAATTGATCGAATCGAAAATAATCAAGTCGAATAGAAAATAATCGAATCGAAATGAAAATAATCAATCGAAACGAAAATCGAATCAAATTAAAAATAATCAAATCGAAACGAATATAATCTAATTGAATAGAAAATAATCAAATCGAAACGAAAATAACCGAATCGAAATTAAAATAATTGAATCGAAACGAAAATAAATAATCAAAACGACAATGATCGAATTGAAACGAAAAAAAATCAAATTGAAACACAAAAATAATCGAATCGAAAAGAAAAAAATCCAATCGAATAGCATCGAATCGAAAAAATCGATTCGAATTGAATCGAAAATATCGAATCGAAACGAAAATAAATGAATCAAAACAATAACGATTGAATCGAAACGAAAATAAATGAATCGAAACGAAAAAATCATGTAGAAGCGAAAAAAATCAAATCAAAAATAATCAAATCGAAAATAATCAAATAGAAATGAAAATAATCGAATCGAGATGAGAAAAGTCAAATCGAAACGAAAATAATCGAATCGAAATGAAAATAATCGAATCGAAAAGAAAATAAACGGATCGAATCGAAAAAATTCGAATTGAAAAGAAACGAATTGAATCGACATGAAAATAATCGAATCGGATAGAAAATAATCGAATCGAAACGTAAAAATTCGAATCGAAAAGAAACGAATTAAATCGACATGAAAATAATCAAATCGAATAGAAAATAATCGAATCGAAACAAAAATAATGAATCGAAACGAGAAAAATCGAATTGAAAAGAAAATAATCGAATCGAATCGAAAAAATTCGAATACAAAAGAAACAAATTGAATCGACATGAAAATAATCGAATCGAATAGAAAATAATCGAATCAAAACGAAAATAATCAATCGATACAAAAATAATCGAATGGAAACCAAAATAATCAAATCCACATGAAAATAATCGAATCGAATCAAAAATAATCAAATCGAAACTAAAATAATCAAATCGAATCGAAAATAATCAAATTGAATAGGAAATAATCGAATCGAAATGAAAAAAATCAAGTAGAAGCGAAAATAATCGAGTTGAAACCAAAATAATTAAATCGACATGAAAATAATCGAATCGAAATAATAAAATAGAAACGAAAATAATCGAGTCGCAACCAAAATAATCGAATCGACATGAAAATAATCGAATCGAAACGAAAATAATCGGATGGAATAAAAAGAATAGAATCTAAACAAAAATAATCAAATCGAAATAAAAAAAAGGAATCGAATCGAATCTAAGAAAATCAAATCTCATCGAATCAATAGAAACCGAATGGAATGGAATCGAATCGAATCGAAAAAAATCGAATCGAAATGAAAATAATCGAATCGAAATGAAGATAATCGAGTTGAATAAAAACATAATCGAAACGAAAATAATCGAATCGAAACAAAAAATCGCATCAAAACGAAAATAATCGAAACCAAAATAATCACACAACATGAAAATAATCGAATTGAATCGAAAATAATCACATCGAAACGAAAATAATCAGATAGAATCAAAAGTAATCAAATTGAAACCAAAATAATCGAATCAAATCAACAATAATCGAGTCGAATCGAAAATAATCGAATCGAAATGAAAATAATCGAATCGAATCGAAAATAATTGAATCGAAATGTAAATAATCAAATCGAAGTGAAAATAAACGAATCGATTTAAAAATTCGAATTGAAACGAAAATAATCGAATCGAATCAAAAACAATCGAGTTGAAACGAAAATAATTGAGTTGAAACAAAAATAATCCAATCGAAATGAAAATCGAATCAAAACGAAAATAATCGAATGGAATAAAAAGAATACAGTCAAAAGAAAAATAATCAAATCGAAATGAAAAAAATGGAATGGAATCGAATCGAATTGAAGAAAATCAAATCGCATCGAATCGATAAATATCGAATGGAATGGAATTGAATCGAAACGAAAATAATCGAATCAAAACGAAGATAATCGAATCGAATAAAAACATAATCGAAACGAAAATAATCAATCGAAATGAAAATCAAATCGAAGCCAAAATAATCAAATCCACATGAAAAAAATCAAATCGAATCGAAAATAATCAAATCGAAACTAAAATCATATCGACATGAAAAAAATCAAATCGAATTGAAAATAATCAAATCGAAACTAAAATCAAATTGACATGAAAAAAATCAAATCGAATCAAAAATAATCAAATCGAAACAAAAATAATCAAATCGAATCAAAAATAATCAAATCGAATCGAAAATAATCAATCGAAACGAAAATAATAGAAACGAAACCAAAATAATCAAATCGACATGAAAATAATGGAATCGAATCGAAAGTAATCAAATAGTAACTAAAATAATCGAATAGAATAGAAAATGATGAAATCGAAACGAAAATAATCAATCGAAATGAAAATCAAATCGAAAACAAAATAATCAAATCGACATGAAAAAAATCAAATCGAATAGAAAATAATTGAATCAAAACAAAAATAATGAATCAAAACGAGAAAAATCGAATCGAAAAGAAAATAATCGGATCGAATCGAAAAAATTCGAATTGAAAAGAAACGAATCGACATGAAAATAATCGAATCGAATAGAAAATAATCGAATTGAAACGAAAATAATCAAATAGAAATGAAAATAATCGAATCGAAAAGAAACAAATTGAATTGAACCGAAAAAAATCAAATCGAATTGAAAATAATCAAATCGAAATGAGAAAAATCGAATCGAATCAAAAATAATTGAATCGAATCTAAAATAAACAAATCTAACTGAAAATAATCAAATCGAATCGAAAAAATTCGAATAGAAAAGAAACGAATTGAATCGACATGAAAATAATCGAATCGAATAGAAAATAATCAAATCGAAACGAAGATAATCAATCGATACAAAAATAATCGAATCGAAACCAAAATAATCAAATCCACATGAAAATAATCGGATCGAATCGAAAAAATTCGAATACAAAAGAAACAAATTGAATCGACATGAAAATAATCGAATCGAATAGAAAATAATCGAATCAAAACGAAGATAATCAATCGATACAAAAATAATCGAATCGAAACCAAAATAATCAAATCCACATGAAAATAATCGGATCGAATCGAAAAAATTCGAATTGAAAAGAAACGAATCGACATGAAAATAATCAAATCGAAACGAATATAATCTAATTGAATAGAAAATAATCAAATCGAAACGAAAATAACCGAATCGAAATTAAAATAATTGAATCGAAACGAAAATAAATAATCAAAACGACAATGATCGAATTGAAACGAAAAAAAATCAAATTGAAACACAAAAATAATCGAATCGAAAAGAAATAAATCCAATCGAATAGCATCGAATCGAAAAAATCGATTCGAATTGAATCGAAAATATCGAATCGAAACGAAAATAAATGAATCAAAACAATAATGATTGAATCGAAACGAAAATAAATGAATCGAAACGAAAAAATCATGTAGAAGCGAAAAAATCAAATCAAAAATAATCAAATCGAAAATAATCAAATAGAAATGAAAATAATCGAATCGAGATGAGAAAAGTCAAATCGAAATGAAAATAATCGAATCGAAACGAAAATAATCGAATCGAAAAGAAAATAAACGGATCGAATCGAAAAAATTCGAATTGAAAAGAAACGAATTGAATCGACATGAAAATAATCGAATCGGATAGAAAATAATCGAATCGAAACGTAAAAATTCGAATCGAAAAGAAACGAATTAAATCGACATGAAAATAATCGAATCGAATAGAAAATAATCGAATCGAAACAAAAATAATGAATCGAAACGAGAAAAATCGAATTGAAAAGAAAATAATCGAATCGAATCGAAAAAATTCGAATACAAAAGAAACAAATTGAATCGACATGAAAATAATCGAATCGAATAGAAAATAATCGAATCAAAACGAAAATAATCAATCGATACAAAAATAATCGAATCGAAACCAAAATAATCAAATCCACATGAAAATAATCGAATCGAATCAAAAATAATCAAATCGAAACTAAAATAATCAAATCGAATCGAAAATAATCAAATTGAATAGGAAATAATCGAATCGAAATGAAAAAAATCAAGTAGAAGCGAAAATAATCGAGTTGAAACCAAAATAATTAAATCGACATGAAAATAATCGAATCGAAATAATAAAATAGAAACGAAAATAATCGAGTCGCAACCAAAATAATCGAATCGACATGAAAATAATCGAATCGAAACGAAAATAATCGGATGGAATAAAAAGAATAGAATCTAAACAAAAATAATCAAATCGAAATAAAAAAAAGGAATCGAATCGAATCTAAGAAAATCAAATCTCATCGAATCAATAGAAACCGAATGGAATGGAATCGAATCGAATCGAAAAAAATCGAATCGAAATGAAAATAATCGAATCGAAATGAAGATAATCGAGTTGAATAAAAACATAATCGAAACGAAAATAATCGAATCGAAACAAAAAATCGCATCAAAACGAAAATAATCGAAACCAAAATAATCACACAACATGAAAATAATCGAATTGAATCGAAAATAATCACATCGAAACGAAAATAATCAGATAGAATCAAAAGTAATCAAATTGAAACCAAAATAATCGAATCAAATCAACAATAATCGAGTCGAATCGAAAATAATCGAATCGAAATGAAAATAATCGAATCGAATCGAAAATAATTGAATCGAAATGTAAATAATCAAATCGAAGTGAAAATAAACGAATCGATTTAAAAATTCGAATTGAAACGAAAATAATCGAATCGAATCAAAAACAATCGAGTTGAAACGAAAATAATTGAGTTGAAACAAAAATAATCCAATCGAAATGAAAATCGAATCAAAACGAAAATAATCGAATGGAATAAAAAGAATACAGTCAAAAGAAAAATAATCAAATCGAAATGAAAAAAATGGAATGGAATCGAATCGAATTGAAGAAAATCAAATCGCATCGAATCGATAAATATCGAATGGAATGGAATTGAATCGAAACGAAAATAATCGAATCAAAACGAAGATAATCGAATCGAATAAAAACATAATCGAAACGAAAATAATCAATCGAAATGAAAATCAAATCGAAGCCAAAATAATCAAATCCACATGAAAAAAATCAAATCGAATCGAAAATAATCAAATCGAAACTAAAATCATATCGACATGAAAAAAATCAAATCGAATTGAAAATAATCAAATCGAAACTAAAATCAAATTGACATGAAAAAAATCAAATCGAATCAAAAATAATCAAATCGAAACAAAAATAATCAAATCGAATCAAAAATAATCAAATCGAATCGAAAATAATCAATCGAAACGAAAATAATAGAAACGAAACCAAAATAATCAAATCGACATGAAAATAATGGAATCGAATCGAAAGTAATCAAATAGTAACTAAAATAATCGAATAGAATAGAAAATGATGAAATCGAAACGAAAATAATCAATCGAAATGAAAATCAAATCGAAAACAAAATAATCAAATCGACATGAAAAAAATCAAATCGAATAGAAAATAATCGAATCAAAACAAAAATAATGAATCAAAACGAGAAAAATCGAATCCAAAAGAAAATAATCGGATCGAATCGAAAAAATTCGAATTGAAAAGAAACGAATCGACATGAAAATAATCGAATCGAATAGAAAATAATCGAATTGAAACGAAAATAATCAAATAGAAATGAAAATAATCGAATCGAAAAGAAACAAATTGAATTGAACCGAAAAAAATCAAATCGAATTGAAAATAATCAAATCGAAATGAGAAAAATCGAATCGAATCAAAAATAATTGAATCGAATCTAAAATAAACAAATCTAACTGAAAATAATCAAATCGAATCGAAAAAATTCGAATAGAAAAGAAACGAATTGAATCGACATGAAAATAATCGAATCGAATAGAAAATAATCAAATCGAAACGAAGATAATCAATCGATACAAAAATAATCGAATCGAAACCAAAATAATCAAATCCACATGAAAATAATCGGATCGAATCGAAAAAATTCGAATACAAAAGAAACAAATTGAATCGACATGAAAATAATCGAATCGAATAGAAAATAATCGAATCAAAACGAAGATAATCAATCGATACAAAAATAATCGAATCGAAACCAAAATAATCAAATCCACATGAAAATAATCGGATCGAATCGAAAAAATTCGAATTGAAAAGAAACGAATCGACATGAAAATAATCAAATCGAAACGAATATAATCTAATTGAATAGAAAATAATCAAATCGAAACGAAAATAACCGAATCGAAATTAAAATAATTGAATCGAAACGAAAATAAATAATCAAAACGACAATGATCGAATTGAAACGAAAAAAAATCAAATTGAAACACAAAAATAATCGAATCGAAAAGAAATAAATCCAATCGAATAGCATCGAATCGAAAAAATCGATTCGAATTGAATCGAAAATATCGAATCGAAACGAAAATAAATGAATCAAAACAATAATGATTGAATCGAAACGAAAATAAATGAATCGAAACGAAAAAATCATGTAGAAGCGAAAAAATCAAATCAAAAATAATCAAATCGAAAATAATCAAATAGAAATGAAAATAATCGAATCGAGATGAGAAAAGTCAAATCGAAATGAAAATAATCGAATCGAAACGAAAATAATCGAATCGAAAAGAAAATAAACGGATCGAATCGAAAAAATTCGAATTGAAAAGAAACGAATTGAATCGACATGAAAATAATCGAATCGGATAGAAAATAATCGAATCGAAACGTAAAAATTCGAATCGAAAAGAAACGAATTAAATCGACATGAAAATAATCGAATCGAATAGAAAATAATCGAATCGAAACAAAAATAATGAATCGAAACGAGAAAAATCGAATTGAAAAGAAAATAATCGAATCGAATCGAAAAAATTCGAATACAAAAGAAACAAATTGAATCGACATGAAAATAATCGAATCGAATAGAAAATAATCGAATCAAAACGAAAATAATCAATCGATACAAAAATAATCGAATCGAAACCAAAATAATCAAATCCACATGAAAATAATCGAATCGAATCAAAAATAATCAAATCGAAACTAAAATAATCAAATCGAATCGAAAATAATCAAATTGAATAGGAAATAATCGAATCGAAATGAAAAAAATCAAGTAGAAGCGAAAATAATCGAGTTGAAACCAAAATAATTAAATCGACATGAAAATAATCGAATCGAAATAATAAAATAGAAACGAAAATAATCGAATCAAATCGATAATAACCGAATCGAAATGAAAATTATCGAGTCGCAACCAAAATAATCGAATCGACATGAAAATAATCGAATCGAAATGAAAATAACCGAACGGAATAAAAAGAATAGAATCTAAACAAAAATAATCAAATCGAAATGAAAAAAATGGAATCGAATCGAATCGAATCTAAGAAAATCAATCACATCGAATCGATAGAAATCGAATGGAATGGAATCAAATCGAATCGAAAAAAAT
This sequence comes from Vulpes vulpes, assembly GCF_048418805.1. Taxonomy (NCBI): domain Eukaryota; kingdom Metazoa; phylum Chordata; class Mammalia; order Carnivora; family Canidae; genus Vulpes; species Vulpes vulpes. The sequence continues at coordinate 56,874 of NW_027325671.1, forward strand.
CGAATCGAAACGAAAATAATCGAATCGAAATGAAGATAATCGAATCGAATCGAAAATAATTGAATCGAAACGTAAATAATCAAATCGAAGTGAAAATAAACGAATCGATTTAAAAATTCGAATTGAAACGAAAATAATCGAATCGAATCAAAAACAATCGAGTTGAAACGAAAATAATTGAGTTGAAACAAAAATAATCCAATCGAAATGAAAATCGAATCAAAACGAAAATAATCGAATGGAATAAAAAGAATACAGTCAAAAGAAAAATAATCAAATCGAAATGAAAAAAAAATGGAATGCAATCGAATCGAATTGAAGAAAATCAAATCGCATCGAATCGATAAATATCGAATGGAATGGAATTGAATCGAAACGAAAATAATCGAATCAAAACGAAGATAATCGAATCGAATAAAAACATAATCGAAACGAAAATAAGCGAATCGAAACGAAAAAAATCGCATCAAAACGAAAATAATCGAATCGAAACCAAAATAATCAATCAAAATGAAAATAATCGAATCGAATCGAAAATAATCACATCAAAACGAAAATAAACGAATCGAATCAAAAAATTCGAATCGAAAAGAAACGAATTGAATCGAATCGAAAAAAATCAAATCGAATAGAAAATAATCGAATTGAAATGAAAAAAATCAAGTAGAAGCGAAAATAATCTAATCGAAACCAAAATAATTAAATGGAAATGAAAATAACCGAATCGAATCGAAAATAATCAAATCGAATCGAAAATAATCAAATCGAATCGGAAATAATGGAATCGAAACCAAAATAATCAAATCGATATGAAAATAATCGAATCGAAAATAATCAAATCGAAACCAAAATAATCGAATCGAAATGAAAAAAATCAAGTAGAAGCGAAAATAATTGAATCGAATCGAAAATAATCTAATCGAAATAAAAATAATCAAATCGAAACGAAAATAATCAAATAGAAACGAAAATAATTGAATCAAAAAGAAGCGAATTGAATTGAATCGAAAAAAATCAAATCGAATCGAAAATAATCAAATCGAAATGAGAAAAATCAAATCGAATCAAAAATAATTGAATCGAATCTAAAACAAATCTAACTGAAAATAATCAAATTGAATCGAAAAAATTCGAATAGAAAAGAAACGAATTGAATCGAATCGAAAAAAATCAAATCGAATAGAAAATAATCAAATCGAAACGAAAATAATCAATTGAAATGAAAATAATCGAATCGAAACCAAAATATTCAAATCCACATGAAAATAATTGATCGAATCGAAAATAATCAAGTCGAATAGAAAATAATCGAATCGAAATGAAAATAATCAATCGAAACGAAAATCGAATCAAATTAAAAATAATCAAATCGAAACGAATATAATCTAATTGAATAGAAAATAATCAAATCGAGACGAAAATAACCGAATCGAAATTAAAATAATTGAATCGAAACGAAAATAAATAATCAAAACGACAATGATCGAATTGAAACGAAAAAAAATCAAATTGAAACACAAAAATAATCGAATCGAAAAGAAAAAAATCCAATCGAATAGCATCGAATCGAAAAAATCGATTCGAATTGAATCGAAAATATCGAATCGAAACGAAAATAAATGAATCAAAACAATAATGATTGAATCGAAACGAAAATAAATGAATCGAAACGAAAAAATCATGTAGAAGCGAAAAAAATCAAATCAAAAATAATCAAATCGAAAATAATCAAATAGAAATGAAAATAATCGAATCGAGATGAGAAAAGTCAAATCGAAATGAAAATAATCGAATCGAAACGAAAATAATCGAATCGAAAAGAAAATAAACGGATCGAATCGAAAAAATTCGAATTGAAAAGAAACGAATTGAATCGACATGAAAATAATCGAATCGGATAGAAAATAATCGAATCGAAACGTAAAAATTCGAATCGAAAAGAAACGAATTAAATCGACATGAAAATAATCGAATTGAATAGGAAATAATCGAATCGAAATGAAAAAAATCAAGTAGAAGCGAAAATAATCGAGTTGAAACCAAAATAATTAAATCGACATGAAAATAATCGAATCGAAATAATAAAATAGAAACGAAAATAATCGAGTCGCAACCAAAATAATCGAATCGACATGAAAATAATCGAATCGAAACGAAAATAATCGGATGGAATAAAAAGAATAGAATCTAAACAAAAATAATCAAATCGAAATAAAAAAAAGGAATCGAATCGAATCTAAGAAAATCAAATCTCATCGAATCAATAGAAACCGAATGGAATGGAATCGAATCGAATCGAAAAAAATCGAATCGAAATGAAAATAATCGAATCGAAATGAAGATAATCGAGTTGAATAAAAACATAATCGAAACGAAAATAATCGAATCGAAACAAAAAATCGCATCAAAACGAAAATAATCGAAACCAAAATAATCACACAACATGAAAATAATCGAATTGAATCGAAAATAATCACATCGAAACGAAAATAATCAGATAGAATCAAAAGTAATCAAATTGAAACCAAAATAATCGAATCAAATCAACAATAATCGAGTCGAATCGAAAATAATCGAATCGAAATGAAAATAATCGAATCGAATCGAAAATAATTGAATCGAAATGTAAATAATCAAATCGAAGTGAAAATAAACGAATCGATTTAAAAATTCGAATTGAAACGAAAATAATCGAATCGAATCAAAAACAATCGAGTTGAAACGAAAATAATTGAGTTGAAACAAAAATAATCCAATCGAAATGAAAATCGAATCAAAACGAAAATAATCGAATGGAATAAAAAGAATACAGTCAAAAGAAAAATAATCAAATCGAAATGAAAAAAATGGAATGGAATCGAATCGAATTGAAGAAATTCAAATCGCATCGAATTGATAAATATCGAATGGAATGGAATTGAATCGAAACGAAAATAATCGAATCAAAACGAAGATAATCGAATCGAATAAAAACATAATCGAAACGAAAATAATCAATCGAAATGAAAATCAAATCGAAGCCAAAATAATCAAATCCACATGAAAAAAATCAAATCGAATCGAAAATAATCAAATCGAAACTAAAATCATATCGACATGAAAAAAATCAAATCGAATTGAAAATAATCAAATCGAAACTAAAATCAAATTGACATGAAAAAAATCAAATCGAATCAAAAATAATCAAATCGAAACAAAAATAATCAAATCGAATCAAAAATAATCAAATCGAATCGATAATAATCAATCGAAACGAAAATAATAGAAATGAAACCAAAATAATCAAATCGACATGAAAATAATGGAATCGAATCGAAAGTAATCAAATAGTAACTAAAATAATCGAATAGAATAGAAAATGATGAAATCGAAACGAAAATAATCAATCGAAATGAAAATCAAATCGAAAACAAAATAATCAAATCGACATGAAAAAAATCAAATCGAATAGAAAATAATCGAATCAAAACAAAAATAATGAATCAAAACGAGAAAAATCGAATCGAAAAGAAAATAATCGGATCGAATCGAAAAAATTCGAATTGAAAAGAAACGAATCGACATGAAAATAATCGAATCGAATAGAAAATAATCGAATTGAAACGAAAATAATCAAATAGAAATGAAAATAATCGAATCGAAAAGAAACAAATTGAATTGAACCGAAAAAAATCAAATCGAATTGAAAATAATCAAATCGAAATGAGAAAAATCGAATCGAATCAAAAATAATTGAATCGAATCTAAAATAAACAAATCTAACTGAAAATAATCAAATCGAATCGAAAAAATTCGAATAGAAAAGAAACGAATTGAATCGACATGAAAATAATCGAATCGAATAGAAAATAATCAAATCGAAACGAAGATAATCAATCGATACAAAAATAATCGAATCGAAACCAAAATAATCAAATCCACATGAAAATAATCGGATCGAATCGAAAAAATTCGAATACAAAAGAAACAAATTGAATCGACATGAAAATAATCGAATCGAATAGAAAATAATCGAATCAAAACGAAGATAATCAATCGATACAAAAATAATCGAATCGAAACCAAAATAATCAAATCCACATGAAAATAATCGGATCGAATCGAAAAAATTCGAATTGAAAAGAAACGAATCGACATGAAAATAATCGAATCGAATAGAAAATAATCGAATTGAAACGAAAATAATCAAATAGAAATGAAAATAATCGAATCGAAAAGAAACAAATTGAATTGAATCGAAAAAAATCAAATCGAATTGAAAATAATCAAATCGAAATGAGAAAAATCGAATCGAATCAAAAATAATTGAATCGAATCTAAAATAAACAAATCTAACTGAAAATAATCAAATCGAATCGAAAAAATTCGAATAGAAAAGAAACGAATTGAATCGACATGAAAATAATCGAATCGAATAGAAAATAATCAAATCGAAACGAAGATAATCAATCGATACAAAAATAATCGAATCGAAACCAAAATAATCAAATCCACATGAAAATAATCGAATCGAATCGAAAATAATCAAATCGAAACTAAAATAATCGAATCGAATCGAAAATAATCAAATTGAATAGGAAATAATCGAATCGAAATGAAAAAAATCAAGTAGAAGCGAAAATAATCGAGTTGAAACCAAAATAATTAAATCGACATGAAAATAATCGAATCGAAATAATAAAATAGAAACGAAAATAATCGAATCAAATCGATAATAACCGAATCGAAATGAAAATTATCGAGTCGCAACCAAAATAATCGAATCGACATGAAAATAATCGAATCGAAATGAAAATAACCGAATGGAATAAAAAGAATAGAATCTAAACAAAAATAATCAAATCGAAATGAAAAAAATGGAATCGAATCGAATCGAATCTAAGAAAATCAAATCACATCGAATCGATAGAAATCGAATGGAATGGAATCAAATCGAATCGAAAAAAATCGAATCGAAACGAAAATAATCGAATCGAAATGAAGATAATCGAATCGAATCGAAAATAATTGAATCGAAACGTAAATAATCAAATCGAAGTGAAAATAAACGAATCGATTTAAAAATTCGAATTGAAACGAAAATAATCGAATCGAATCAAAAACAATCGAGTTGAAACGAAAATAATTGAGTTGAAACAAAAATAATCCAATCGAAATGAAAATCGAATCAAAACGAAAATAATCGAATGGAATAAAAAGAATACAGTCAAAAGAAAAATAATCAAATCGAAATGAAAAAAAAATGGAATGCAATCGAATCGAATTGAAGAAAATCAAATCGCATCGAATCGATAAATATCGAATGGAATGGAATTGAATCGAAACGAAAATAATCGAATCAAAACGAAGATAATCGAATCGAATAAAAACATAATCGAAACGAAAATAAGCGAATCGAAACGAAAAAAATCGCATCAAAACGAAAATAATCGAATCGAAACCAAAATAATCAATCAAAATGAAAATAATCGAATCGAATCGAAAATAATCACATCAAAACGAAAATAAACGAATCGAATCAAAAAATTCGAATCGAAAAGAAACGAATTGAATCGAATCGAAAAAAATCAAATCGAATAGAAAATAATCGAATTGAAATGAAAAAAATCAAGTAGAAGCGAAAATAATCTAATCGAAACCAAAATAATTAAATGGAAATGAAAATAACCGAATCGAATCGAAAATAATCAAATCGAATCGAAAATAATCAAATCGAATCGGAAATAATGGAATCGAAACCAAAATAATCAAATCGATATGAAAATAATCGAATCGAAAATAATCAAATCGAAACCAAAATAATCGAATCGAAATGAAAAAAATCAAGTAGAAGCGAAAATAATTGAATCGAATCGAAAATAATCTAATCGAAATAAAAATAATCAAATCGAAACGAAAATAATCAAATAGAAACGAAAATAATTGAATCAAAAAGAAGCGAATTGAATTGAATCGAAAAAAATCAAATCGAATCGAAAATAATCAAATCGAAATGAGAAAAATCAAATCGAATCAAAAATAATTGAATCGAATCTAAAACAAATCTAACTGAAAATAATCAAATTGAATCGAAAAAATTCGAATAGAAAAGAAACGAATTGAATCGAATCGAAAAAAATCAAATCGAATAGAAAATAATCAAATCGAAACGAAAATAATCAATTGAAATGAAAATAATCGAATCGAAACCAAAATATTCAAATCCACATGAAAATAATTGATCGAATCGAAAATAATCAAGTCGAATAGAAAATAATCGAATCGAAATGAAAATAATCAATCGAAACGAAAATCGAATCAAATTAAAAATAATCAAATCGAAACGAATATAATCTAATTGAATAGAAAATAATCAAATCGAGACGAAAATAACCGAATCGAAATTAAAATAATTGAATCGAAACGAAAATAAATAATCAAAACGACAATGATCGAATTGAAACGAAAAAAAATCAAATTGAAACACAAAAATAATCGAATCGAAAAGAAAAAAATCCAATCGAATAGCATCGAATCGAAAAAATCGATTCGAATTGAATCGAAAATATCGAATCGAAACGAAAATAAATGAATCAAAACAATAATGATTGAATCGAAACGAAAATAAATGAATCGAAACGAAAAAATCATGTAGAAGCGAAAAAAATCAAATCAAAAATAATCAAATCGAAAATAATCAAATAGAAATGAAAATAATCGAATCGAGATGAGAAAAGTCAAATCGAAATGAAAATAATCGAATCGAAACGAAAATAATCGAATCGAAAAGAAAATAAACGGATCGAATCGAAAAAATTCGAATTGAAAAGAAACGAATTGAATCGACATGAAAATAATCGAATCGGATAGAAAATAATCGAATCGAAACGTAAAAATTCGAATCGAAAAGAAACGAATTAAATCGACATGAAAATAATCAAATCGAATAGAAAATAATCGAATCGAAACAAAAAAAATGAATCGAAACGAGAAAAATCGAATTGAAAAGAAAATAATCGAATCGAATCGAAAAAATTCGAATACAAAAGAAACAAATTGAATCGACATGAAAATAATCGAATCGAATAGAAAATAATCGAATCAAAACGAAAATAATCAATCGATACAAAAATAATCGAATTGAAACCAAAATAATCAAATCCACATGAAAATAATCGAATCGAATCAAAAATAATCAAATCGAAACTAAAATAATCAAATCGAATCGAAAATAATCAAATTGAATAGGAAATAATCGAATCGAAATGAAAAAAATCAAGTAGAAGCGAAAATAATCGAGTTGAAACCAAAATAATTAAATCGACATGAAAATAATCGAATCGAAATAATAAAATAGAAACGAAAATAATCGAATCAAATCGATAATAACCGAATCGAAATGAAAATTATCGAGTCGCAACCAAAATAATCGAATCGACATGAAAATAATCGAATCGAAATGAAAATAATCGAATGGAATAAAAAGAATAGAATCTAAACAAAAATAATCAAATCGAAATGAAAAAAATGGAATCGAATCGAATCGAATCTAAGAAAATCAAATCACATCGAATCGATAGAAATCGAATGGAATGGAATCAAATCGAATCGAAAAAAATCGAATCGAAACGAAAATAATCGAATCGAAATGAAGATAATCGAATCGAATCGAAAATAATTGAATCGAAACGTAAATAATCAAATCGAAGTGAAAATAAACGAATCGATTTAAAAATTCGAATTGAAACGAAAATAATCGAATCGAATCAAAAACAATCGAGTTGAAACGAAAATAATTGAGTTGAAACAAAAATAAACCAATCGAAATGAAAATCGAATCAAAACGAAAATAATCGAATGGAATAAAAAGAATACAATCAAAAGAAAAATAATCAAATCGAAATGAAAAAAAAATGGAATGGAATCGAATCGAATTGAAGAAAATCAAATCGCATCGAATCGATAAATATCGAATGGAATGGAATCGAAACGAAAATAATCGAATCAAAACGAAGATAATCGAATCGAATAAAAACATAATCGAAACGAAAATAAGCGAATCGAAACGAAAAAAATCGCATCAAAACGAAAATAATCGAATCGAAACCAAAATAATCAATCAAAATGAAAATAATCGAATCGAATCGAAAATAATCACATCAAAACGAAAATAAACGAATCGAATCAAAAAATTCGAATCGAAAAGAAACGAATTGAATCGAATCGAAAAAATCAAATCGAATAGAAAATAATCGAATTGAAATGAAAAAAATCAAGTAGAAGCGAAAATAATCTAATCGAAACCAAAATAATTAAATGGAAATGAAAATAACCGAATCGAATCGAAAATAATCAAATCGAATCGAAAATAATCAAATCGAATCGGAAATAATGGAATCGAAACCAAAATAATCAAATCGATATGAAAATAATCGAATCGAAAATAATCAAATCGAAACCAAAATAATCGAATCGAAATGAAAAAAATCAAGTAGAAGCGAAAATAATTAAATCGAATCGAAAATAATCTAATCGAAATAAAAATAATCAAATCGAAACGAAAATAATCAAATAGAAACGAAAATAATTGAATCAAAAAGAAGCGAATTGAATTGAATCGAAAAAAATCAAATCGAATCGAAAATAATCAAATCGAAATGAGAAAAATCAAATCGAATCAAAAATAATTGAATCGAATCTAAAACAAATCTAACTGAAAATAATCAAATTGAATCGAAAAAATTCGAATAGAAAAGAAACGAATTGAATCGAATCGAAAAAAATCAAATCGAATAGAAAATAATCAAATCGAAACGAAAATAATCAATTGAAATGAAAATAATCGAATCGAAACCAAAATATTCAAATCCACATGAAAATAATTGATCGAATCGAAAATAATCAAGTCGAATAGAAAATAATCGAATCGAAATGAAAATAATCAATCGAAACGAAAATCGAATCAAATTAAAAATAATCAAATCGAAACGAATATAATCTAATTGAATAGAAAATAATCAAATCGAAACGAAAATAACCGAATCGAAATTAAAATAATTGAATCGAAACGAAAATAAATAATCAAAACGACAATGATCGAATTGAAACGAAAAAAAATCAAATTGAAACACAAAAATAATCGAATCGAAAAGAAAAAAATCCAATCGAATAGCATCGAATCGAAAAAATCGATTCGAATTGAATCGAAAATATCGAATCGAAACGAAAATAAATGAATCAAAACAATAATGATTGAATCGAAACGAAAATAAATGAATCGAAACGAAAAAATCATGTAGAAGCGAAAAAAATCAAATCAAAAATAATCAAATCGAAAATAATCAAATAGAAATGAAAATAATCGAATCGAGATGAGAAAAGTCAAATCGAAATGAAAATAATCGAATCGAAACGAAAATAATCGAATCGAAAAGAAAATAAACGGATCGAATCGAAAAAATTCGAATTGAAAAGAAACGAATTGAATCGACATGAAAATAATCGAATCGGATAGAAAATAATCGAATCGAAACGTAAAAATTCGAATCGAAAAGAAACGAATTAAATCGACATGAAAATAATCAAATCGAATAGAAAATAATCGAATCGAAACAAAAAAAATGAATCGAAACGAGAAAAATCGAATTGAAAAGAAAATAATCGAATCGAATCGAAAAAATTCGAATACAAAAGAAACAAATTGAATCGACATGAAAATAATCGAATCGAATAGAAAATAATCGAATCAAAACGAAAATAATCAATCGATACAAAAATAATCGAATTGAAACCAAAATAATCAAATCCACATGAAAATAATCGAATCGAATCAAAAATAATCAAATCGAAACTAAAATAATCAAATCGAATCGAAAATAATCAAATTGAATAGGAAATAATCGAATCGAAATGAAAAAAATCAAGTAGAAGCGAAAATAATCGAGTTGAAACCAAAATAATTAAATCGACATGAAAATAATCGAATCGAAATAATAAAATAGAAACGAAAATAATCGAATCAAATCGATAATAACCGAATCGAAATGAAAATTATCGAGTCGCAACCAAAATAATCGAATCGACATGAAAATAATCGAATCGAAATGAAAATAATCGAATGGAATAAAAAGAATAGAATCTAAACAAAAATAATCAAATCGAAATGAAAAAAATGGAATCGAATCGAATCGAATCTAAGAAAATCAAATCACATCGAATCGATAGAAATCGAATGGAATGGAATCAAATCGAATCGAAAAAAATCGAATCGAAACGAAAATAATCGAATCGAAATGAAGATAATCGAATCGAATCGAAAATAATTGAATCGAAACGTAAATAATCAAATCGAAGTGAAAATAAACGAATCGATTTAAAAATTCGAATTGAAACGAAAATAATCGAATCGAATCAAAAACAATCGAGTTGAAACGAAAATAATTGAGTTGAAACAAAAATAAACCAATCGAAATGAAAATCGAATCAAAACGAAAATAATCGAATGGAATAAAAAGAATACAATCAAAAGAAAAATAATCAAATCGAAATGAAAAAAAAATGGAATGGAATCGAATCGAATTGAAGAAAATCAAATCGCATCGAATCGATAAATATCGAATGGAATGGAATCGAAACGAAAATAATCGAATCAAAACGAAGATAATCGAATCGAATAAAAACATAATCGAAACGAAAATAAGCGAATCGAAACGAAAAAAATCGCATCAAAACGAAAATAATCGAATCGAAACCAAAATAATCAATCAAAATGAAAATAATCGAATCGAATCGAAAATAATCACATCAAAACGAAAATAAACGAATCGAATCAAAAAATTCGAATCGAAAAGAAACGAATTGAATCGAATCGAAAAAAATCAAATCGAATAGAAAATAATCGAATTGAAATGAAAAAAATCAAGTAGAAGCGAAAATAATCTAATCGAAACCAAAATAATTAAATGGAAATGAAAATAACCGAATCGAATCGAAAATAATCAAATCGAATCGAAAATAATCAAATCGAATCGGAAATAATGGAATCGAAACCAAAATAATCAAATCGATATGAAAATAATCGAATCGAAAATAATCGAATCGAAACCAAAATAATCGAATCGAAATGAAAAAAATCAAGTAGAAGCGAAAATAATTAAATCGAATCGAAAATAATCTAATCGAAATAAAAATAATCAAATCGAAACGAAAATAATCAAATAGAAACGAAAATAATTGAATCAAAAAGAAGCGAATTGAATTGAATCGAAAAAAATCAAATCGAATCGAAAATAATCAAATCGAAATGAGAAAAATCAAATCGAATCAAAAATAATTGAATCGAATCTAAAACAAATCTAACTGAAAATAATCAAATTGAATCGAAAAAATTCGAATAGAAAAGAAACGAATTGAATCGAATCGAAAAAAATCAAATCGAATAGAAAATAATCAAATCGAAACGAAAATAATCAATTGAAATGAAAATAATCGAATCGAAACCAAAATATTCAAATCCACATGAAAATAATTGATCGAATCGAAAATAATCAAGTCGAATAGAAAATAATCGAATCGAAATGAAAATAATCAATCGAAACGAAAATCGAATCAAATTAAAAATAATCAAATCGAAACGAATATAATCTAATTGAATAGAAAATAATCAAATCGAAACGAAAATAACCGAATCGAAATTAAAATAATTGAATCGAAACGAAAATAAATAATCAAAACGACAATGATCGAATTGAAACGAAAAAAAATCAAATTGAAACACAAAAATAATCGAATCGAAAAGAAAAAAATCCAATCGAATAGCATCGAATCGAAAAAATCGATTCGAATTGAATCGAAAATATCGAATCGAAACGAAAATAAATGAATCAAAACAATAATGATTGAATCGAAACGAAAATAAATGAATCGAAACGAAAAAATCATGTAGAAGCGAAAAAAATCAAATCAAAAATAATCAAATCGAAAATAATCAAATAGAAATGAAAATAATCGAATCGAGATGAGAAAAGTCAAATCGAAATGAAAATAATCGAATCGAAACGAAAATAATCGAATCGAAAAGAAAATAAACGGATCGAATCGAAAAAATTCGAATTGAAAAGAAACGAATTGAATCGACATGAAAATAATCGAATCGGATAGAAAATAATCGAATCGAAACGTAAAAATTCGAATCGAAAAGAAACGAATTAAATCGACATGAAAATAATCAAATCGAATAGAAAATAATCGAATCGAAACAAAAATAATGAATCGAAACGAGAAAAATCGAATTGAAAAGAAAATAATCGAATCGAATCGAAAAAATTCGAATACAAAAGAAACAAATTGAATCGACATGAAAATAATCGAATCGAATAGAAAATAATCGAATCAAAACGAAAATAATCAATCGATACAAAAATAATCGAATTGAAACCAAAATAATCAAATCCACATGAAAATAATCGAATCGAATCAAAAATAATCAAATCGAAACTAAAATAATCAAATCGAATCGAAAATAATCAAATTGAATAGGAAATAATCGAATCGAAATGAAAAAAATCAAGTAGAAGCGAAAATAATCGAGTTGAAACCAAAATAATTAAATCGACATGAAAATAATCGAATCGAAATAATAAAATAGAAACGAAAATAATCGAATCAAATCGATAATAACCGAATCGAAATGAAAATTATCGAGTCGCAACCAAAATAATCGAATCGACATGAAAATAATCGAATCGAAATGAAAATAATCGAATGGAATAAAAAGAATAGAATCTAAACAAAAATAATCAAATCGAAATGAAAAAAATGGAATCGAATCGAATCCAATCTAAGAAAATCAAATCACATCGAATCGATAGAAATCGAATGGAATGGAATCAAATCGAATCGAAAAAAATCGAATCGAAACGAAAATAATCGAATCGAAATGAAGATAATCGAATCGAATCGAAAATAATTGAATCGAAACGTAAATAATCAAATCGAAGTGAAAATAAACGAATCGATTTAAAAATTCGAATTGAAACGAAAATAATCGAATCGAATCAAAAACAATCGAGTTGAAACGAAAATAATTGAGTTGAAACAAAAATAATCCAATCGAAATGAAAATCGAATCAAAACGAAAATAATCGAATGGAATAAAAAGAATACAATCAAAAGAAAAATAATCAAATCGAAATGAAAAAAATGGAATGGAATCGAATCGAATTGAAGAAAATCAAATCGCATCGAATCGATAAATATCGAATGGAATGGAATTGAATCGAAACGAAAATAATCGAATCAAAACGAAGATAATCGAATCGAATAAAAACATAATCGAAACGAAAATAAGCGAATCGAAACGAAAAAATCGCATCAAAACGAAAATAATCGAATCGAAACCAAAATAATCAATCAAAATGAAAATAATCGAATCGAATCGAAAATAATCACATGAAAACGAAAATAAACGAATCGAATCAAAAAATTCGAATCGAAAAGAAACGAATTGAATCGAATCGAAAAAAATCAAATCGAATAGAAAATAATCGAATTGAAATGAAAAAAATCAAGTAGAAGCGAAAATAATCTAATCGAAACCAAAATAATTAAATGGAAATGAAAATAACCGAATCGAATCGAAAATAATCAAATCGAATCGAAAATAATCAAATCGAATCGGAAATAATGGAATCGAAACCAAAATAATCAAATCGATATGAAAATAATCGAATCGAAAATAATCGAATCGAAACCAAAATAATCGAATCGAAATGAAAAAAATCAAGTAGAAGCGAAAATAATTAAATCGAATCGAAAATAATCTAATCGAAATAAAAATAATCAAATCGAAACGAAAATAATCAAATAGAAACGAAAATAATTGAATCAAAAAGAAGCGAATTGAATTGAATCGAAAAAAATCAAATCGAATCGAAAATAATCAAATCGAAATGAGAAAAATCAAATCGAATCAAAAATAATTGAATCGAATCTAAAACAAATCTAACTGAAAATAATCAGATTGAATCGAAAAAATTCGAATAGAAAAGAAACGAATTGAATCGAATCGAAAAAAATCAAATCGAATAGAAAATAATCAAATCGAAACGAAAATAATCAATTGAAATGAAAATAATCGAATCGAAACCAAAATATTCAAATCCACATGAAAATAATTGATCGAATCGAAAATAATCAAGTCGAATAGAAAATAATCGAATTGAAATGAAAAAAATCAAGTAGAAGCGAAAATAATCTAATCGAAACCAAAATAATTAAATGGAAATGAAAATAACCGAATCGAATCGAAAATAATCAAATCGAATCGAAAATAATCAAATCGAATCGGAAATAATGGAATCGAAACCAAAATAATCAAATCGATATGAAAATAATCGAATCGAAAATAATCGAATCGAAACCAAAATAATCGAATCGAAATGAAAAAAATCAAGTAGAAGCGAAAATAATTAAATCGAATCGAAAATAATCTAATCGAAATAAAAATAATCAAATCGAAACGAAAATAATCAAATAGAAACGAAAATAATTGAATCAAAAAGAAGCGAATTGAATTGAATCGAAAAAAATCAAATCGAATCGAAAATAATCAAATCGAAATGAGAAAAATCAAATCGAATCAAAAATAATTGAATCGAATCTAAAACAAATCTAACTGAAAATAATCAGATTGAATCGAAAAAATTCGAATAGAAAAGAAACGAATTGAATCGAATCGAAAAAAATCAAATCGAATAGAAAATAATCAAATCGAAACGAAAATAATCAATTGAAATGAAAATAATCGAATCGAAACCAAAATATTCAAATCCACATGAAAATAATTGATCGAATCGAAAATAATCAAGTCGAATAGAAAATAATCGAATCGAAATGAAAATAATCAATCGAAACGAAAATCGAATCAAATTAAAAATAATCAAATCGAAACGAATATAATCTAATTGAATAGAAAATAATCAAATCGAAACGAAAATAACCGAATCGAAATTAAAATAATTGAATCGAAACGAAAATAAATAATCAAAACGACAATGATCGAATTGAAACGAAAAAAAATCAAATTGAAACACAAAAATAATCGAATCGAAAAGAAAAAAATCCAATCGAATAGCATCGAATCGAAAAAATCGATTCGAATTGAATCGAAAATATCGAATCGAAACGAAAATAAATGAATCAAAACAATAACGATTGAATCGAAACGAAAATAAATGAATCGAAACGAAAAAATCATGTAGAAGCGAAAAAAATCAAATCAAAAATAATCAAATCGAAAATAATCAAATAGAAATGAAAATAATCGAATCGAGATGAGAAAAGTCAAATCGAAATGAAAATAATCGAATCGAAACGAAAATAATCGAATCGAAAAGAAAATAAACGGATCGAATCGAAAAAATTCGAATTGAAAAGAAACGAATTGAATCGACATGAAAATAATCGAATCGGATAGAAAATAATCGAATCGAAACGTAAAAATTCGAATCGAAAAGAAACGAATTAAATCGACATGAAAATAATCAAATCGAATAGAAAATAATCGAATCGAAACAAAAAAAATGAATCGAAACGAGAAAAATCGAATTGAAAAGAAAATAATCGAATCGAATCGAAAAAATTCGAATACAAAAGAAACAAATTGAATCGACATGAAAATAATCGAATCGAATAGAAAATAATCGAATCAAAACGAAAATAATCAATCGATACAAAAATAATCGAATTGAAACCAAAATAATCAAATCCACATGAAAATAATCGGATCGAATCGAAAAAATTCGAATTGAAAAGAAACGAATCGACATGAAAATAATCGAATCGAATAGAAAATAATCGAATTGAAACGAAAATAATCAAATAGAAATGAAAATAATCGAATCGAAAAGAAACAAATTGAATTGAATCGAAAAAAATCAAATCGAATTGAAAATAATCAAATCGAAATGAGAAAAATCGAATCGAATCAAAAATAATTGAATCGAATCTAAAATAAACAAATCTAACTGAAAATAATCAAATCGAATCGAAAAAATTCGAATAGAAAAGAAACGAATTGAATCGACATGAAAATAATCGAATCGAATAGAAAATAATCAAATCGAAACGAAGATAATCAATCGATACAAAAATAATCGAATCGAAACCAAAATAATCAAATCCACATGAAAATAATCGAATCGAATCGAAAATAATCAAATCGAAACTAAAATAATCGAATCGAATCGAAAATAATCAAATTGAATAGGAAATAATCGAATCGAAATGAAAAAAATCAAGTAGAAGCGAAAATAATCGAGTTGAAACCAAAATAATTAAATCGACATGAAAATAATCGAATCGAAATAATAAAATAGAAACGAAAATAATCGAATCAAATCGATAATAACCGAATCGAAATGAAAATTATCGAGTCGCAACCAAAATAATCGAATCGACATGAAAATAATCGAATCGAAATGAAAATAACCGAATGGAATAAAAAGAATAGAATCTAAACAAAAATAATCAAATCGAAATGAAAAAAATGGAATCGAATCGAATCCAATCTAAGAAAATCAAATCACATCGAATCGATAGAAATCGAATGGAATGGAATCAAATCGAATCGAAAAAAATCGAATCGAAACGAAAATAATCGAATCGAAAATAATTGAATCGAAACGTAAATAATCAAATCGAAGTGAAAATAAACGAATCGATTTAAAAATTCGAATTGAAACGAAAATAATCGAATCGAATCAAAAACAATCGAGTTGAAACGAAAATAATTGAGTTGAAACAAAAATAATCCAATCGAAATGAAAATCGAATCAAAATGAAAATAATCAAATGGAATAAAAAGAATACAATCAAAAGAAAAATAATCAAATCGAAATGAAAAAAATGGAATGGAATCGAATCGAATTGAAGAAAATCAAATCGCATCGAATCGATAAATATCGAATGGAATGGAATTGAATCGAAACGAAAATAATCGAATCAAAACGAAGATAATCGAATCGAATAAAAACATAATCGAAACGAAAATAAGCGAATCGAAACGAAAAAAATCGCATCAAAACGAAAATAATCAAATCGAAACCAAAATAATCAATCAAAATGAAAATAATCGAATCGAATCGAAAATAATCACATCAAAACGAAAATAAACGAATCGAATCAAAAAATTCGAATCGAAAAGAAACGAATTGAATCGAATCGAAAAAAATCAAATCGAATAGAAAATAATCGAATTGAAATGAAAAAAATCAAGTAGAAGCGAAAATAATCTAATCGAAACCAAAATAATTAAATGGAAATGAAAATAACCGAATCGAATCGAAAATAATCAAATCGAATCGAAAATAATCAAATCGAATCGGAAATAATGGAATCGAAACCAAAATAATCAAATCGATATGAAAATAATCGAATCGAAAATAATCGAATCGAAACCAAAATAATCGAATCGAAATGAAAAAAATCAAGTAGAAGCGAAAATAATTAAATCGAATCGAAAATAATCTAATCGAAATAAAAATAATCAAATCGAAACGAAAATAATCAAATAGAAACGAAAATAATTGAATCAAAAAGAAGCGAATTGAATTGAATCGAAAAAAATCAAATCGAATCGAAAATAATCAAATCGAAATGAGAAAAATCAAATCGAATCAAAAATAATTGAATCGAATCTAAAACAAATCTAACTGAAAATAATCAGATTGAATCGAAAAAATTCGAATAGAAAAGAAACGAATTGAATCGAATCGAAAAAAATCAAATCGAATAGAAAATAATCAAATCGAAACGAAAATAATCAATTGAAATGAAAATAATCGAATCGAAACCAAAATATTCAAATCCACATGAAAATAATTGATCGAATCGAAAATAATCAAGTCGAATAGAAAATAATCGAATCGAAATGAAAATAATCAATCGAAACGAAAATCGAATCAAATTAAAAATAATCAAATCGAAACGAATATAATCTAATTGAATAGAAAATAATCAAATCGAGACGAAAATAACCGAATCGAAATTAAAATAATTGAATCGAAACGAAAATAAATAATCAAAACGACAATGATCGAATTGAAACGAAAAAAAATCAAATTGAAACACAAAAATAATCGAATCGAAAAGAAAAAAATCCAATCGAATAGCATCGAATCGAAAAAATCGATTCGAATTGAATCGAAAATATCGAATCGAAACGAAAATAAATGAATCAAAACAATAATGATTGAATCGAAACGAAAATAAATGAATCGAAACGAAAAAATCATGTAGAAGCGAAAAAAATCAAATCAAAAATAATCAAATCGAAAATAATCAAATAGAAATGAAAATAATCGAATCGAGATGAGAAAAGTCAAATCGAAATGAAAATAATCGAATCGAAACGAAAATAATCGAATCGAAAAGAAAATAAACGGATCGAATCGAAAAAATTCGAATTGAAAAGAAACGAATTGAATCGACATGAAAATAATCGAATCGGATAGAAAATAATCGAATCGAAACGTAAAAATTCGAATCGAAAAGAAACGAATTAAATCGACATGAAAATAATCGAATCGAAACAAAAATAATGAATCGAAACGAGAAAAATCGAATTGAAAGGAAATAATCGAATCGAATCGAAAAAATTCGAATACAAAAGAAACAAATTGAATCGACATGAAAATAATCGAATCGAATAGAAAATAATCGAATCAAAACGAAAATAATCAATCGATACAAAAATAATCGAATCGAAACCAAAATAATCAAATCCACATGAAAATAATCGAATCGAATCAAAAATAATCAAATCGAAACTAAAATAATCAAATCGAATCGAAAATAATCAAATTGAATAGGAAATAATCGAATCGAAATGAAAAAAATCAAGTGGAAGCGAAAATAATCGAGTTGAAACCAAAATAATTAAATCGACATGAAAATAATCGAATCGAAATAATAAAATAGAAACGAAAATAATCGAGTCGCAACCAAAATAATCGAATCGACATGAAAATAATCGAATCGAAACGAAAATAATCGGATGGAATAAAAAGAATAGAATCTAAACAAAAATAATCAAATCGAAATAAAAAAAAGGAATCGAATCGAATCTAAGAAAATCAAATCTCATCGAATCAATAGAAACCGAATGGAATGGAATCGAATCGAATCGAAAAAAATCGAATCGAAATGAAAATAATCGAATCGAAATGAAGATAATCGAGTTGAATAAAAACATAATCGAAACGAAAATAATCGAATCGAAACAAAAAATCGCATCAAAACGAAAATAATCGAAACCAAAATAATCACACAACATGAAAATAATCGAATTGAATCGAAAATAATCACATCGAAACGAAAATAATCAGATAGAATCAAAAGTAATCAAATTGAAACCAAAATAATCGAATCAAATCAACAATAATCGAGTCGAATCGAAAATAATCGAATCGAAATGAAAATAATCGAATCGAATCGAAAATAATTGAATCGAAACGTAAATAATCAAATCGAAGTGAAAATAAACGAATCAATTTAAAAATTCGAATTGAAACGAAAATAATCGAATCGAATCAAAAACAATCGAGTTGAAACGAAAATAATTGAGTTGAAACAAAAATAATCCAATCGAAATGAAAATCGAATCAAAACGAAAATAATCGAATGGAATAAAAAGAATACAGTCAAAAGAAAAATAATCAAATCGAAATGAAAAAAATGGAATGGAATCGAATCGAATTGAAGAAAATCAAATCGCATCGAATTGATAAATATCGAATGGAATGGAATTGAATCGAAACGAAAATAATCGAATCAAAACGAAGATAATCGAATCGAATAAAAACATAATCGAAACGAAAATAATCAATCGAAATGAAAATCAAATCGAAGCCAAAATAATCAAATCCACATGAAAAAAATCAAATCGAATCGAAAATAATCAAATCGAAACTAAAATCATATCGACATGAAAAAAATCAAATCGAATTGAAAATAATCAAATCGAAACTAAAATCAAATTGACATAAAAAAATCAAATCGAATCAAAAATAATCAAATCGAAACAAAAATAATCAAATTGAATCAAAAATAATCAAATCGAATCGAAAATAATCAATCGAAACGAAAATAATAGAAACGAAACCAAAATAATCAAATCGACATGAAAATAATGGAATCGAATCGAAAGTAATCAAATAGTAACTAAAATAATCGAATAGAATAGAAAATGATGAAATCGAAACGAAAATAATCAATCGAAATGAAAATCAAATCGAAAACAAAATAATCAAATCGACGTGAAAAAAATCAAATCGAATAGAAAATAATCGAATCAAAACAAAAATAATGAATCAAAACGAGAAAAATCGAATCGAAAAGAAAATAATCGGATCGAATCGAAAAAATTCGAATTGAAAAGAAACGAATTGAATCGACATGAAAATAATCGAATCGAATAGAAAATAATCGAATTGAAACGAAAATAATCAAATAGAAATGAAAATAATCGAATCGAAAAGAAACAAATTGAATTGAATCGAAAAAAATCAAATCGAATTGAAAATAATCAAATCGAAATGAGAAAAATCGAATCGAATCAAAAATAATTGAATCGAATCTAAAATAAACAAATCTAACTGAAAATAATCAAATCGAATCGAAAAAATTCGAATAGAAAAGAAACGAATTGAATCGACATGAAAATAATCGAATCAAATAGAAAATAATCAAATCGAAACGAAGATAATCAATCGATACAAAAATAATCGAATCGAAACCAAAATAATCAAATCCACATGAAAATAATCGAATCGAATCGAAAATAATCAAATCGAAACTAAAATAATCGAATCGAATCGAAAATAATCAAATTGAATAGGAAATAATCGAATCGAAATGAAAAAAATCAAGTAGAAGCGAAAATAATCGAGTTGAAACCAAAATAATTAAATCGACATGAAAATAATCGAATCGAAATAATAAAATAGAAACGAAAATAATCGAATCAAATCGATAATAACCGAATCGAAATGAAAATTATCGAGTCGCAACCAAAATAATCGAATCGACATGAAAATAATCGAATCGAAATGAAAATAATCGAATGGAATAAAAAGAATAGAATCTAAACAAAAATAATCAAATCGAAATGAAAAAAATGGAATCGAATCGAATCGAATCTAAGAAAATCAAATCACATCGAATCGATAGAAATCGAATGGAATGGAATCAAATCGAATCGAAAAAAATCGAATCGAAACGAAAATAATCGAATCGAAATGAAGATAATCGAATCGAATCAAAAATAATTGAATCGAAACGTAAATAAATCGAAGTGAAAATAAACGAATCGATTTAAAAATTCGAATTGAAACGAAAATAATCGAATCGAATCAAAAACAATCGAGTTGAAACGAAAATAATTGAGTTGAAACAAAAATAATCCAATCGAAATGAAAATCGAATCAAAACGAAAATAATCGAATGGAATAAAAAGAATACAGTCAAAAGAAAAATAATCA
Organism: Vulpes vulpes; assembly: GCF_048418805.1. Classification (NCBI taxonomy): domain Eukaryota; kingdom Metazoa; phylum Chordata; class Mammalia; order Carnivora; family Canidae; genus Vulpes; species Vulpes vulpes. The sequence continues at coordinate 78,392 of NW_027325671.1, forward strand.
AATCGAAATGAAAAAAATGGAATGGAATCGAATCGAATTGAAGAAAATCAAATCGCATCGAATCGATAAATATCGAATGGAATGGAATTGAATCGAAACGAAAATAATCGAATCAAAACGAAGATAATCGAATCGAATAAAACATAATCGAAACGAAAAAAAGCGAATCGAAACGAAAAAAATCGCATCAAAACGAAAATAATCGAATCGAAACCAAAATAATCAATCAAAATGAAAATAATCGAATCGAATCGAAAATAATCACATCAAAACGAAAATAAACGAATCGAATCAAAAAATTCGAATCGAAAAGAAACGAATTGAATCGAATCGAAAAAAATCAAATCGAATAGAAAATAATCGAATTGAAATGAAAAAAATCAAGTAGAAGCGAAAATAATCTAATCGAAACCAAAATAATTAAATGGAAATGAAAATAACCGAATCGAATCGAAAATAATCAAATCGAATCGAAAATAATCAAATCGAATCGGAAATAATGGAATCGAAACCAAAATAATCAAATCGATATGAAAATAATCGAATCGAAAATAATCAAATCGAAACCAAAATAATCGAATCGAAATGAAAAAAATCAAGTAGAAGCGAAAATAATTAAATCGAATCGAAAATAATCTAATCGAAATAAAAATAATCAAATCGAAACGAAAATAATCAAATAGAAACGAAAATAATTGAATCAAAAAGAAGCGAATTGAATTGAATCGAAAAAAATCAAATCGAATCGAAAATAATCAAATCGAAATGAGAAAAATCAAATCGAATCAAAAATAATTGAATCGAATCTAAAACAAATCTAACTGAAAATAATCAAATTGAATCGAAAAAATTCGAATAGAAAAGAAACGAATTGAATCGAATCGAAAAAAATCAAATCGAATAGAAAATAATCAAATCGAAACGAAAATAATCAATTGAAATGAAAATAATCGAATCGAAACCAAAATATTCAAATCCACATGAAAATAATTGATCGAATCGAAAATAATCAAGTCGAATAGAAAATAATCGAATCGAAATGAAAATAATCAATCGAAACGAAAATCGAATCAAATTAAAAATAATCAAATCGAAACGAATATAATCTAATTGAATAGAAAATAATCAAATCGAAACGAAAATAACCGAATCGAAATTAAAATAATTGAATCGAAACGAAAATAAATAATCAAAACGACAATGATCGAATTGAAACGAAAAAAAATCAAATTGAAACACAAAAATAATCGAATCGAAAAGAAAAAAATCCAATCGAATAGCATCGAATCGAAAAAATCGATTCGAATTGAATCGAAAATATCGAATCGAAACGAAAATAAATGAATCAAAACAATAACGATTGAATCGAAACGAAAATAAATGAATCGAAACGAAAAAATCATGTAGAAGCGAAAAAAATCAAATCAAAAATAATCAAATCGAAAATAATCAAATAGAAATGAAAATAATCGAATCGAGATGAGAAAAGTCAAATCGAAACGAAAATAATCGAATCGAAATGAAAATAATCGAATCGAAAAGAAAATAAACGGATCGAATCGAAAAAATTCGAATTGAAAAGAAACGAATTGAATCGACATGAAAATAATCGAATCGGATAGAAAATAATCGAATCGAAACGTAAAAATTCGAATCGAAAAGAAACGAATTAAATCGACATGAAAATAATCAAATCGAATAGAAAATAATCGAATCGAAACAAAAATAATGAATCGAAACGAGAAAAATCGAATTGAAAAGAAAATAATCGAATCGAATCGAAAAAATTCGAATACAAAAGAAACAAATTGAATCGACATGAAAATAATCGAATCGAATAGAAAATAATCGAATCAAAACGAAAATAATCAATCGATACAAAAATAATCGAATGGAAACCAAAATAATCAAATCCACATGAAAATAATCGAATCGAATCAAAAATAATCAAATCGAAACTAAAATAATCAAATCGAATCGAAAATAATCAAATTGAATAGGAAATAATCGAATCGAAATGAAAAAAATCAAGTAGAAGCGAAAATAATCGAGTTGAAACCAAAATAATTAAATCGACATGAAAATAATCGAATCGAAATAATAAAATAGAAACGAAAATAATCGAGTCGCAACCAAAATAATCGAATCGACATGAAAATAATCGAATCGAAACGAAAATAATCGGATGGAATAAAAAGAATAGAATCTAAACAAAAATAATCAAATCGAAATAAAAAAAAGGAATCGAATCGAATCTAAGAAAATCAAATCTCATCGAATCAATAGAAACCGAATGGAATGGAATCGAATCGAATCGAAAAAAATCGAATCGAAATGAAAATAATCGAATCGAAATGAAGATAATCGAGTTGAATAAAAACATAATCGAAACGAAAATAATCGAATCGAAACAAAAAATCGCATCAAAACGAAAATAATCGAAACCAAAATAATCACACAACATGAAAATAATCGAATTGAATCGAAAATAATCACATCGAAACGAAAATAATCAGATAGAATCAAAAGTAATCAAATTGAAACCAAAATAATCGAATCAAATCAACAATAATCGAGTCGAATCGAAAATAATCGAATCGAAATGAAAATAATCGAATCGAATCGAAAATAATTGAATCGAAATGTAAATAATCAAATCGAAGTGAAAATAAACGAATCGATTTAAAAATTCGAATTGAAACGAAAATAATCGAATCGAATCAAAAACAATCGAGTTGAAACGAAAATAATTGAGTTGAAACAAAAATAATCCAATCGAAATGAAAATCGAATCAAAACGAAAATAATCGAATGGAATAAAAAGAATACAGTCAAAAGAAAAATAATCAAATCGAAATGAAAAAAATGGAATGGAATCGAATCGAATTGAAGAAAATCAAATCGCATCGAATCGATAAATATCGAATGGAATGGAATTGAATCGAAACGAAAATAATCGAATCAAAACGAAGATAATCGAATCGAATAAAAACATAATCGAAACGAAAATAATCAATCGAAATGAAAATCAAATCGAAGCCAAAATAATCAAATCCACATGAAAAAAATCAAATCGAATCGAAAATAATCAAATCGAAACTAAAATCATATCGACATGAAAAAAATCAAATCGAATTGAAAATAATCAAATCGAAACTAAAATCAAATTGACATGAAAAAAATCAAATCGAATCAAAAATAATCAAATCGAAACAAAAATAATCAAATTGAATCAAAAATAATCAAATCGAATCGAAAATAATCAATCGAAACGAAAATAATAGAAACGAAACCAAAATAATCAAATCGACATGAAAATAATGGAATCGAATCGAAAGTAATCAAATAGTAACTAAAATAATCGAATAGAATAGAAAATGATGAAATCGAAACGAAAATAATCAATCGAAATGAAAATCAAATCGAAAACAAAATAATCAAATCGACGTGAAAAAAATCAAATCGAATAGAAAATAATCGAATCAAAACAAAAATAATGAATCAAAACGAGAAAAATCGAATCGAAAAGAAAATAATCGGATCGAATCGAAAAAATTCGAATTGAAAAGAAGCGAATTGAATCGACATGAAAATAATCGAATCGAATAGAAAATAATCGAATTGAAACGAAAATAATCAAATAGAAATGAAAATAATCGAATCGAAAAGAAACAAATTGAATTGAATCGAAAAAAATCAAATCGAATTGAAAATAATAAAATCGAAATGAGAAAAATCGAATCGAATCAAAAATAATTGAATCGAATCTAAAATAAACAAATCTAACTGAAAATAATCAAATCGAATCGAAAAAATTCGAATAGAAAAGAAACGAATTGAATCGACATGAAAATAATCGAATCGAATAGAAAATAATCAAATCGAAACGAAGATAATCAATCGATACAAAAATAATCGAATCGAAACCAAAATAATCAAATCCACATGAAAATAATCGAATCGAATCGAAAATAATCAAATCGAAACTAAAATAATCGAATCGAATCGAAAATAATCAAATTGAATAGGAAATAATCGAATCGAAATGAAAAAAATCAAGTAGAAGCGAAAATAATCGAGTTGAAACCAAAATAATTAAATCGACATGAAAATAATCGAATCGAAATAATAAAATAGAAACGAAAATAATCGAATCAAATCGATAATAACCGAATCGAAATGAAAATTATCGAGTCGCAACCAAAATAATCGAATCGACATGAAAATAATCGAATCGAAATGAAAATAACCGAATGGAATAAAAAGAATAGAATCTAAACAAAAATAATCAAATCGAAATGAAAAAAATGGAATCGAATCGAATCCAATCTAAGAAAATCAAATCACATCGAATCGATAGAAATCGAATGGAATGGAATCAAATCGAATCGAAAAAAATCGAATCGAAACGAAAATAATCGAATCGAAATGAAGATAATCGAATCGAATCGAAAATAATTGAATCGAAACGTAAATAATCAAATCGAAGTGAAAATAAACGAATCGATTTAAAAATTCGAATTGAAACGAAAATAATCGAATCGAATCAAAAACAATCGAGTTGAAACGAAAATAATTGAGTTGAAACAAAAATAATCCAATCGAAATGAAAATCGAATCAAAACGAAAATAATCGAATGGAATAAAAAGAATACAATCAAAAGAAAAATAATCAAATCGAAATGAAAAAAATGGAATGGAATCGAATCGAATTGAAGAAAATCAAATCGCATCGAATCGATAAATATCGAATGGAATGGAATTGAATCGAAACGAAAATAATCGAATCAAAACGAAGATAATCGAATCGAATAAAAACATAATCGAAACGAAAATAAGCGAATCGAAACGAAAAAATCGCATCAAAACGAAAATAATCGAATCGAAACCAAAATAATCAATCAAAATGAAAATAATCGAATCGAATCGAAAATAATCACATGAAAACGAAAATAAACGAATCGAATCAAAAAATTCGAATCGAAAAGAAACGAATTGAATCGAATCGAAAAAAATCAAATCGAATAGAAAATAATCGAATTGAAATGAAAAAAATCAAGTAGAAGCGAAAATAATCTAATCGAAACCAAAATAATTAAATGGAAATGAAAATAACCGAATCGAATCGAAAATAATCAAATCGAATCGAAAATAATCAAATCGAATCGGAAATAATGGAATCGAAACCAAAATAATCAAATCGATATGAAAATAATCGAATCGAAAATAATCAAATCGAAACCAAAATAATCGAATCGAAATGAAAAAAATCAAGTAGAAGCGAAAATAATTAAATCGAATCGAAAATAATCTAATCGAAATAAAAATAATCAAATCGAAACGAAAATAATCAAATAGAAACGAAAATAATTGAATCAAAAAGAAGCGAATTGAATTGAATCGAAAAAAATCAAATCGAATCGAAAATAATCAAATCGAAATGAGAAAAATCAAATCGAATCAAAAATAATTGAATCGAATCTAAAACAAATCTAACTGAAAATAATCAGATTGAATCGAAAAAATTCGAATAGAAAAGAAACGAATTGAATCGAATCGAAAAAAATCAAATCGAATAGAAAATAATCAAATCGAAACGAAAATAATCAATTGAAATGAAAATAATCGAATCGAAACCAAAATATTCAAATCCACATGAAAATAATTGATCGAATCGAAAATAATCAAGTCGAATAGAAAATAATCGAATCGAAATGAAAATAATCAATCGAAACGAAAATCGAATCAAATTAAAAATAATCAAATCGAAACGAATATAATCTAATTGAATAGAAAATAATCAAATCGAAACGAAAATAACCGAATCGAAATTAAAATAATTGAATCGAAACGAAAATAAATAATCAAAACGACAATGATCGAATTGAAACGAAAAAAAATCAAATTGAAACACAAAAATAATCGAATCGAAAAGAAAAAAATCCAATCGAATAGCATCGAATCGAAAAAATCGATTCGAATTGAATCGAAAATATCGAATCGAAACGAAAATAAATGAATCAAAACAATAACGATTGAATCGAAACGAAAATAAATGAATCGAAACGAAAAAATCATGTAGAAGCGAAAAAAATCAAATCAAAAATAATCAAATCGAAAATAATCAAATAGAAATGAAAATAATCGAATCGAGATGAGAAAAGTCAAATCGAAATGAAAATAATCGAATCGAAACGAAAATAATCGAATCGAAAAGAAAATAAACGGATCGAATCGAAAAAATTCGAATTGAAAAGAAACGAATTGAATCGACATGAAAATAATCGAATCGGATAGAAAATAATCGAATCGAAACGTAAAAATTCGAATCGAAAAGAAACGAATTAAATCGACATGAAAATAATCGAATCGAAACAAAAATAATGAATCGAAACGAGAAAAATCGAATTGAAAAGAAAATAATCGAATCGAATCGAAAAAATTCGAATACAAAAGAAACAAATTGAATCGACATGAAAATAATCGAATCGAATAGAAAATAATCGAATCAAAACGAAAATAATCAATCGATACAAAAATAATCGAATTGAAACCAAAATAATCAAATCCACATGAAAATAATCGAATCGAATCAAAAATAATCAAATCGAAACTAAAATAATCAAATCGAATCGAAAATAATCAAATTGAATAGGAAATAATCGAATCGAAATGAAAAAAATCAAGTAGAAGCGAAAATAATCGAGTTGAAACCAAAATAATTAAATCGACATGAAAATAATCGAATCGAAATAATAAAATAGAAACGAAAATAATCGAGTCGCAACCAAAATAATCGAATCGACATGAAAATAATCGAATCGAAACGAAAATAATCGGATGGAATAAAAAGAATAGAATCTAAACAAAAATAATCAAATCGAAATAAAAAAAAGGAATCGAATCGAATCTAAGAAAATCAAATCTCATCGAATCAATAGAAACCGAATGGAATGGAATCGAATCGAATCGAAAAAAATCGAATCGAAATGAAAATAATCGAATCGAAATGAAGATAATCGAGTTGAATAAAAACATAATCGAAACGAAAATAATCGAATCGAAACAAAAAATCGCATCAAAACGAAAATAATCGAAACCAAAATAATCACACAACATGAAAATAATCGAATTGAATCGAAAATAATCACATCGAAACGAAAATAATCAGATAGAATCAAAAGTAATCAAATTGAAACCAAAATAATCGAATCAAATCAACAATAATCGAGTCGAATCGAAAATAATCGAATCGAAATGAAAATAATCGAATCGAATCGAAAATAATTGAATCGAAATGTAAATAATCAAATCGAAGTGAAAATAAACGAATCGATTTAAAAATTCGAATTGAAACGAAAATAATCGAATCGAATCAAAAACAATCGAGTTGAAACGAAAATAATTGAGTTGAAACAAAAATAATCCAATCGAAATGAAAATCGAATCAAAACGAAAATAATCGAATGGAATAAAAAGAATACAGTCAAAAGAAAAATAATCAAATCGAAATGAAAAAAATGGAATGGAATCGAATCGAATTGAAGAAAATCAAATCGCATCGAATCGATAAATATCGAATGGAATGGAATTGAATCGAAACGAAAATAATCGAATCAAAACGAAGATAATCGAATCGAATAAAAACATAATCGAAACGAAAATAATCAATCGAAATGAAAATCAAATCGAAGCCAAAATAATCAAATCCACATGAAAAAAATCAAATCGAATCGAAAATAATCAAATCGAAACTAAAATCATATCGACATGAAAAAAATCAAATCGAATTGAAAATAATCAAATCGAAACTAAAATCAAATTGACATGAAAAAAATCAAATCGAATCAAAAATAATCAAATCGAAACAAAAATAATCAAATTGAATCAAAAATAATCAAATCGAATCGAAAATAATCAATCGAAACGAAAATAATAGAAACGAAACCAAAATAATCAAATCGACATGAAAATAATGGAATCGAATCGAAAGTAATCAAATAGTAACTAAAATAATCGAATAGAATAGAAAATGATGAAATCGAAACGAAAATAATCAATCGAAATGAAAATCAAATCGAAAACAAAATAATCAAATCGACGTGAAAAAAATCAAATCGAATAGAAAATAATCGAATCAAAACAAAAATAATGAATCAAAACGAGAAAAATCGAATCGAAAAGAAAATAATCGGATCGAATCGAAAAAATTCGAATTGAAAAGAAGCGAATTGAATCGACATGAAAATAATCGAATCGAATAGAAAATAATCGAATTGAAACGAAAATAATCAAATAGAAATGAAAATAATCGAATCGAAAAGAAACAAATTGAATTGAATCGAAAAAAATCAAATCGAATTGAAAATAATAAAATCGAAATGAGAAAAATCGAATCGAATCAAAAATAATTGAATCGAATCTAAAATAAACAAATCTAACTGAAAATAATCAAATCGAATCGAAAAAATTCGAATAGAAAAGAAACGAATTGAATCGACATGAAAATAATCGAATAGAATAGAAAATAATCAAATCGAAACGAAGATAATCAATCGATACAAAAATAATCGAATCGAAACCAAAATAATCAAATCCACATGAAAATAATCGAATCGAATCGAAAATAATCAAATCGAAACTAAAATAATCGAATCGAATCGAAAATAATCAAATTGAATAGGAAATAATCGAATCGAAATGAAAAAAATCAAGTAGAAGCGAAAATAATCGAGTTGAAACCAAAATAATTAAATCGACATGAAAATAATCGAATCGAAATAATAAAATAGAAACGAAAATAATCGAATCAAATCGATAATAACCGAATCGAAATGAAAATTATCGAGTCGCAACCAAAATAATCGAATCGACATGAAAATAATCGAATCGAAATGAAAATAATCGAATGGAATAAAAAGAATAGAATCTAAACAAAAATAATCAAATCGAAATGAAAAAAATGGAATCGAATCGAATCGAATCTAAGAAAATCAAATCACATCGAATCGATAGAAATCGAATGGAATGGAATCAAATCGAATCGAAAAAAATCGAATCGAAACGAAAATAATCGAATCGAAATGAAGATAATCGAATCGAATCGAAAATAATTGAATCGAAACGTAAATAATCAAATCGAAGTGAAAATAAACGAATCGATTTAAAAATTCGAATTGAAACGAAAATAATCGAATCGAATCAAAAACAATCGAGTTGAAACGAAAATAATTGAGTTGAAACAAAAATAATCCAATCGAAATGAAAATCGAATCAAAACGAAAATAATCGAATGGAATAAAAAGAATACAATCAAAAGAAAAATAATCAAATCGAAATGAAAAAAATGGAATGGAATCGAATCGAATTGAAGAAAATCAAATCGCATCGAATCGATAAATATCGAATGGAATGGAATTGAATCGAAACGAAAATAATCGAATCAAAACGAAGATAATCGAATCGAATAAAAACATAATCGAAACGAAAATAAGCGAATCGAAACGAAAAAATCGCATCAAAACGAAAATAATCGAATCGAAACCAAAATAATCAATCAAAATGAAAATAATCGAATCGAATCGAAAATAATCACATCAAAACGAAAATAAACGAATCGAATCAAAAAATTCGAATCGAAAAGAAACGAATTGAATCGAATCGAAAAAATCAAATCGAATAGAAAATAATCGAATTGAAATGAAAAAAATCAAGTAGAAGCGAAAATAATCTAATCGAAACCAAAATAATTAAATGGAAATGAAAATAACCGAATCGAATCGAAAATAATCAAATCGAATCGAAAATAATCAAATCGAATCGGAAATAATGGAATCGAAACCAAAATAATCAAATCGATATGAAAATAATCGAATCGAAAATAATCAAATCGAAACCAAAATAATCGAATCGAAATGAAAAAAATCAAGTAGAAGCGAAAATAATTAAATCGAATCGAAAATAATCTAATCGAAATAAAAATAATCAAATCGAAACGAAAATAATCAAATAGAAACGAAAATAATTGAATCAAAAAGAAGCGAATTGAATTGAATCGAAAAAAATCAAATCGAATCGAAAATAATCAAATCGAAATGAGAAAAATCAAATCGAATCAAAAATAATTGAATCGAATCTAAAACAAATCTAACTGAAAATAATCAGATTGAATCGAAAAAATTCGAATAGAAAAGAAACGAATTGAATCGAATCGAAAAAAATCAAATCGAATAGAAAATAATCAAATCGAAACGAAAATAATCAATTGAAATGAAAATAATCGAATCGAAACCAAAATATTCAAATCCACATGAAAATAATTGATCGAATCGAAAATAATCAAGTCGAATAGAAAATAATCGAATCGAAATGAAAATAATCAATCGAAACGAAAATCGAATCAAATTAAAAATAATCAAATCGAAACGAATATAATCTAATTGAATAGAAAATAATCAAATCGAAACGAAAATAACCGAATCGAAATTAAAATAATTGAATCGAAACGAAAATAAATAATCAAAACGACAATGATCGAATTGAAACGAAAAAAAATCAAATTGAAACACAAAAATAATCGAATCGAAAAGAAAAAAATCCAATCGAATAGCATCGAATCGAAAAAATCGATTCGAATTGAATCGAAAATATCGAATCGAAACGAAAATAAATGAATCAAAACAATAATGATTGAATCGAAACGAAAATAAATGAATCGAAACGAAAAAATCATGTAGAAGCGAAAAAAATCAAATCAAAAATAATCAAATCGAAAATAATCAAATAGAAATGAAAATAATCGAATCAAGATGAGAAAAGTCAAATCGAAATGAAAATAATCGAATCGAAACGAAAATAATCGAATCGAAAAGAAAATAAACGGATCGAATCGAAAAAATTCGAATTGAAAAGAAACGAATTGAATCGACATGAAAATAATCGAATCGGATAGAAAATAATCGAATCGAAACGTAAAAATTCGAATCGAAAAGAAACGAATTAAATCGACATGAAAATAATCAAATCGAATAGAAAATAATCGAATCGAAACAAAAATAATGAATCGAAACGAGAAAAATCGAATTGAAAAGAAAATAATCGAATCGAATCGAAAAAATTCGAATACAAAAGAAACAAATTGAATCGACATGAAAATAATCGAATCGAATAGAAAATAATCGAATCAAAACGAAAATAATCAATCGATACAAAAATAATCGAATCGAAACCAAAATAATCAAATCCACATGAAAATAATCGAATCGAATCAAAAATAATCAAATCGAAACTAAAATAATCAAATCGAATCGAAAATAATCAAATTGAATAGGAAATAATCGAATCGAAATGAAAAAAATCAAGTAGAAGCGAAAATAATCGAGTTGAAACCAAAATAATTAAATCGACATGAAAATAATCGAATCGAAATAATAAAATAGAAACGAAAATAATCGAGTCGCAACCAAAATAATCGAATCGACATGAAAATAATCGAATCGAAACGAAAATAATCGGATGGAATAAAAAGAATAGAATCTAAACAAAAATAATCAAATCGAAATAAAAAAAAGGAATCGAATCGAATCTAAGAAAATCAAATCTCATCGAATCAATAGAAACCGAATGGAATGGAATCGAATCGAATCGAAAAAAATCGAATCGAAATGAAAATAATCGAATCGAAATGAAGATAATCGAGTTGAATAAAAACATAATCGAAACGAAAATAATCGAATCGAAACAAAAAATCGCATCAAAACGAAAATAATCGAAACCAAAATAATCACACAACATGAAAATAATCGAATTGAATCGAAAATAATCACATCGAAACGAAAATAATCAGATAGAATCAAAAGTAATCAAATTGAAACCAAAATAATTGAATCAAATCAACAATAATCGAGTCGAATCGAAAATAATCGAATCGAAATGAAAATAATCGAATCGAATCGAAAATAATTGAATCGAAATGTAAATAATCAAATCGAAGTGAAAATAAACGAATCGATTTAAAAATTCGAATTGAAACGAAAATAATCGAATCAAAAACAATCGAGTTGAAACGAAAATAATTGAGTTGAAACAAAAATAATCCAATCGAAATGAAAATCGAATCAAAACGAAAATAATCGAATGGAATAAAAAGAATACAGTCAAAAGAAAAATAATCAAATCGAAATGAAAAAAATGGAATGGAATCGAATCGAATTGAAGAAAATCAAATCGCATCGAATCGATAAATATCGAATGGAATGGAATTGAATCGAAACGAAAATAATCGAATCAAAACGAAGATAATCGAATCGAATAAAAACATAATCGAAACGAAAATAATCAATCGAAATGAAAATCAAATCGAAGCCAAAATAATCAAATCCACATGAAAAAAATCAAATCGAATCGAAAATAATCAAATCGAAACTAAAATCATATCGACATGAAAAAAATCAAATCGAATTGAAAATAATCAAATCGAAACTAAAATCAAATTGACATGAAAAAAATCAAATCGAATCAAAAATAATCAAATCGAAACAAAAATAATCAAATCGAATCAAAAATAATCAAATCGAATCGAAAATAATCAATCGAAACGAAAATAATAGAAACGAAACCAAAATAATCAAATCGACATGAAAATAATGGAATCGAATCGAAAGTAATCAAATAGTAACTAAAATAATCGAATAGAATAGAAAATGATGAAATCGAAACGAAAATAATCAATCGAAATGAAAATCAAATCGAAAACAAAATAATCAAATCGACATGAAAAAAATCAAATCGAATAGAAAATAATCGAATCAAAACAAAAATAATGAATCAAAACGAGAAAAATCGAATCGAAAAGAAAATAATCGGATCGAATCGAAAAAATTCGAATTGAAAAGAAACGAATCGACATGAAAATAATCGAATCGAATAGAAAATAATCGAATTGAAACGAAAATAATCAAATAGAAATGAAAATAATCGAATCGAAAAGAAACAAATTGAATTGAATCGAAAAAATCAAATCGAATTGAAAATAATCAAATCGAAATGAGAAAAATCGAATCGAATCAAAAATAATTGAATCGAATCTAAAATAAACAAATCCAACTGAAAATAATCAAATCGAATCGAAAAAATTCGAATAGAAAAGAAACGAATTGAATCGACATGAAAATAATCGAATCGAATAGAAAATAATCAAATCGAAACGAAGATAATCAATCGATACAAAAATAATCGAATCGAAACCAAAATAATCAAATCCACATGAAAATAATCGAATCGAATCGAAAATAATCAAATCGAAACTAAAATAATCGAATCGAATCGAAAATAACCAAATTGAATAGGAAATAATCGAATCGAAATGAAAAAAATCAAGTAGAAGCGAAAATAATCGAGTTGAAACCAAAATAATTAAATCGACATGAAAATAATCGAATCGAAATAATAAAATAGAAACGAAAATAATCGAATCAAATCGATAATAACCGAATCGAAATGAAAATTATCGAGTCGCAACCAAAATAATCGAATCGACATGAAAATAATCGAATCGAAATGAGAAAAATCGAATCGAATCAAAAATAATTGAATCGAATCTAAAATAAACAAATCTAACTGAAAATAATCAAATCGAATCGAAAAAATTCGAATAGAAAAGAAACGAATTGAATCGACATGAAAATAATCGAATCGAATAGAAAATAATCAAATCGAAACGAAGATAATCAATCGATACAAAAATAATCGAATCGAAACCAAAATAATCAAATCCACATGAAAATAATCGGATCGAATCGAAAAAATTCGAATACAAAAGAAACAAATTGAATCGACATGAAAATAATCGAATCGAATAGAAAATAATCGAATCAAAACGAAGATAATCAATCGATACAAAAATAATCGAATCGAAACCAAAATAATCAAATCCACATGAAAATAATCGGATCGAATCGAAAAAATTCGAATTGAAAAGAAACGAATCGACATGAAAATAATCGAATCGAATAGAAAATAATCGAATTGAAACGAAAATAATCAAATAGAAATGAAAATAATCGAATCGAAAAGAAACAAATTGAATTGAATCGAAAAAAATCAAATCGAATTGAAAATAATCAAATCGAAATGAGAAAAATCGAATCGAATCAAAAATAATTGAATCGAATCTAAAATAAACAAATCTAACTGAAAATAATCAAATCGAATCGAAAAAATTCGAATAGAAAAGAAACGAATTGAATCGACATGAAAATAATCGAATCGAATAGAAAATAATCAAATCGAAACGAAGATAATCAATCGATACAAAAATAATCGAATCGAAACCAAAATAATCAAATCCACATGAAAATAATCGAATCGAATCGAAAATAATCAAATCGAAACTAAAATAATCGAATCGAATCGAAAATAATCAAATTGAATAGGAAATAATCGAATCGAAATGAAAAAAATCAAGTAGAAGCGAAAATAATCGAGTTGAAACCAAAATAATTAAATCGACATGAAAATAATCGAATCGAAATAATAAAATAGAAACGAAAATAATCGAATCAAATCGATAATAACCGAATCGAAATGAAAATTATCGAGTCGCAACCAAAATAATCGAATCGACATGAAAATAATCGAATCGAAATGAAAATAACCGAATGGAATAAAAAGAATAGAATCTAAACAAAAATAATCAAATCGAAATGAAAAAAATGGAATCGAATCGAATCCAATCTAAGAAAATCAAATCACATCGAATCGATAGAAATCGAATGGAATGGAATCAAATCGAATCGAAAAAAATCGAATCGAAACGAAAATAATCGAATCGAAATGAAGATAATCGAATCGAATCGAAAATAATTGAATCGAAACGTAAATAATCAAATCGAAGTGAAAATAAACGAATCGATTTAAAAATTCGAATTGAAACGAAAATAATCGAATCGAATCAAAAACAATCGAGTTGAAACGAAAATAATTGAGTTGAAACAAAAATAATCCAATCGAAATGAAAATCGAATCAAAATGAAAATAATCAAATGGAATAAAAAGAATACAATCAAAAGAAAAATAATCAAATCGAAATGAAAAAAATGGAATGGAATCGAATCGAATTGAAGAAAATCAAATCGCATCGAATCGATAAATATCGAATGGAATGGAATTGAATCGAAACGAAAATAATCGAATCAAAACGAAGATAATCGAATCGAATAAAAACATAATCGAAACGAAAATAAGCGAATCGAAACGAAAAAAATCGCATCAAAACGAAAATAATCAAATCGAAACCAAAATAATCAATCAAAATGAAAATAATCGAATCGAATCGAAAATAATCACATCAAAACGAAAATAAACGAATCGAATCAAAAAATTCGAATCGAAAAGAAACGAATTGAATCGAATCGAAAAAAATCAAATCGAATAGAAAATAATCGAATTGAAATGAAAAAAATCAAGTAGAAGCGAAAATAATCTAATCGAAACCAAAATAATTAAATGGAAATGAAAATAACCGAATCGAATCGAAAATAATCAAATCGAATCGAAAATAATCAAATCGAATCGGAAATAATGGAATCGAAACCAAAATAATCAAATCGATATGAAAATAATCGAATCGAAAATAATCGAATCGAAACCAAAATAATCGAATCGAAATGAAAAAAATCAAGTAGAAGCGAAAATAATTAAATCGAATCGAAAATAATCTAATCGAAATAAAAATAATCAAATCGAAACGAAAATAATCAAATAGAAACGAAAATAATTGAATCAAAAAGAAGCGAATTGAATTGAATCGAAAAAAATCAAATCGAATCGAAAATAATCAAATCGAAATGAGAAAAATCAAATCGAATCAAAAATAATCAAATCGAAACGAAAATAATCAATTGAAATGAAAATAATCGAATCGAAACCAAAATATTCAAATCCACATGAAAATAATTGATCGAATCGAAAATAATCAAGTCGAATAGAAAATAATCGAATCGAAATGAAAATAATCAATCGAAACGAAAATCGAATCAAATTAAAAATAATCAAATCGAAACGAATATAATCTAATTGAATAGAAAATAATCAAATCGAGACGAAAATAACCGAATCGAAATTAAAATAATTGAATCGAAACGAAAATAAATAATCAAAACGACAATGATCGAATTGAAACGAAAAAAAATCAAATTGAAACACAAAAATAATCGAATCGAAAAGAAAAAAATCCAATCGAATAGCATCGAATCGAAAAAATCGATTCGAATTGAATCGAAAATATCGAATCGAAACGAAAATAAATGAATCAAAACAATAATGATTGAATCGAAACGAAAATAAATGAATCGAAACGAAAAAATCATGTAGAAGCGAAAAAAATCAAATCAAAAATAATCAAATCGAAAATAATCAAATAGAAATGAAAATAATCGAATCGAGATGAGAAAAGTCAAATCGAAATGAAAATAATCGAATCGAAACGAAAATAATCGAATCGAAAAGAAAATAAACGGATCGAATCGAAAAAATTCGAATTGAAAAGAAACGAATTGAATCGACATGAAAATAATCGAATCGGATAGAAAATAATCGAATCGAAACGTAAAAATTCGAATCGAAAAGAAACGAATTAAATCGACATGAAAATAATCAAATCGAATAGAAAATAATCGAATCGAAACAAAAAAAATGAATCGAAACGAGAAAAATCGAATTGAAAAGAAAATAATCGAATCGAATCGAAAAAATTCGAATACAAAAGAAACAAATTGAATCGACATGAAAATAATCGAATCGAATAGAAAATAATCGAATCAAAACGAAAATAATCAATCGATACAAAAATAATCGAATTGAAACCAAAATAATCAAATCCACATGAAAATAATCGAATCGAATCAAAAATAATCAAATCGAAACTAAAATAATCAAATCGAATCGAAAATAATCAAATTGAATAGGAAATAATCGAATCGAAATGAAAAAAATCAAGTAGAAGCGAAAATAATCGAGTTGAAACCAAAATAATTAAATCGACATGAAAATAATCGAATCGAAATAATAAAATAGAAACGAAAATAATCGAATCAAATCGATAATAACCGAATCGAAATGAAAATTATCGAGTCGCAACCAAAATAATCGAATCGACATGAAAATAATCGAATCGAAATGAAAATAATCGAATGGAATAAAAAGAATAGAATCTAAACAAAAATAATCAAATCGAAATGAAAAAAATGGAATCGAATCGAATCGAATCTAAGAAAATCAAATCACATCGAATCGATAGAAATCGAATGGAATGGAATCAAATCGAATCGAAAAAAATCGAATCGAAACGAAAATAATCGAATCGAAATGAAGATAATCGAATCGAATCGAAAATAATTGAATCGAAACGTAAATAATCAAATCGAAGTGAAAATAAACGAATCGATTTAAAAATTCGAATTGAAACGAAAATAATCGAATCGAATCAAAAACAATCGAGTTGAAACGAAAATAATTGAGTTGAAACAAAAATAATCCAATCGAAATGAAAATCGAATCAAAACGAAAATAATCGAATGGAATAAAAAGAATACAATCAAAAGAAAAATAATCAAATCGAAATGAAAAAAAAATGGAATGGAATCGAATCGAATTGAAGAAAATCAAATCGCATCGAATCGATAAATATCGAATGGAATGGAATCGAAACGAAAATAATCGAATCAAAACGAAGATAATCGAATCGAATAAAAACATAATCGAAACGAAAATAAGCGAATCGAAACGAAAAAAATCGCATCAAAACGAAAATAATCGAATCGAAACCAAAATAATCAATCAAAATGAAAATAATCGAATCGAATCGAAAATAATCACATCAAAACGAAAATAAACGAATCGAATCAAAAAATTCGAATCGAAAAGAAACGAATTGAATCGAATCGAAAAAAATCAAATCGAATAGAAAATAATCGAATTGAAATGAAAAAAATCAAGTAGAAGCGAAAATAATCTAATCGAAACCAAAATAATTAAATGGAAATGAAAATAACCGAATCGAATCGAAAATAATCAAATCGAATCGAAAATAATCAAATCGAATCGGAAATAATGGAATCGAAACCAAAATAATCAAATCGATATGAAAATAATCGAATCGAAAATAATCAAATCGAAACCAAAATAATCGAATCGAAATGAAAAAAATCAAGTAGAAGCGAAAATAATTAAATCGAATCGAAAATAATCTAATCGAAATAAAAATAATCAAATCGAAACGAAAATAATCAAATAGAAACGAAAATAATTGAATCAAAAAGAAGCGAATTGAATTGAATCGAAAAAAATCAAATCGAATCGAAAATAATCAAATCGAAATGAGAAAAATCAAATCGAATCAAAAATAATTGAATCGAATCTAAAACAAATCTAACTGAAAATAATCAAATTGAATCGAAAAAATTCGAATAGAAAAGAAACGAATTGAATCGAATCGAAAAAAATCAAATCGAATAGAAAATAATCAAATCGAAACGAAAATAATCAATTGAAATGAAAATAATCGAATCGAAACCAAAATATTCAAATCCACATGAAAATAATTGATCGAATCGAAAATAATCAAGTCGAATAGAAAATAATCGAATCGAAATGAAAATAATCAATCGAAACGAAAATCGAATCAAATTAAAAATAATCAAATCGAAACGAATATAATCTAATTGAATAGAAAATAATCAAATCGAAACGAAAATAACCGAATCGAAATTAAAATAATTGAATCGAAACGAAAATAAATAATCAAAACGACAATGATCGAATTGAAACGAAAAAAAATCAAATTGAAACACAAAAATAATCGAATCGAAAAGAAAAAAATCCAATCGAATAGCATCGAATCGAAAAAATCGATTCGAATTGAATCGAAAATATCGAATCGAAACGAAAATAAATGAATCAAAACAATAACGATTGAATCGAAACGAAAATAAATGAATCGAAACGAAAAAATCATGTAGAAGCGAAAAAAATCAAATCAAAAATAATCAAATCGAAAATAATCAAATAGAAATGAAAATAATCGAATCGAGATGAGAAAAGTCAAATCGAAATGAAAATAATCGAATCGAAACGAAAATAATCGAATCGAAAAGAAAATAAACGGATCGAATCGAAAAAATTCGAATTGAAAAGAAACGAATTGAATCGACATGAAAATAATCGAATCGGATAGAAAATAATCGAATCGAAACGTAAAAATTCGAATCGAAAAGAAACGAATTAAATCGACATGAAAATAATCAAATCGAATAGAAAATAATCGAATCGAAACAAAAATAATGAATCGAAACGAGAAAAATCGAATTGAAAAGAAAATAATCGAATCGAATCGAAAAAATTCGAATACAAAAGAAACAAATTGAATCGACATGAAAATAATCGAATCGAATAGAAAATAATCGAATCAAAACGAAAATAATCAATCGATACAAAAATAATCGAATTGAAACCAAAATAATCAAATCCACATGAAAATAATCGAATCGAATCAAAAATAATCAAATCGAAACTAAAATAATCAAATCGAATCGAAAATAATCAAATTGAATAGGAAATAATCGAATCGAAATGAAAAAAATCAAGTAGAAGCGAAAATAATCGAGTTGAAACCAAAATAATTAAATCGACATGAAAATAATCGAATCGAAATAATAAAATAGAAACGAAAATAATCGAGTCGCAACCAAAATAATCGAATCGACATGAAAATAATCGAATCGAAACGAAAATAATCGGATGGAATAAAAAGAATAGAATCTAAACAAAAATAATCAAATCGAAATAAAAAAAAGGAATCGAATCGAATCTAAGAAAATCAAATCTCATCGAATCAATAGAAACCGAATGGAATGGAATCGAATCGAATCGAAAAAAATCGAATCGAAATGAAAATAATCGAATCGAAATGAAGATAATCGAGTTGAATAAAAACATAATCGAAACGAAAATAATCGAATCGAAACAAAAAATCGCATCAAAACGAAAATAATCGAAACCAAAATAATCACACAACATGAAAATAATCGAATTGAATCGAAAATAATCACATCGAAACGAAAATAATCAGATAGAATCAAAAGTAATCAAATTGAAACCAAAATAATCGAATCAAATCAACAATAATCGAGTCGAATCGAAAATAATCGAATCGAAATGAAAATAATCGAATCAAAACGAAGATAATCGAATCGAATAAAAACATAATCGAAACGAAAAAAAGCGAATCGAAACGAAAAAAATCGCATCAAAACGAAAATAATCGAATCGAAACCAAAATAATCAATCAAAATGAAAATAATCGAATCGAATCGAAAATAATCACATCAAAACGAAAATAAACGAATCGAATCAAAAAATTCGAATCGAAAAGAAACGAATTGAATCGAATCGAAAAAAATCAAATCGAATAGAAAATAATCGAATTGAAATGAAAAAAATCAAGTAGAAGCGAAAATAATCTAATCGAAACCAAAATAATTAAATGGAAATGAAAATAACCGAATCGAATCGAAAATAATCAAATCGAATCGAAAATAATCAAATCGAATCGGAAATAATGGAATCGAAACCAAAATAATCAAATCGATATGAAAATAATCGAATCGAAAATAATCAAATCGAAACCAAAATAATCGAATCGAAATGAAAAAAATCAAGTAGAAGCGAAAATAATTAAATCGAATCGAAAATAATCTAATCGAAATAAAAATAATCAAATCGAAACGAAAATAATCAAATAGAAACGAAAATAATTGAATCAAAAAGAAGCGAATTGAATTGAATCGAAAAAAATCAAATCGAATTGAAAATAATCAAATCGAAATGAGAAAAATCGAATCGAATCAAAAATAATTGAATCGAATCTAAAATAAACAAATCTAACTGAAAATAATCAAATCGAATCGAAAAAATTCGAATAGAAAAGAAACGAATTGAATCGACATGAAAATAATCGAATCGAATAGAAAATAATCAAATCGAAACGAAGATAATCAATCGATACAAAAATAATCGAATCGAAACCAAAATAATCAAATCCACATGAAAATAATCGAATCGAATCGAAAATAATCAAATCGAAACTAAAATAATCGAATCGAATCGAAAATAATCAAATTGAATAGGAAATAATCGAATCGAAATGAAAAAAATCAAGTAGAAGCGAAAAAAATAATCGAGTTGAAACCAAAATAATTAAATCGACATGAAAATAATCGAATCGAAATAATAAAATAGAAACGAAAATAATCGAATCAAATCGATAATAACCGAATCGAAATGAAAATTATCGAGTCGCAACCAAAATAATCGAATCGACATGAAAATAATCGAATCGAAATGAAAATAATCGAATGGAATAAAAAGAATAGAATCTAAACAAAAATAATCAAATCGAAATGAAAAAAATGGAATCGAATCGAATCCAATCTAAGAAAATCAAATCACATCGAATCGATAGAAATCGAATGGAATGGAATCAAATCGAATCGAAAAAAATCGAATCGAAACGAAAATAATCGAATCGAAATGAAGATAATCGAATCGAATCGAAAATAATTGAATCGAAACGTAAATAATCAAATCGAAGTGAAAATAAACGAATCGATTTAAAAATTCGAATTGAAACGAAAATAATCGAATCGAATCAAAAACAATCGAGTTGAAACGAAAATAATTGAGTTGAAACAAAAATAATCCAATCGAAATGAAAATCGAATCAAAACGAAAATAATCGAATGGAATAAAAAGAATACAATCAAAAGAAAAATAATCAAATCGAAATGAAAAAAATGGAATGGAATCGAATCGAATTGAAGAAAATCAAATCGCATCGAATCGATAAATATCGAATGGAATGGAATTGAATCGAAACGAAAATAATCGAATCAAAACGAAGATAATCGAATCGAATAAAAACATAATCGAAACGAAAATAAGCGAATCGAAACGAAAAAATCGCATCAAAACGAAAATAATCGAATCGAAACCAAAATAATCAATCAAAATGAAAATAATCGAATCGAATCGAAAATAATCACATCAAAACGAAAATAAACGAATCGAATCAAAAAATTCGAATCGAAAAGAAACGAATTGAATCGAATCGAAAAAAATCAAATCGAATAGAAAATAATCGAATTGAAATGAAAAAAATCAAGTAGAAGCGAAAATAATCTAATCGAAACCAAAATAATTAAATGGAAATGAAAATAACCGAATCGAATCGAAAATAATCAAATCGAATCGAAAATAATCAAATCGAATCGGAAATAATGGAATCGAAACCAAAATAATCAAATCGATATGAAAATAATCGAATCGAAAATAATCAAATCGAAACCAAAATAATCGAATCGAAATGAAAAAAATCAAGTAGAAGCGAAAATAATTAAATCGAATCGAAAATAATCTAATCGAAATAAAAATAATCAAATCGAAACGAAAATAATCAAATAGAAACGAAAATAATTGAATCAAAAAGAAGCGAATTGAATTGAATCGAAAAAAATCAAATCGAATCGAAAATAATCAAATCGAAATGAGAAAAATCAAATCGAATCAAAAATAATTGAATCGAATCTAAAACAAATCTAACTGAAAATAATCAAATTGAATCGAAAAAATTCGAATAGAAAAGAAACGAATTGAATCGAATCGAAAAAAATCAAATCGAATAGAAAATAATCAAATCGAAACGAAAATAATCAATTGAAATGAAAATAATCGAATCGAAACCAAAATATTCAAATCCACATGAAAATAATTGATCGAATCGAAAATAATCAAGTCGAATAGAAAATAATCGAATCGAAATGAAAATAATCAATCGAAACGAAAATCGAATCAAATTAAAAATAATCAAATCGAAACGAATATAATCTAATTGAATAGAAAATAATCAAATCGAAACGAAACTAACCGAATCGAAATTAAAATAATTGAATCGAAACGAAAATAAATAATCAAAACGACAATGATCGAATTGAAACGAAAAAAAATCAAATTGAAACACAAAAATAATCGAATCGAAAAGAAAAAAATCCAATCGAATAGCATCGAATCGAAAAAATCGATTCGAATTGAATCGAAAATATCGAATCGAAACGAAAATAAATGAATCAAAACAATAACGATTGAATCGAAACGAAAATAAATGAATCGAAACGAAAAAATCATGTAGAAGCGAAAAAAATCAAATCAAAAATAATCAAATCGAAAATAATCAAATAGAAATGAAAATAATCGAATCGAGATGAGAAAAGTCAAATCGAAATGAAAATAATCGAATCGAAACGAAAATAATCGAATCGAAAAGAAAATAAACGGATCGAATCGAAAAAATTCGAATTGAAAAGAAACGAATTGAATCGACATGAAAATAATCGAATCGGATAGAAAATAATCGAATCGAAACGTAAAAATTCGAATCGAAAAGAAACGAATTAAATCGACATGAAAATAATCAAATCGAATAGAAAATAATCGAATCGAAACAAAAATAATGAATCGAAACGAGAAAAATCGAATTGAAAAGAAAATAATCGAATCGAAAAAATTCGAATACAAAAGAAACAAATTGAATCGACATGAAAATAATCGAATCGAATAGAAAATAATCGAATCAAAACGAAAATAATCAATCGATACAAAAATAATCGAATTGAAACCAAAATAATCAAATCCACATGAAAATAATCGAATCGAATCAAAAATAATCAAATCGAAACTAAAATAATCAAATCGAATCGAAAATAATCAAATTGAATAGGAAATAATCGAATCGAAATGAAAAAAATCAAGTAGAAGCGAAAATAATCGAGTTGAAACCAAAATAATTAAATCGACATGAAAATAATCGAATCGAAATAATAAAATAGAAACGAAAATAATCGAGTCGCAACCAAAATAATCGAATCGACATGAAAATAATCGAATCGAAACGAAAATAATCGGATGGAATAAAAAGAATAGAATCTAAACAAAAATAATCAAATCGAAATAAAAAAAAGGAATCGAATCGAATCTAAGAAAATCAAATCTCATCGAATCAATAGAAACCGAATGGAATGGAATCGAATCGAATCGAAAAAAATCGAATCGAAATGAAAATAATCGAATCGAAATGAAGATAATCGAGTTGAATAAAAACATAATCGAAACGAAAATAATCGAATCGAAACAAAAAATCGCATCAAAACGAAAATAATCGAAACCAAAATAATCACACAACATGAAAATAATCGAATTGAATCGAAAATAATCACATCGAAACGAAAATAATCAGATAGAATCAAAAGTAATCAAATTGAAACCAAAATAATCGAATCAAATCAACAATAATCGAGTCGAATCGAAAATAATCGAATCGAAATGAAAATAATCGAATCAAAACGAAGATAATCGAATCGAATAAAAACATAATCGAAACGAAAAAAAGCGAATCGAAACGAAAAAAATCGCATCAAAACGAAAATAATCGAATCGAAACCAAAATAATCAATCAAAATGAAAATAATCGAATCGAATCGAAAATAATCACATCAAAACGAAAATAAACGAATCGAATCAAAAAATTCGAATCGAAAAGAAACGAATTGAATCGAATCGAAAAAAATCAAATCGAATAGAAAATAATCGAATTGAAATGAAAAAAATCAAGTAGAAGCGAAAATAATCTAATCGAAACCAAAATAATTAAATGGAAATGAAAATAACCGAATCGAATCGAAAATAATCAAATCGAATCGAAAATAATCAAATCGAATCGGAAATAATGGAATCGAAACCAAAATAATCAAATCGATATGAAAATAATCGAATCGAAAATAATCAAATCGAAACCAAAATAATCGAATCGAAATGAAAAAAATCAAGTAGAAGCGAAAATAATTAAATCGAATCGAAAATAATCTAATCGAAATAAAAATAATCAAATCGAAACGAAAATAATCAAATAGAAACGAAAATAATTGAATCAAAAAGAAGCGAATTGAATTGAATCGAAAAAAATCAAATCGAATTGAAAATAATCAAATCGAAATGAGAAAAATCGAATCGAATCAAAAATAATTGAATCGAATCTAAAATAAACAAATCTAACTGAAAATAATCAAATCGAATCGAAAAAATTCGAATAGAAAAGAAACGAATTGAATCGACATGAAAATAATCGAATCAAATAGAAAATAATCAAATCGAAACGAAGATAATCAATCGATACAAAAATAATCGAATCGAAACCAAAATAATCAAATCCACATGAAAATAATCGAATCGAATCGAAAATAATCAAATCGAAACTAAAATAATCGAATCGAATCGAAAATAATCAAATTGAATAGGAAATAATCGAATCGAAATGAAAAAAATCAAGTAGAAGCGAAAAAAATAATCGAGTTGAAACCAAAATAATTAAATCGACATGAAAATAATCGAATCGAAATAATAAAATAGAAACGAAAATAATCGAATCAAATCGATAATAACCGAATCGAAATGAAAATTATCGAGTCGCAACCAAAATAATCGAATCGACATGAAAATAATCGAATCGAAATGAAAATAATCGAATGGAATAAAAAGAATAGAATCTAAACAAAAATAATCAAATCGAAATGAAAAAAATGGAATCGAATCGAATCCAATCTAAGAAAATCAAATCACATCGAATCGATAGAAATCGAATGGAATGGAATCAAATCGAATCGAAAAAAATCGAATCGAAACGAAAATAATCGAATCGAAATGAAGATAATCGAATCGAATCGAAAATAATTGAATCGAAACGTAAATAATCAAATCGAAGTGAAAATAAACGAATCGATTTAAAAATTCGAATTGAAACGAAAATAATCGAATCGAATCAAAAACAATCGAGTTGAAACGAAAATAATTGAGTTGAAACAAAAATAATCCAATCGAAATGAAAATCGAATCAAAACGAAAATAATCGAATGGAATAAAAAGAATACAATCAAAAGAAAAATAATCAAATCGAAATGAAAAAAATGGAATGGAATCGAATCGAATTGAAGAAAATCAAATCGCATCGAATCGATAAATATCGAATGGAATGGAATTGAATCGAAACGAAAATAATCGAATCAAAACGAAGATAATCGAATCGAATAAAAACATAATCGAAACGAAAATAAGCGAATCGAAACGAAAAAATCGCATCAAAACGAAAATAATCGAATCGAAACCAAAATAATCAATCAAAATGAAAATAATCGAATCGAATCGAAAATAATCACATCAAAACGAAAATAAACGAATCGAATCAAAAAATTCGAATCGAAAAGAAACGAATTGAATCGAATCGAAAAAAATCAAATCGAATAGAAAATAATCGAATTGAAATGAAAAAAATCAAGTAGAAGCGAAAATAATCTAATCGAAACCAAAATAATTAAATGGAAATGAAAATAACCGAATCGAATCGAAAATAATCAAATCGAATCGAAAATAATCAAATCGAATCGGAAATAATGGAATCGAAACCAAAATAATCAAATCGATATGAAAATAATCGAATCGAAAATAATCAAATCGAAACCAAAATAATCGAATCGAAATGAAAAAAATCAAGTAGAAGCGAAAATAATTAAATCGAATCGAAAATAATCTAATCGAAATAAAAATAATCAAATCGAAACGAAAATAATCAAATAGAAACGAAAATAATTGAATCAAAAAGAAGCGAATTGAATTGAATCGAAAAAAATCAAATCGAATCGAAAATAATCAAATCGAAATGAGAAAAATCAAATCGAATCAAAAATAATTGAATCGAATCTAAAACAAATCTAACTGAAAATAATCAAATTGAATCGAAAAAATTCGAATAGAAAAGAAACGAATTGAATCGAATCGAAAAAAATCAAATCGAATAGAAAATAATCAAATCGAAACGAAAATAATCAATTGAAATGAAAATAATCGAATCGAAACCAAAATATTCAAATCCACATGAAAATAATTGATCGAATCGAAAATAATCAAGTCGAATAGAAAATAATCGAATCGAAATGAAAATAATCAATCGAAACGAAAATCGAATCAAATTAAAAATAATCAAATCGAAACGAATATAATCTAATTGAATAGAAAATAATCAAATCGAAACGAAACTAACCGAATCGAAATTAAAATAATTGAATCGAAACGAAAATAAATAATCAAAACGACAATGATCGAATTGAAACGAAAAAAAATCAAATTGAAACACAAAAATAATCGAATCGAAAAGAAAAAAATCCAATCGAATAGCATCGAATCGAAAAAATCGATTCGAATTGAATCGAAAATATCGAATCGAAACGAAAATAAATGAATCAAAACAATAACGATTGAATCGAAACGAAAATAAATGAATCGAAACGAAAAAATCATGTAGAAGCGAAAAAAATCAAATCAAAAATAATCAAATCGAAAATAATCAAATAGAAATGAAAATAATCGAATCGAGATGAGAAAAGTCAAATCGAAACGAAAATAATCGAATCGAAATGAAAATAATCGAATCGAAAAGAAAATAAACGGATCGAATCGAAAAAATTCGAATTGAAAAGAAACGAATTGAATCGACATGAAAATAATCGAATCGGATAGAAAATAATCGAATCGAAACGTAAAAATTCGAATCGAAAAGAAACGAATTAAATCGACATGAAAATAATCAAATCGAATAGAAAATAATCGAATCGAAACAAAAATAATGAATCGAAACGAGAAAAATCGAATTGAAAAGAAAATAATCGAATCGAATCGAAAAAATTCGAATACAAAAGAAACAAATTGAATCGACATGAAAATAATCGAATCGAATAGAAAATAATCGAATCAAAACGAAAATAATCAATCGATACAAAAATAATCGAATGGAAACCAAAATAATCAAATCCACATGAAAATAATCGAATCGAATCAAAAATAATCAAATCGAAACTAAAATAATCAAATCGAATCGAAAATAATCAAATTGAATAGGAAATAATCGAATCGAAATGAAAAAAATCAAGTAGAAGCGAAAATAATCGAGTTGAAACCAAAATAATTAAATCGACATGAAAATAATCGAATCGAAATAATAAAATAGAAACGAAAATAATCGAGTCGCAACCAAAATAATCGAATCGACATGAAAATAATCGAATCGAAACGAAAATAATCGGATGGAATAAAAAGAATAGAATCTAAACAAAAATAATCAAATCGAAATAAAAAAAGGAATCGAATCGAATCTAAGAAAATCAAATCTCATCGAATCAATAGAAACCGAATGGAATGGAATCGAATCGAATCGAAAAAAATCGAATCGAAATGAAAATAATCGAATCGAAATGAAGATAATCGAGTTGAATAAAAACATAATCGAAACGAAAATAATCGAATCGAAACAAAAAATCGCATCAAAACGAAAATAATCGAAACCAAAATAATCACACAACATGAAAATAATCGAATTGAATCGAAAATAATCACATCGAAACGAAAATAATCAGATAGAATCAAAAGTAATCAAATTGAAACCAAAATAATCGAATCAAATCAACAATAATCGAGTCGAATCGAAAATAATCGAATCGAAATGAAAAAAATCGAATCGAATCGAAAATAATTGAATCGAAATGTAAATAATCAAATCGAAGTGAAAATAAACGAATCGATTTAAAAATTCGAATTGAAACGAAAATAATCGAATTGAATCAAAAACAATCGAGTTGAAACGAAAATAATTGAGTTGAAACAAAAATAATCCAATCGAAATGAAAATCGAATCAAAACGAAAATAATCGAATGGAATAAAAAGAATACAGTCAAAAGAAAAATAATCAAATCGAAATGAAAAAAATGGAATGGAATCGAATCGAATTGAAGAAAATCAAATCGCATCGAATCGATAAATATCGAATGGAATGGAATTGAATCGAAACGAAAATAATCGAATCAAAACGAAGATAATCGAATCGAATAAAAACATAATCGAAACGAAAATAATCAATCGAAATGAAAATCAAATCGAAGCCAAAATAATCAAATCCACATGAAAAAAATCAAATCGAATCGAAAATAATCAAATCGAAACTAAAATCATATCGACATGAAAAAAATCAAATCGAATTGAAAATAATCAAATCGAAACTAAAATCAAATTGACATGAAAAAAATCAAATCGAATCAAAAATAATCAAATCGAAACAAAAATAATCAAATCGAATCAAAAATAATCAAATCGAATCGAAAATAATCAATCGAAACGAAAATAATAGAAACGAAACCAAAATAATCAAATCGACATGAAAATAATGGAATCGAATCGAAAGTAATCAAATAGTAACTAAAATAATCGAATAGAATAGAAAATGATGAAATCGAAACGAAAATAATCAATCGAAATGAAAATCAAATCGAAAACAAAATAATCAAATCGACATGAAA
This sequence comes from Vulpes vulpes, assembly GCF_048418805.1. Classification (NCBI taxonomy): domain Eukaryota; kingdom Metazoa; phylum Chordata; class Mammalia; order Carnivora; family Canidae; genus Vulpes; species Vulpes vulpes. The sequence continues at coordinate 107,894 of NW_027325671.1, forward strand.
AAAATCAAATCGAATAGAAAATAATTGAATCAAAACAAAAATAATGAATCAAAACGAGAAAAATCGAATCGAAAAGAAAATAATCGGATCGAATCGAAAAAATTCGAATTGAAAAGAAACGAATCGACATGAAAATAATCGAATCGAATAGAAAATAATCGAATTGAAACGAAAATAATCAAATAGAAATGAAAATAATCGAATCGAAAAGAAACAAATTGAATTGAACCGAAAAAAATCAAATCGAATTGAAAATAATCAAATCGAAATGAGAAAAATCGAATCGAATCAAAAATAATTGAATCGAATCTAAAATAAACAAATCTAACTGAAAATAATCAAATCGAATCGAAAAAATTCGAATAGAAAAGAAACGAATTGAATCGACATGAAAATAATCGAATCGAATAGAAAATAATCAAATCGAAACGAAGATAATCAATCGATACAAAAATAATCGAATCGAAACCAAAATAATCAAATCCACATGAAAATAATCGGATCGAATCGAAAAAATTCGAATACAAAAGAAACAAATTGAATCGACATGAAAATAATCGAATCGAATAGAAAATAATCGAATCAAAACGAAGATAATCAATCGATACAAAAATAATCGAATCGAAACCAAAATAATCAAATCCACATGAAAATAATCGGATCGAATCGAAAAAATTCGAATTGAAAAGAAACGAATCGACATGAAAATAATCAAATCGAAACGAATATAATCTAATTGAATAGAAAATAATCAAATCGAAACGAAAATAACCGAATCGAAATTAAAATAATTGAATCGAAACGAAAATAAATAATCAAAACGACAATGATCGAATTGAAACGAAAAAAAATCAAATTGAAACACAAAAATAATCGAATCGAAAAGAAAAAAATCCAATCGAATAGCATCGAATCGAAAAAATCGATTCGAATTGAATCGAAAATATCGAATCGAAACGAAAATAAATGAATCAAAACAATAACGATTGAATCGAAACGAAAATAAATGAATCGAAACGAAAAAATCATGTAGAAGCGAAAAAAATCAAATCAAAAATAATCAAATCGAAAATAATCAAAAAGAAATGAAAATAATCGAATCGAGATGAGAAAAGTCAAATCGAAATGAAAATAATCGAATCGAAACGAAAATAATCGAATCGAAAAGAAAATAAACGGATCGAATCGAAAAAATTCGAATTGAAAAGAAACGAATTGAATCGACATGAAAATAATCGAATCGGATAGAAAATAATCGAATCGAAACGTAAAAATTCGAATCGAAAAGAAACGAATTAAATCGACATGAAAATAATCGAATCGAAACAAAAATAATGAATCGAAACGAGAAAAATCGAATTGAAAAGAAAATAATCGAATCGAATCGAAAAAATTCGAATACAAAAGAAACAAATTGAATCGACATGAAAATAATCGAATCGAATAGAAAATAATCGAATCAAAACGAAAATAATCAATCGATACAAAAATAATCGAATTGAAACCAAAATAATCAAATCCACATGAAAATAATCGAATCGAATCAAAAATAATCAAATCGAAACTAAAATAATCAAATCGAATCGAAAATAATCAAATTGAATAGGAAATAATCGAATCGAAATGAAAAAATCAAGTAGAAGCGAAAATAATCGAGTTGAAACCAAAATAATTAAATCGACATGAAAATAATCGAATCGAAATAATAAAATAGAAACGAAAATAATCGAGTCGCAACCAAAATAATCGAATCGACATGAAAATAATCGAATCGAAACGAAAATAATCGGATGGAATAAAAAGAATAGAATCTAAACAAAAATAATCAAATCGAAATAAAAAAAAGGAATCGAATCGAATCTAAGAAAATCAAATCTCATCGAATCAATAGAAACCGAATGGAATGGAATCGAATCGAATCGAAAAAAATCGAATCGAAATGAAAATAATCGAATCGAAATGAAGATAATCGAGTTGAATAAAAACATAATCGAAACGAAAATAATCGAATCGAAACAAAAAATCGCATCAAAACGAAAATAATCGAAACCAAAATAATCACACAACATGAAAATAATCGAATTGAATCGAAAATAATCACATCGAAACGAAAATAATCAGATAGAATCAAAAGTAATCAAATTGAAACCAAAATAATCGAATCAAATCAACAATAATCGAGTCGAATCGAAAATAATCGAATCGAAATGAAAATAATCGAATCGAATCGAAAATAATTGAATCGAAATGTAAATAATCAAATCGAAGTGAAAATAAACGAATCGATTTAAAAATTCGAATTGAAACGAAAATAATCGAATCGAATCAAAAACAATCGAGTTGAAACGAAAATAATTGAGTTGAAACAAAAATAATCCAATCGAAATGAAAATCGAATCAAAACGAAAATAATCGAATGGAATAAAAAGAATACAGTCAAAAGAAAAATAATCAAATCGAAATGAAAAAAATGGAATGGAATCGAATCGAATTGAAGAAAATCAAATCGCATCGAATTGATAAATATCGAATGGAATGGAATTGAATCGAAACGAAAATAATCGAATCAAAACGAAGATAATCGAATCGAATAAAAACATAATCGAAACGAAAATAATCAATCGAAATGAAAATCAAATCGAAGCCAAAATAATCAAATCCACATGAAAAAAATCAAATCGAATCGAAAATAATCAAATCGAAACTAAAATCATATCGACATGAAAAAAATCAAATCGAATTGAAAATAATCAAATCGAAACTAAAATCAAATTGACATGAAAAAAATCAAATCGAATCAAAAATAATCAAATCGAAACAAAAATAATCAAATTGAATCAAAAATAATCAAATCGAATCGAAAATAATCAATCGAAACGAAAATAATAGAAACGAAACCAAAATAATCAAATCGACATGAAAATAATGGAATCGAATCGAAAGTAATCAAATAGTAACTAAAATAATCGAATAGAATAGAAAATGATGAAATCGAAACGAAAATAATCAATCGAAATGAAAATCAAATCGAAAACAAAATAATCAAATCGACGTGAAAAAAATCAAATCGAATAGAAAATAATCGAATCAAAACAAAAATAATGAATCAAAACGAGAAAAATCGAATCGAAAAGAAAATAATCGGATCGAATCGAAAAAATTCGAATTGAAAAGAAGCGAATTGAATCGACATGAAAATAATCGAATCGAATAGAAAATAATCGAATTGAAACGAAAATAATCAAATAGAAATGAAAATAATCGAATCGAAAAGAAACAAATTGAATTGAATCGAAAAAAATCAAATCGAATTGAAAATAATCAAATCGAAATGAGAAAAATCGAATCGAATCAAAAATAATTGAATCGAATCTAAAATAAACAAATCTAACTGAAAATAATCAAATCGAATCGAAAAAATTCGAATAGAAAAGAAACGAATTGAATCGACATGAAAATAATCGAATCGAATAGAAAATAATCAAATCGAAACGAAGATAATCAATCGATACAAAAATAATCGAATCGAAACCAAAATAATCAAATCCACATGAAAATAATCGAATCGAATCGAAAATAATCAAATCGAAACTAAAATAATCGAATCGAATCGAAAATAATCAAATTGAATAGGAAATAATCGAATCGAAATGAAAAAAATCAAGTAGAAGCGAAAATAATCGAGTTGAAACCAAAATAATTAAATCGACATGAAAATAATCGAATCGAAATAATAAAATAGAAACGAAAATAATCGAATCAAATCGATAATAACCGAATCGAAATGAAAATTATCGAGTCGCAACCAAAATAATCGAATCGACATGAAAATAATCGAATCGAAATGAAAATAATCGAATGGAATAAAAAGAATAGAATCTAAACAAAAATAATCAAATCGAAATGAAAAAAATGGAATCGAATCGAATCGAATCTAAGAAAATCAAATCACATCGAATCGATAGAAATCGAATGGAATGGAATCAAATCGAATCGAAAAAAATCGAATCGAAACGAAAATAATCGAATCGAAATGAAGATAATCGAATCGAATCGAAAATAATTGAATCGAAACGTAAATAATCAAATCGAAGTGAAAATAAACGAATCGATTTAAAAATTCGAATTGAAACGAAAATAATCGAATCGAATCAAAAACAATCGAGTTGAAACGAAAATAATTGAGTTGAAACAAAAATAATCCAATCGAAATGAAAATCGAATCAAAACGAAAATAATCGAATGGAATAAAAAGAATACAGTCAAAAGAAAAATAATCAAATCGAAATGAAAAAAAAATGGAATGGAATCGAATCGAATTGAAGAAAATCAAATCGCATCGAATCGATAAATATCGAATGGAATGGAATTGAATCGAAACGAAAATAATCGAATCAAAACGAAGATAATCGAATCGAATAAAAACATAATCGAAACGAAAATAAGCGAATCGAAACGAAAAAAATCGCATCAAAACGAAAATAATCGAATCGAAACCAAAATAATCAATCAAAATGAAAATAATCGAATCGAATCGAAAATAATCACATCAAAACGAAAATAAACGAATCGAATCAAAAAATTCGAATCGAAAAGAAACGAATTGAATCGAATCGAAAAAAATCAAATCGAATAGAAAATAATCGAATTGAAATGAAAAAAATCAAGTAGAAGCGAAAATAATCTAATCGAAACCAAAATAATTAAATGGAAATGAAAATAACCGAATCGAATCGAAAATAATCAAATCGAATCGAAAATAATCAAATCGAATCGGAAATAATGGAATCGAAACCAAAATAATCAAATCGATATGAAAATAATCGAATCGAAAATAATCAAATCGAAACCAAAATAATCGAATCGAAATGAAAAAAATCAAGTAGAAGCGAAAATAATTGAATCGAATCGAAAATAATCTAATCGAAATAAAAATAATCAAATCGAAACGAAAATAATCAAATAGAAACGAAAATAATTGAATCAAAAAGAAGCGAATTGAATTGAATCGAAAAAAATCAAATCGAATCGAAAATAATCAAATCGAAATGAGAAAAATCAAATCGAATCAAAAATAATTGAATCGAATCTAAAACAAATCTAACTGAAAATAATCAGATTGAATCGAAAAAATTCGAATAGAAAAGAAACGAATTGAATCGAATCGAAAAAAATCAAATCGAATAGAAAATAATCAAATCGAAACGAAAATAATCAATTGAAATGAAAATAATCGAATCGAAACCAAAATATTCAAATCCACATGAAAATAATTGATCGAATCGAAAATAATCAAGTCGAATAGAAAATAATCGAATCGAAATGAAAATAATCAATCGAAACGAAAATCGAATCAAATTAAAAATAATCAAATCGAAACGAATATAATCTAATTGAATAGAAAATAATCAAATCGAGACGAAAATAACCGAATCGAAATTAAAATAATTGAATCGAAACGAAAATAAATAATCAAAACGACAATGATCGAATTGAAACGAAAAAAAATCAAATTGAAACACAAAAATAATCGAATCGAAAAGAAAAAAATCCAATCGAATAGCATCGAATCGAAAAAATCGATTCGAATTGAATCGAAAATATCGAATCGAAACGAAAATAAATGAATCAAAACAATAATGATTGAATCGAAACGAAAATAAATGAATCGAAACGAAAAAATCATGTAGAAGCGAAAAAAATCAAATCAAAAATAATCAAATCGAAAATAATCAAATAGAAATGAAAATAATCGAATCAAGATGAGAAAAGTCAAATCGAAATGAAAATAATCGAATCGAAACGAAAATAATCGAATCGAAAAGAAAATAAACGGATCGAATCGAAAAAATTCGAATTGAAAAGAAACGAATTGAATCGACATGAAAATAATCGAATCGGATAGAAAATAATCGAATCGAAACGTAAAAATTCGAATCGAAAAGAAACGAATTAAATCGACATGAAAATAATCAAATCGAATAGAAAATAATCGAATCGAAACAAAAATAATGAATCGAAACGAGAAAAATCGAATTGAAAAGAAAATAATCGAATCGAATCGAAAAAATTCGAATACAAAAGAAACAAATTGAATCGACATGAAAATAATCGAATCGAATAGAAAATAATCGAATCAAAACGAAAATAATCAATCGATACAAAAATAATCGAATCGAAACCAAAATAATCAAATCCACATGAAAATAATCGAATCGAATCAAAAATAATCAAATCGAAACTAAAATAATCAAATCGAATCGAAAATAATCAAATTGAATAGGAAATAATCGAATCGAAATGAAAAAAATCAAGTAGAAGCGAAAATAATCGAGTTGAAACCAAAATAATTAAATCGACATGAAAATAATCGAATCGAAATAATAAAATAGAAACGAAAATAATCGAGTCGCAACCAAAATAATCGAATCGACATGAAAATAATCGAATCGAAACGAAAATAATCGGATGGAATAAAAAGAATAGAATCTAAACAAAAATAATCAAATCGAAATAAAAAAAAGGAATCGAATCGAATCTAAGAAAATCAAATCTCATCGAATCAATAGAAACCGAATGGAATGGAATCGAATCGAATCGAAAAAAATCGAATCGAAATGAAAATAATCGAATCGAAATGAAGATAATCGAGTTGAATAAAAACATAATCGAAACGAAAATAATCGAATCGAAACAAAAAATCGCATCAAAACGAAAATAATCGAAACCAAAATAATCACACAACATGAAAATAATCGAATTGAATCGAAAATAATCACATCGAAACGAAAATAATCAGATAGAATCAAAAGTAATCAAATTGAAACCAAAATAATTGAATCAAATCAACAATAATCGAGTCGAATCGAAAATAATCGAATCGAAATGAAAATAATCGAATCGAATCGAAAATAATTGAATCGAAATGTAAATAATCAAATCGAAGTGAAAATAAACGAATCGATTTAAAAATTCGAATTGAAACGAAAATAATCGAATCAAAAACAATCGAGTTGAAACGAAAATAATTGAGTTGAAACAAAAATAATCCAATCGAAATGAAAATCGAATCAAAACGAAAATAATCGAATGGAATAAAAAGAATACAGTCAAAAGAAAAATAATCAAATCGAAATGAAAAAAATGGAATGGAATCGAATCGAATTGAAGAAAATCAAATCGCATCGAATCGATAAATATCGAATGGAATGGAATTGAATCGAAACGAAAATAATCGAATCAAAACGAAGATAATCGAATCGAATAAAAACATAATCGAAACGAAAATAATCAATCGAAATGAAAATCAAATCGAAGCCAAAATAATCAAATCCACATGAAAAAAATCAAATCGAATCGAAAATAATCAAATCGAAACTAAAATCATATCGACATGAAAAAAATCAAATCGAATTGAAAATAATCAAATCGAAACTAAAATCAAATTGACATGAAAAAAATCAAATCGAATCAAAAATAATCAAATCGAAACAAAAATAATCAAATCGAATCAAAAATAATCAAATCGAATCGAAAATAATCAATCGAAACGAAAATAATAGAAACGAAACCAAAATAATCAAATCGACATGAAAATAATGGAATCGAATCGAAAGTAATCAAATAGTAACTAAAATAATCGAATAGAATAGAAAATGATGAAATCGAAACGAAAATAATCAATCGAAATGAAAATCAAATCGAAAACAAAATAATCAAATCGACATGAAAAAAATCAAATCGAATAGAAAATAATCGAATCAAAACAAAAATAATGAATCAAAACGAGAAAAATCGAATCGAAAAGAAAATAATCGGATCGAATCGAAAAAATTCGAATTGAAAAGAAACGAATCGACATGAAAATAATCGAATCGAATAGAAAATAATCGAATTGAAACGAAAATAATCAAATAGAAATGAAAATAATCGAATCGAAAAGAAACAAATTGAATTGAATCGAAAAAATCAAATCGAATTGAAAATAATCAAATCGAAATGAGAAAAATCGAATCGAATCAAAAATAATTGAATCGAATCTAAAATAAACAAATCCAACTGAAAATAATCAAATCGAATCGAAAAAATTCGAATAGAAAAGAAACGAATTGAATCGACATGAAAATAATCGAATCGAATAGAAAATAATCAAATCGAAACGAAGATAATCAATCGATACAAAAATAATCGAATCGAAACCAAAATAATCAAATCCACATGAAAATAATCGAATCGAATCGAAAATAATCAAATCGAAACTAAAATAATCGAATCGAATCGAAAATAACCAAATTGAATAGGAAATAATCGAATCGAAATGAAAAAAATCAAGTAGAAGCGAAAATAATCGAGTTGAAACCAAAATAATTAAATCGACATGAAAATAATCGAATCGAAATAATAAAATAGAAACGAAAATAATCGAATCAAATCGATAATAACCGAATCGAAATGAAAATTATCGAGTCGCAACCAAAATAATCGAATCGACATGAAAATAATCGAATCGAAATGAGAAAAATCGAATCGAATCAAAAATAATTGAATCGAATCTAAAATAAACAAATCTAACTGAAAATAATCAAATCGAATCGAAAAAATTCGAATAGAAAAGAAACGAATTGAATCGACATGAAAATAATCGAATCGAATAGAAAATAATCAAATCGAAACGAAGATAATCAATCGATACAAAAATAATCGAATCGAAACCAAAATAATCAAATCCACATGAAAATAATCGGATCGAATCGAAAACATTCGAATACAAAAGAAACAAATTGAATCGACATGAAAATAATCGAATCGAATAGAAAATAATCGAATCAAAACGAAGATAATCAATCGATACAAAAATAATCGAATCGAAACCAAAATAATCAAATCCACATGAAAATAATCGGATCGAATCGAAAAAATTCGAATTGAAAAGAAACGAATCGACATGAAAATAATCGAATCGAATAGAAAATAATCGAATTGAAACGAAAATAATCAAATAGAAATGAAAATAATCGAATCGAAAAGAAACAAATTGAATTGAATCGAAAAAAATCAAATCGAATTGAAAATAATCAAATCGAAATGAGAAAAATCGAATCGAATCAAAAATAATTGAATCGAATCTAAAATAAACAAATCTAACTGAAAATAATCAAATCGAATCGAAAAAATTCGAATAGAAAAGAAACGAATTGAATCGACATGAAAATAATCGAATCGAATAGAAAATAATCAAATCGAAACGAAGATAATCAATCGATACAAAAATAATCGAATCGAAACCAAAATAATCAAATCCACATGAAAATAATCGAATCGAATCGAAAATAATCAAATCGAAACTAAAATAATCGAATCGAATCGAAAATAATCAAATTGAATAGGAAATAATCGAATCGAAATGAAAAAAATCAAGTAGAAGCGAAAATAATCGAGTTGAAACCAAAATAATTAAATCGACATGAAAATAATCGAATCGAAATAATAAAATAGAAACGAAAATAATCGAATCAAATCGATAATAACCGAATCGAAATGAAAATTATCGAGTCGCAACCAAAATAATCGAATCGACATGAAAATAATCGAATCGAAATGAAAATAACCGAATGGAATAAAAAGAATAGAATCTAAACAAAAATAATCAAATCGAAATGAAAAAAATGGAATCGAATCGAATCCAATCTAAGAAAATCAAATCACATCGAATCGATAGAAATCGAATGGAATGGAATCAAATCGAATCGAAAAAAATCGAATCGAAACGAAAATAATCGAATCGAAATGAAGATAATCGAATCGAATCGAAAATAATTGAATCGAAACGTAAATAATCAAATCGAAGTGAAAATAAACGAATCGATTTAAAAATTCGAATTGAAACGAAAATAATCGAATCGAATCAAAAACAATCGAGTTGAAACGAAAATAATTGAGTTGAAACAAAAATAATCCAATCGAAATGAAAATCGAATCAAAATGAAAATAATCAAATGGAATAAAAAGAATACAATCAAAAGAAAAATAATCAAATCGAAATGAAAAAAATGGAATGGAATCGAATCGAATTGAAGAAAATCAAATCGCATCGAATCGATAAATATCGAATGGAATGGAATTGAATCGAAACGAAAATAATCGAATCAAAACGAAGATAATCGAATCGAATAAAAACATAATCGAAACGAAAATAAGCGAATCGAAACGAAAAAAATCGCATCAAAACGAAAATAATCAAATCGAAACCAAAATAATCAATCAAAATGAAAATAATCGAATCGAATCGAAAATAATCACATCAAAACGAAAATAAACGAATCGAATCAAAAAATTCGAATCGAAAAGAAACGAATTGAATCGAATCGAAAAAAATCAAATCGAATAGAAAATAATCGAATTGAAATGAAAAAAATCAAGTAGAAGCGAAAATAATCTAATCGAAACCAAAATAATTAAATGGAAATGAAAATAACCGAATCGAATCGAAAATAATCAAATCGAATCGAAAATAATCAAATCGAATCGGAAATAATGGAATCGAAACCAAAATAATCAAATCGATATGAAAATAATCGAATCGAAAATAATCGAATCGAAACCAAAATAATCGAATCGAAATGAAAAAAATCAAGTAGAAGCGAAAATAATTAAATCGAATCGAAAATAATCTAATCGAAATAAAAATAATCAAATCGAAACGAAAATAATCAAATAGAAACGAAAATAATTGAATCAAAAAGAAGCGAATTGAATTGAATCGAAAAAAATCAAATCGAATCGAAAATAATCAAATCGAAATGAGAAAAATCAAATCGAATCAAAAATAATCAAATCGAAACGAAAATAATCAATTGAAATGAAAATAATCGAATCGAAACCAAAATATTCAAATCCACATGAAAATAATTGATCGAATCGAAAATAATCAAGTCGAATAGAAAATAATCGAATCGAAATGAAAATAATCAATCGAAACGAAAATCGAATCAAATTAAAAATAATCAAATCGAAACGAATATAATCTAATTGAATAGAAAATAATCAAATCGAGACGAAAATAACCGAATCGAAATTAAAATAATTGAATCGAAACGAAAATAAATAATCAAAACGACAATGATCGAATTGAAACGAAAAAAAATCAAATTGAAACACAAAAATAATCGAATCGAAAAGAAAAAAATCCAATCGAATAGCATCGAATCGAAAAAATCGATTCGAATTGAATCGAAAATATCGAATCGAAACGAAAATAAATGAATCAAAACAATAATGATTGAATCGAAACGAAAATAAATGAATCGAAACGAAAAAATCATGTAGAAGCGAAAAAAATCAAATCAAAAATAATCAAATCGAAAATAATCAAATAGAAATGAAAATAATCGAATCGAGATGAGAAAAGTCAAATCGAAATGAAAATAATCGAATCGAAACGAAAATAATCGAATCGAAAAGAAAATAAACGGATCGAATCGAAAAAATTCGAATTGAAAAGAAACGAATTGAATCGACATGAAAATAATCGAATCGGATAGAAAATAATCGAATCGAAACGTAAAAATTCGAATCGAAAAGAAACGAATTAAATCGACATGAAAATAATCAAATCGAATAGAAAATAATCGAATCGAAACAAAAAAAATGAATCGAAACGAGAAAAATCGAATTGAAAAGAAAATAATCGAATCGAATCGAAAAAATTCGAATACAAAAGAAACAAATTGAATCGACATGAAAATAATCGAATCGAATAGAAAATAATCGAATCAAAACGAAAATAATCAATCGATACAAAAATAATCGAATTGAAACCAAAATAATCAAATCCACATGAAAATAATCGAATCGAATCAAAAATAATCAAATCGAAACTAAAATAATCAAATCGAATCGAAAATAATCAAATTGAATAGGAAATAATCGAATCGAAATGAAAAAAATCAAGTAGAAGCGAAAATAATCGAGTTGAAACCAAAATAATTAAATCGACATGAAAATAATCGAATCGAAATAATAAAATAGAAACGAAAATAATCGAATCAAATCGATAATAACCGAATCGAAATGAAAATTATCGAGTCGCAACCAAAATAATCGAATCGACATGAAAATAATCGAATCGAAATGAAAATAATCGAATGGAATAAAAAGAATAGAATCTAAACAAAAATAATCAAATCGAAATGAAAAAAATGGAATCGAATCGAATCGAATCTAAGAAAATCAAATCACATCGAATCGATAGAAATCGAATGGAATGGAATCAAATCGAATCGAAAAAAATCGAATCGAAACGAAAATAATCGAATCGAAATGAAGATAATCGAATCGAATCGAAAATAATTGAATCGAAACGTAAATAATCAAATCGAAGTGAAAATAAACGAATCGATTTAAAAATTCGAATTGAAACGAAAATAATCGAATCGAATCAAAAACAATCGAGTTGAAACGAAAATAATTGAGTTGAAACAAAAATAATCCAATCGAAATGAAAATCGAATCAAAACGAAAATAATCGAATGGAATAAAAAGAATACAATCAAAAGAAAAATAATCAAATCGAAATGAAAAAAAAATGGAATGGAATCGAATCGAATTGAAGAAAATCAAATCGCATCGAATCGATAAATATCGAATGGAATGGAATCGAAACGAAAATAATCGAATCAAAACGAAGATAATCGAATCGAATAAAAACATAATCGAAACGAAAATAAGCGAATCGAAACGAAAAAAATCGCATCAAAACGAAAATAATCGAATCGAAACCAAAATAATCAATCAAAATGAAAATAATCGAATCGAATCGAAAATAATCACATCAAAACGAAAATCAACGAATCGAATCAAAAAATTCGAATCGAAAAGAAACGAATTGAATCGAATCGAAAAAAATCAAATCGAATAGAAAATAATCGAATTGAAATGAAAAAAATCAAGTAGAAGCGAAAATAATCTAATCGAAACCAAAATAATTAAATGGAAATGAAAATAACCGAATCGAATCGAAAATAATCAAATCGAATCGAAAATAATCAAATCGAATCGGAAATAATGGAATCGAAACCAAAATAATCAAATCGATATGAAAATAATCGAATCGAAAATAATCAAATCGAAACCAAAATAATCGAATCGAAATGAAAAAAATCAAGTAGAAGCGAAAATAATTAAATCGAATCGAAAATAATCTAATCGAAATAAAAATAATCAAATCGAAACGAAAATAATCAAATAGAAACGAAAATAATTGAATCAAAAAGAAGCGAATTGAATTGAATCGAAAAAAATCAAATCGAATCGAAAATAATCAAATCGAAATGAGAAAAATCAAATCGAATCAAAAATAATTGAATCGAATCTAAAACAAATCTAACTGAAAATAATCAAATTGAATCGAAAAAATTCGAATAGAAAAGAAACGAATTGAATCGAATCGAAAAAAATCAAATCGAATAGAAAATAATCAAATCGAAACGAAAATAATCAATTGAAATGAAAATAATCGAATCGAAACCAAAATATTCAAATCCACATGAAAATAATTGATCGAATCGAAAATAATCAAGTCGAATAGAAAATAATCGAATCGAAATGAAAATAATCAATCGAAACGAAAATCGAATCAAATTAAAAATAATCAAATCGAAACGAATATAATCTAATTGAATAGAAAATAATCAAATCGAAACGAAAATAACCGAATCGAAATTAAAATAATTGAATCGAAACGAAAATAAATAATCAAAACGACAATGATCGAATTGAAACGAAAAAAAATCAAATTGAAACACAAAAATAATCGAATCGAAAAGAAAAAAATCCAATCGAATAGCATCGAATCGAAAAAATCGATTCGAATTGAATCGAAAATATCGAATCGAAACGAAAATAAATGAATCAAAACAATAACGATTGAATCGAAACGAAAATAAATGAATCGAAACGAAAAAATCATGTAGAAGCGAAAAAAATCAAATCAAAAATAATCAAATCGAAAATAATCAAATAGAAATGAAAATAATCGAATCGAGATGAGAAAAGTCAAATCGAAACGAAAATAATCGAATCGAAATGAAAATAATCGAATCGAAAAGAAAATAAACGGATCGAATCGAAAAAATTCGAATTGAAAAGAAACGAATTGAATCGACATGAAAATAATCGAATCGGATAGAAAATAATCGAATCGAAACGTAAAAATTCGAATCGAAAAGAAACGAATTAAATCGACATGAAAATAATCAAATCGAATAGAAAATAATCGAATCGAAACAAAAATAATGAATCGAAACGAGAAAAATCGAATTGAAAAGAAAATAATCGAATCGAATCGAAAAAATTCGAATACAAAAGAAACAAATTGAATCGACATGAAAATAATCGAATCGAATAGAAAATAATCGAATCAAAACGAAAATAATCAATCGATACAAAAATAATCGAATGGAAACCAAAATAATCAAATCCACATGAAAATAATCGAATCGAATCAAAAATAATCAAATCGAAACTAAAATAATCAAATCGAATCGAAAATAATCAAATTGAATAGGAAATAATCGAATCGAAATGAAAAAAATCAAGTAGAAGCGAAAATAATCGAGTTGAAACCAAAATAATTAAATCGACATGAAAATAATCGAATCGAAATAATAAAATAGAAACGAAAATAATCGAGTCGCAACCAAAATAATCGAATCGACATGAAAATAATCGAATCGAAACGAAAATAATCGGATGGAATAAAAAGAATAGAATCTAAACAAAAATAATCAAATCGAAATAAAAAAAAGGAATCGAATCGAATCTAAGAAAATCAAATCTCATCGAATCAATAGAAACCGAATGGAATGGAATCGAATCGAATCGAAAAAAATCGAATCGAAATGAAAATAATCGAATCGAAATGAAGATAATCGAGTTGAATAAAAACATAATCGAAACGAAAATAATCGAATCGAAACAAAAAATCGCATCAAAACGAAAATAATCGAAACCAAAATAATCACACAACATGAAAATAATCGAATTGAATCGAAAATAATCACATCGAAACGAAAATAATCAGATAGAATCAAAAGTAATCAAATTGAAACCAAAATAATCGAATCAAATCAACAATAATCGAGTCGAATCGAAAATAATCGAATCGAAATGAAAAAAATCGAATCGAATCGAAAATAATTGAATCGAAATGTAAATAATCAAATCGAAGTGAAAATAAACGAATCGATTTAAAAATTCGAATTGAAACGAAAATAATCGAATCGAATCAAAAACAATCGAGTTGAAACGAAAATAATTGAGTTGAAACAAAAATAATCCAATCGAAATGAAAATCGAATCAAAACGAAAATAATCGAATGGAATAAAAAGAATACAGTCAAAAGAAAAATAATCAAATCGAAATGAAAAAAATGGAATGGAATCGAATCGAATTGAAGAAAATCAAATCGCATCGAATCGATAAATATCGAATGGAATGGAATTGAATCGAAACGAAAATAATCGAATCAAAACGAAGATAATCGAATCGAATAAAAACATAATCGAAACGAAAATAATCAATCGAAATGAAAATCAAATCGAAGCCAAAATAATCAAATCCACATGAAAAAAATCAAATCGAATCGAAAATAATCAAATCGAAACTAAAATCATATCGACATGAAAAAAATCAAATCGAATTGAAAATAATCAAATCGAAACTAAAATCAAATTGACATGAAAAAAATCAAATCGAATCAAAAATAATCAAATCGAAACAAAAATAATCAAATCGAATCAAAAATAATCAAATCGAATCGAAAATAATCAATCGAAACGAAAATAATAGAAACGAAACCAAAATAATCAAATCGACATGAAAATAATGGAATCGAATCGAAAGTAATCAAATAGTAACTAAAATAATCGAATAGAATAGAAAATGATGAAATCGAAACGAAAATAATCAATCGAAATGAAAATCAAATCGAAAACAAAATAATCAAATCGACATGAAAAAAATCAAATCGAATAGAAAATAATTGAATCAAAACAAAAATAATGAATCAAAACGAGAAAAATCGAATCGAAAAGAAAATAATCGGATCGAATCGAAAAAATTCGAATTGAAAAGAAACGAATCGACATGAAAATAATCGAATCGAATAGAAAATAATCGAATTGAAACGAAAATAATCAAATAGAAATGAAAATAATCGAATCGAAAAGAAACAAATTGAATTGAACCGAAAAAAATCAAATCGAATTGAAAATAATCAAATCGAAATGAGAAAAATCGAATCGAATCAAAAATAATTGAATCGAATCTAAAATAAACAAATCTAACTGAAAATAATCAAATCGAATCGAAAAAATTCGAATAGAAAAGAAACGAATTGAATCGACATGAAAATAATCGAATCGAATAGAAAATAATCAAATCGAAACGAAGATAATCAATCGATACAAAAATAATCGAATCGAAACCAAAATAATCAAATCCACATGAAAATAATCGGATCGAATCGAAAAAATTCGAATACAAAAGAAACAAATTGAATCGACATGAAAATAATCGAATCGAATAGAAAATAATCGAATCAAAACGAAGATAATCAATCGATACAAAAATAATCGAATCGAAACCAAAATAATCAAATCCACATGAAAATAATCGGATCGAATCGAAAAAATTCGAATTGAAAAGAAACGAATCGACATGAAAATAATCAAATCGAAACGAATATAATCTAATTGAATAGAAAATAATCAAATCGAAACGAAAATAACCGAATCGAAATTAAAATAATTGAATCGAAACGAAAATAAATAATCAAAACGACAATGATCGAATTGAAACGAAAAAAAATCAAATTGAAACACAAAAATAATCGAATCGAAAAGAAATAAATCCAATCGAATAGCATCGAATCGAAAAAATCGATTCGAATTGAATCGAAAATATCGAATCGAAACGAAAATAAATGAATCAAAACAATAATGATTGAATCGAAACGAAAATAAATGAATCGAAACGAAAAAATCATGTAGAAGCGAAAAAATCAAATCAAAAATAATCAAATCGAAAATAATCAAATAGAAATGAAAATAATCGAATCGAGATGAGAAAAGTCAAATCGAAATGAAAATAATCGAATCGAAACGAAAATAATCGAATCGAAAAGAAAATAAACGGATCGAATCGAAAAAATTCGAATTGAAAAGAAACGAATTGAATCGACATGAAAATAATCGAATCGGATAGAAAATAATCGAATCGAAACGTAAAAATTCGAATCGAAAAGAAACGAATTAAATCGACATAAAAATAATCGAATCGAATAGAAAATAATCGAATCGAAACAAAAATAATGAATCGAAACGAGAAAAATCGAATTGAAAAGAAAATAATCGAATCGAATCGAAAAAATTCGAATACAAAAGAAACAAATTGAATCGACATGAAAATAATCGAATCGAATAGAAAATAATCGAATCAAAACGAAAATAATCAATCGATACAAAAATAATCGAATCGAAACCAAAATAATCAAATCCACATGAAAATAATCGAATCGAATCAAAAATAATCAAATCGAAACTAAAATAATCAAATCGAATCGAAAATAATCAAATTGAATAGGAAATAATCGAATCGAAATGAAAAAAATCAAGTAGAAGCGAAAATAATCGAGTTGAAACCAAAATAATTAAATCGACATGAAAATAATCGAATCGAAATAATAAAATAGAAACGAAAATAATCGAGTCGCAACCAAAATAATCGAATCGACATGAAAATAATCGAATCGAAACGAAAATAATCGGATGGAATAAAAAGAATAGAATCTAAACAAAAATAATCAAATCGAAATAAAAAAAAGGAATCGAATCGAATCTAAGAAAATCAAATCTCATCGAATCAATAGAAACCGAATGGAATGGAATCGAATCGAATCGAAAAAAATCGAATCGAAATGAAAATAATCGAATCGAAATGAAGATAATCGAGTTGAATAAAAACATAATCGAAACGAAAATAATCGAATCGAAACAAAAAATCGCATCAAAACGAAAATAATCGAAACCAAAATAATCACACAACATGAAAATAATCGAATTGAATCGAAAATAATCACATCGAAACGAAAATAATCAGATAGAATCAAAAGTAATCAAATTGAAACCAAAATAATCGAATCAAATCAACAATAATCGAGTCGAATCGAAAATAATCGAATCGAAATGAAAATAATCGAATCGAATCGAAAATAATTGAATCGAAATGTAAATAATCAAATCGAAGTGAAAATAAACGAATCGATTTAAAAATTCGAATTGAAACGAAAATAATCGAATCGAATCAAAAACAATCGAGTTGGGGATCCCTGGGTGGCGCAGCGGTTTGGCGCCTGCCTTTGGCTCAGGGCGCGATCCTGGAGACCCGGGATCGAATCCCACGTCGGGCTCCCGGTGCATGGAGCCTGCTTCTCCCTCTGCCTGTGTCTCTGCCTCTCTCTCTCTCTCTCTCTGTGACTATCATAAATAAATTAAAAAAAAAAAAAAAAAAAAAAACAAAAACAATCGAGTTGAAACGAAAATAATTGAGTTGAAACAAAAATAATCCAATCGAAATGAAAATCGAATCAAAACGAAAATAATCGAATGGAATAAAAAGAATACAGTCAAAAGAAAAATAATCAAATCGAAATGAAAAAAATGGAATGGAATCGAATCGAATTGAAGAAAATCAAATCGCATCGAATCGATAAATATCGAATGGAATGGAATTGAATCGAAACGAAAATAATCGAATCAAAACGAAGATAATCGAATCGAATAAAAACATAATCGAAACGAAAATAATCAATCGAAATGAAAATCAAATCGAAGCCAAAATAATCAAATCCACATGAAAAAAATCAAATCGAATCGAAAATAATCAAATCGAAACTAAAATCATATCGACATGAAAAAAATCAAATCGAATTGAAAATAATCAAATCGAAACTAAAATCAAATTGACATGAAAAAAATCAAATCGAATCAAAAATAATCAAATCGAAACAAAAATAATCAAATCGAATCAAAAATAATCAAATCGAATCGAAAATAATCAATCGAAACGAAAATAATAGAAACGAAACCAAAATAATCAAATCGACATGAAAATAATGGAATCGAATCGAAAGTAATCAAATAGTAACTAAAATAATCGAATAGAATAGAAAATGATGAAATCGAAACGAAAATAATCAATCGAAATGAAAATCAAATCGAAAACAAAATAATCAAATCGACATGAAAAAAATCAAATCGAATAGAAAATAATCGAATCAAAACAAAAATAATGAATCAAAACGAGAAAAATCGAATCGAAAAGAAAATAATCGGATCGAATCGAAAAAATTCGAATTGAAAAGAAACGAATCGACATGAAAATAATCGAATCGAATAGAAAATAATCGAATTGAAACGAAAATAATCAAATAGAAATGAAAATAATCGAATCGAAAAGAAACAAATTGAATTGAATCGAAAAAAATCAAATCGAATTGAAAATAATCAAATCGAAATGAGAAAAATCGAATCGAATCAAAAATAATTGAATCGAATCTAAAATAAACAAATCTAACTGAAAATAATCAAATCGAATCGAAAAAATTCGAATAGAAAAGAAACGAATTGAATCGACATGAAAATAATCGAATCGAATAGAAAATAATCAAATCGAAACGAAGATAATCAATCGATACAAAAATAATCGAATCGAAACCAAAATAATCAAATCCACATGAAAATAATCGGATCGAATCGAAAAAATTCGAATACAAAAGAAACAAATTGAATCGACATGAAAATAATCGAATCGAATAGAAAATAATCGAATCAAAACGAAGATAATCAATCGATACAAAAATAATCGAATCGAAACCAAAATAATCAAATCCACATGAAAATAATCGGATCGAATCGAAAAAATTCGAATTGAAAAGAAACGAATCGACATGAAAATAATCGAATCGAATAGAAAATAATCGAATTGAAACGAAAATAATCAAATAGAAATGAAAATAATCGAATCGAAAAGAAACAAATTGAATTGAATCGAAAAAAATCAAATCGAATTGAAAATAATCAAATCGAAATGAGAAAAATCGAATCGAATCAAAAATAATTGAATCGAATCTAAAATAAACAAATCTAACTGAAAATAATCAAATCGAATCGAAAAAATTCGAATAGAAAAGAAACGAATTGAATCGACATGAAAATAATCGAATCGAATAGAAAATAATCAAATCGAAACGAAGATAATCAATCGATACAAAAATAATCGAATCGAAACCAAAATAATCAAATCCACATGAAAATAATCGAATCGAATCGAAAATAATCAAATCGAAACTAAAATAATCGAATCGAATCGAAAATAATCAAATTGAATAGGAAATAATCGAATCGAAATGAAAAAAATCAAGTAGAAGCGAAAATAATCGAGTTGAAACCAAAATAATTAAATCGACATGAAAATAATCGAATCGAAATAATAAAATAGAAACGAAAATAATCGAATCAAATCGATAATAACCGAATCGAAATGAAAATTATCGAGTCGCAACCAAAATAATCGAATCGACATGAAAATAATCGAATCGAAATGAAAATAACCGAATGGAATAAAAAGAATAGAATCTAAACAAAAATAATCAAATCGAAATGAAAAAAATGGAATCGAATCGAATCCAATCTAAGAAAATCAAATCACATCGAATCGATAGAAATCGAATGGAATGGAATCAAATCGAATCGAAAAAAATCGAATCGAAACGAAAATAATCGAATCGAAATGAAGATAATCGAATCGAATCGAAAATAATTGAATCGAAACGTAAATAATCAAATCGAAGTGAAAATAAACGAATCGATTTAAAAATTCGAATTGAAACGAAAATAATCGAATCGAATCAAAAACAATCGAGTTGAAACGAAAATAATTGAGTTGAAACAAAAATAATCCAATCGAAATGAAAATCGAATCAAAATGAAAATAATCAAATGGAATAAAAAGAATACAATCAAAAGAAAAATAATCAAATCGAAATGAAAAAAATGGAATGGAATCGAATCGAATTGAAGAAAATCAAATCGCATCGAATCGATAAATATCGAATGGAATGGAATTGAATCGAAACGAAAATAATCGAATCAAAACGAAGATAATCGAATCGAATAAAAACATAATCGAAACGAAAATAAGCGAATCGAAACGAAAAAAATCGCATCAAAACGAAAATAATCAAATCGAAACCAAAATAATCAATCAAAATGAAAATAATCGAATCGAATCGAAAATAATCACATCAAAACGAAAATAAACGAATCGAATCAAAAAATTCGAATCGAAAAGAAACGAATTGAATCGAATCGAAAAAAATCAAATCGAATAGAAAATAATCGAATTGAAATGAAAAAAATCAAGTAGAAGCGAAAATAATCTAATCGAAACCAAAATAATTAAATGGAAATGAAAATAACCGAATCGAATCGAAAATAATCAAATCGAATCGAAAATAATCAAATCGAATCGGAAATAATGGAATCGAAACCAAAATAATCAAATCGATATGAAAATAATCGAATCGAAAATAATCGAATCGAAACCAAAATAATCGAATCGAAATGAAAAAAATCAAGTAGAAGCGAAAATAATTAAATCGAATCGTAAAAAATCTAATCGAAATAAAAATAATCAAATCGAAACGAAAATAATCAAATAGAAACGAAAATAATTGAATCAAAAAGAAGCGAATTGAATTGAATCGAAAAAAATCAAATCGAATAGAAAATAATCAAATCGAAATGAGAAAAATCAAATCGAATCAAAAATAATTGAATCGAATCTAAAACAAATCTAACTGAAAATAATCAGATTGAATCGAAAAAATTCGAATAGAAAAGAAACGAATTGAATCGAATCGAAAAAAATCAAATCGAATAGAAAATAATCAAATCGAAACGAAAATAATCAATTGAAATGAAAATAATCGAATCGAAACCAAAATATTCAAATCCACATGAAAATAATTGATCGAATCGAAAATAATCAAGTCGAATAGAAAATAATCGAATCGAAATGAAAATAATCAATCGAAACGAAAATCGAATCAAATTAAAAATAATCAAATCGAAACGAATATAATCTAATTGAATAGAAAATAATCAAATCGAGACGAAAATAACCGAATCGAAATTAAAATAATTGAATCGAAACGAAAATAAATAATCAAAACGACAATGATCGAATTGAAACGAAAAAAAATCAAATTGAAACACAAAAATAATCGAATCGAAAAGAAAAAAATCCAATCGAATAGCATCGAATCGAAAAAATCGATTCGAATTGAATCGAAAATATCGAATCGAAACGAAAATAAATGAATCAAAACAATAATGATTGAATCGAAACGAAAATAAATGAATCGAAACGAAAAAATCATGTAGAAGCGAAAAAAATCAAATCAAAAATAATCAAATCGAAAATAATCAAATAGAAATGAAAATAATCGAATCGAGATGAGAAAAGTCAAATCGAAATGAAAATAATCGAATCGAAACGAAAATAATCGAATCGAAAAGAAAATAAACGGATCGAATCGAAAAAATTCGAATTGAAAAGAAACGAATTGAATCGACATGAAAATAATCGAATCGGATAGAAAATAATCGAATCGAAACGTAAAAATTCGAATCGAAAAGAAACGAATTAAATCGACATGAAAATAATCAAATCGAATAGAAAATAATCGAATCGAAACAAAAAAAATGAATCGAAACGAGAAAAATCGAATTGAAAAGAAAATAATCGAATCGAATCGAAAAAATTCGAATACAAAAGAAACAAATTGAATCGACATGAAAATAATCGAATCGAATAGAAAATAATCGAATCAAAACGAAAATAATCAATCGATACAAAAATAATCGAATTGAAACCAAAATAATCAAATCCACATGAAAATAATCGAATCGAATCAAAAATAATCAAATCGAAACTAAAATAATCAAATCGAATCGAAAATAATCAAATTGAATAGGAAATAATCGAATCGAAATGAAAAAAATCAAGTAGAAGCGAAAATAATCGAGTTGAAACCAAAATAATTAAATCGACATGAAAATAATCGAATCGAAATAATAAAATAGAAACGAAAATAATCGAATCAAATCGATAATAACCGAATCGAAATGAAAATTATCGAGTCGCAACCAAAATAATCGAATCGACATGAAAATAATCGAATCGAAATGAAAATAATCGAATGGAATAAAAAGAATAGAATCTAAACAAAAATAATCAAATCGAAATGAAAAAAATGGAATCGAATCGAATCGAATCTAAGAAAATCAAATCACATCGAATCGATAGAAATCGAATGGAATGGAATCAAATCGAATCGAAAAAAATCGAATCGAAACGAAAATAATCGAATCGAAATGAAGATAATCGAATCGAATCGAAAATAATTGAATCGAAACGTAAATAATCAAATCGAAGTGAAAATAAACGAATCGATTTAAAAATTCGAATTGAAACGAAAATAATCGAATCGAATCAAAAACAATCGAGTTGAAACGAAAATAATTGAGTTGAAACAAAAATAATCCAATCGAAATGAAAATCGAATCAAAACGAAAATAATCGAATGGAATAAAAAGAATACAATCAAAAGAAAAATAATCAAATCGAAATGAAAAAAAAATGGAATGGAATCGAATCGAATTGAAGAAAATCAAATCGCATCGAATCGATAAATATCGAATGGAATGGAATCGAAACGAAAATAATCGAATCAAAACGAAGATAATCGAATCGAATAAAAACATAATCGAAACGAAAATAAGCGAATCGAAACGAAAAAAATCGCATCAAAACGAAAATAATCGAATCGAAACCAAAATAATCAATCAAAATGAAAATAATCGAATCGAATCGAAAATAATCACATCAAAACGAAAATAAACGAATCGAATCAAAAAATTCGAATCGAAAAGAAACGAATTGAATCGAATCGAAAAAAATCAAATCGAATAGAAAATAATCGAATTGAAATGAAAAAAATCAAGTAGAAGCGAAAATAATCTAATCGAAACCAAAATAATTAAATGGAAATGAAAATAACCGAATCGAATCGAAAATAATCAAATCGAATCGAAAATAATCAAATCGAATCGGAAATAATGGAATCGAAACCAAAATAATCAAATCGATATGAAAATAATCGAATCGAAAATAATCGAATCGAAACCAAAATAATCGAATCGAAATGAAAAAAATCAAGTAGAAGCGAAAATAATTAAATCGAATCGAAAATAATCTAATCGAAATAAAAATAATCAAATCGAAACGAAAATAATCAAATAGAAACGAAAATAATTGAATCAAAAAGAAGCGAATTGAATTGAATCGAAAAAAATCAAATCGAATCGAAAATAATCAAATCGAAATGAGAAAAATCAAATCGAATCAAAAATAATTGAATCGAATCTAAAACAAATCTAACTGAAAATAATCAAATTGAATCGAAAAAATTCGAATAGAAAAGAAACGAATTGAATCGAATCGAAAAAAATCAAATCGAATAGAAAATAATCAAATCGAAACGAAAATAATCAATTGAAATGAAAATAATCGAATCGAAACCAAAATATTCAAATCCACATGAAAATAATTGATCGAATCGAAAATAATCAAGTCGAATAGAAAATAATCGAATCGAAATGAAAATAATCAATCGAAACGAAAATCGAATCAAATTAAAAATAATCAAATCGAAACGAATATAATCTAATTGAATAGAAAATAATCAAATCGAAACGAAAATAACCGAATCGAAATTAAAATAATTGAATCGAAACGAAAATAAATAATCAAAACGACAATGATCGAATTGAAACGAAAAAAAATCAAATTGAAACACAAAAATAATCGAATCGAAAAGAAAAAAATCCAATCGAATAGCATCGAATCGAAAAAATCGATTCGAATTGAATCGAAAATATCGAATCGAAACGAAAATAAATGAATCAAAACAATAACGATTGAATCGAAACGAAAATAAATGAATCGAAACGAAAAAATCATGTAGAAGCGAAAAAAATCAAATCAAAAATAATCAAATCGAAAATAATCAAATAGAAATGAAAATAATCGAATCGAGATGAGAAAAGTCAAATCGAAATGAAAATAATCGAATCGAAACGAAAATAATCGAATCGAAAAGAAAATAAACGGATCGAATCGAAAAAATTCGAATTGAAAAGAAACGAATTGAATCGACATGAAAATAATCGAATCGGATAGAAAATAATCGAATCGAAACGTAAAAATTCGAATCGAAAAGAAACGAATTAAATCGACATGAAAATAATCAAATCGAATAGAAAATAATCGAATCGAAACAAAAATAATGAATCGAAACGAGAAAAATCGAATTGAAAAGAAAATAATCGAATCGAATCGAAAAAATTCGAATACAAAAGAAACAAATTGAATCGACATGAAAATAATCGAATCGAATAGAAAATAATCGAATCAAAACGAAAATAATCAATCGATACAAAAATAATCGAATTGAAACCAAAATAATCAAATCCACATGAAAATAATCGAATCGAATCAAAAATAATCAAATCGAAACTAAAATAATCAAATCGAATCGAAAATAATCAAATTGAATAGGAAATAATCGAATCGAAATGAAAAAAATCAAGTAGAAGCGAAAATAATCGAGTTGAAACCAAAATAATTAAATCGACATGAAAATAATCGAATCGAAATAATAAAATAGAAACGAAAATAATCGAGTCGCAACCAAAATAATCGAATCGACATGAAAATAATCGAATCGAAACGAAAATAATCGGATGGAATAAAAAGAATAGAATCTAAACAAAAATAATCAAATCGAAATAAAAAAAAGGAATCGAATCGAATCTAAGAAAATCAAATCTCATCGAATCAATAGAAACCGAATGGAATGGAATCGAATCGAATCGAAAAAAATCGAATCGAAATGAAAATAATCGAATCGAAATGAAGATAATCGAGTTGAATAAAAACATAATCGAAACGAAAATAATCGAATCGAAACAAAAAATCGCATCAAAACGAAAATAATCGAAACCAAAATAATCACACAACATGAAAATAATCGAATTGAATCGAAAATAATCACATCGAAACGAAAATAATCAGATAGAATCAAAAGTAATCAAATTGAAACCAAAATAATCGAATCAAATCAACAATAATCGAGTCGAATCGAAAATAATCGAATCGAAATGAAAATAATCGAATCGAATCGAAAATAATTGAATCGAAATGTAAATAATCAAATCGAAGTGAAAATAAACGAATCGATTTAAAAATTCGAATTGAAACGAAAATAATCGAATCGAATCAAAAACAATCGAGTTGAAACGAAAATAATTGAGTTGAAACAAAAATAATCCAATCGAAATGAAAATCGAATCAAAACGAAAATAATCGAATGGAATAAAAAGAATACAGTCAAAAGAAAAATAATCAAATCGAAATGAAAAAAATGGAATGGAATCGAATCGAATTGAAGAAAATCAAATCGCATCGAATCGATAAATATCGAATGGAATGGAATTGAATCGAAACGAAAATAATCGAATCAAAACGAAGATAATCGAATCGAATAAAAACATAATCGAAACGAAAATAATCAATCGAAATGAAAATCAAATCGAAGCCAAAATAATCAAATCCACATGAAAAAAATCAAATCGAATCGAAAATAATCAAATCGAAACTAAAATCATATCGACATGAAAAAAATCAAATCGAATTGAAAATAATCAAATCGAAACTAAAATCAAATTGACATGAAAAAAATCAAATCGAATCAAAAATAATCAAATCGAAACAAAAATAATCAAATTGAATCAAAAATAATCAAATCGAATCGAAAATAATCAATCGAAACGAAAATAATAGAAACGAAACCAAAATAATCAAATCGACATGAAAATAATGGAATCGAATCGAAAGTAATCAAATAGTAACTAAAATAATCGAATAGAATAGAAAATGATGAAATCGAAACGAAAATAATCAATCGAAATGAAAATCAAATCGAAAACAAAATAATCAAATCGACGTGAAAAAAATCAAATCGAATAGAAAATAATCGAATCAAAACAAAAATAATGAATCAAAACGAGAAAAATCGAATCGAAAAGAAAATAATCGGATCGAATCGAAAAAATTCGAATTGAAAATAAGCGAATTGAATCGACATGAAAATAATCGAATCGAATAGAAAATAATCGAATTGAAACGAAAATAATCAAATAGAAATGAAAATAATCGAATCGAAAAGAAACAAATTGAATTGAATCGAAAAAAATCAAATCGAATTGAAAATAATAAAATCGAAATGAGAAAAATCGAATCGAATCAAAAATAATTGAATCGAATCTAAAATAAACAAATCTAACTGAAAATAATCAAATCGAATCGAAAAAATTCGAATAGAAAAGAAACGAATTGAATCGACATGAAAATAATCGAATCGAATAGAAAATAATCAAATCGAAACGAAGATAATCAATCGATACAAAAATAATCGAATCGAAACCAAAATAATCAAATCCACATGAAAATAATCGAATCGAATCGAAAATAATCAAATCGAAACTAAAATAATCGAATCGAATCGAAAATAATCAAATTGAATAGGAAATAATCGAATCGAAATGAAAAAAATCAAGTAGAAGCGAAAATAATCGAGTTGAAACCAAAATAATTAAATCGACATGAAAATAATCGAATCGAAATAATAAAATAGAAACGAAAATAATCGAATCAAATCGATAATAACCGAATCGAAATGAAAATTATCGAGTCGCAACCAAAATAATCGAATCGACATGAAAATAATCGAATCGAAATGAAAATAATCGAATGGAATAAAAAGAATAGAATCTAAACAAAAATAATCAAATCGAAATGAAAAAAATGGAATCGAATCGAATCGAATCTAAGAAAATCAAATCACATCGAATCGATAGAAATCGAATGGAATGGAATCAAATCGAATCGAAAAAAATCGAATCGAAACGAAAATAATCGAATCGAAATGAAGATAATCGAATCGAATCGAAAATAATTGAATCGAAACGTAAATAATCAAATCGAAGTGAAAATAAACGAATCGATTTAAAAATTCGAATTGAAACGAAAATAATCGAATCGAATCAAAAACAATCGAGTTGAAACGAAAATAATTGAGTTGAAACAAAAATAATCCAATCGAAATGAAAATCGAATCAAAACGAAAATAATCGAATGGAATAAAAAGAATACAGTCAAAAGAAAAATAATCAAATCGAAATGAAAAAAAAATGGAATGGAATCGAATCGAATTGAAGAAAATCAAATCGCATCGAATCGATAAATATCGAATGGAATGGAATTGAATCGAAACGAAAATAATCGAATCAAAACGAAGATAATCGAATCGAATAAAAACATAATCGAAACGAAAATAAGCGAATCGAAACGAAAAAAATCGCATCAAAACGAAAATAATCGAATCGAAACCAAAATAATCAATCAAAATGAAAATAATCGAATCGAATCGAAAATAATCACATCAAAACGAAAATAAACGAATCGAATCAAAAAATTCGAATCGAAAAGAAACGAATTGAATCGAATCGAAAAAAATCAAATCGAATAGAAAATAATCGAATTGAAATGAAAAAAATCAAGTAGAAGCGAAAATAATCTAATCGAAACCAAAATAATTAAATGGAAATGAAAATAACCGAATCGAATCGAAAATAATCAAATCGAATCGAAAATAATCAAATCGAATCGGAAATAATGGAATCGAAACCAAAATAATCAAATCGATATGAAAATAATCGAATCGAAAATAATCAAATCGAAACCAAAATAATCGAATCGAAATGAAAAAAATCAAGTAGAAGCGAAAATAATTGAATC
The DNA here is from genome assembly GCF_048418805.1 of Vulpes vulpes. Taxonomy (NCBI): domain Eukaryota; kingdom Metazoa; phylum Chordata; class Mammalia; order Carnivora; family Canidae; genus Vulpes; species Vulpes vulpes. Next base: position 136,935 of record NW_027325671.1, read on the forward strand.
GAATCGAAAATAATCTAATCGAAATAAAAATAATCAAATCGAAACGAAAATAATCAAATAGAAACGAAAATAATTGAATCAAAAAGAAGCGAATTGAATTGAATCGAAAAAAATCAAATCGAATCGAAAATAATCAAATCGAAATGAGAAAAATCAAATCGAATCAAAAATAATTGAATCGAATCTAAAACAAATCTAACTGAAAATAATCAGATTGAATCGAAAAAATTCGAATAGAAAAGAAACGAATTGAATCGAATCGAAAAAAATCAAATCGAATAGAAAATAATCAAATCGAAACGAAAATAATCAATTGAAATGAAAATAATCGAATCGAAACCAAAATATTCAAATCCACATGAAAATAATTGATCGAATCGAAAATAATCAAGTCGAATAGAAAATAATCGAATCGAAATGAAAATAATCAATCGAAACGAAAATCGAATCAAATTAAAAATAATCAAATCGAAACGAATATAATCTAATTGAATAGAAAATAATCAAATCGAGACGAAAATAACCGAATCGAAATTAAAATAATTGAATCGAAACGAAAATAAATAATCAAAACGACAATGATCGAATTGAAACGAAAAAAAATCAAATTGAAACACAAAAATAATCGAATCGAAAAGAAAAAAATCCAATCGAATAGCATCGAATCGAAAAAATCGATTCGAATTGAATCGAAAATATCGAATCGAAACGAAAATAAATGAATCAAAACAATAATGATTGAATCGAAACGAAAATAAATGAATCGAAACGAAAAAATCATGTAGAAGCGAAAAAAATCAAATCAAAAATAATCAAATCGAAAATAATCAAATAGAAATGAAAATAATCGAATCGAGATGAGAAAAGTCAAATCGAAATGAAAATAATCGAATCGAAACGAAAATAATCGAATCGAAAAGAAAATAAACGGATCGAATCGAAAAAATTCGAATTGAAAAGAAACGAATTGAATCGACATGAAAATAATCGAATCGGATAGAAAATAATCGAATCGAAACGTAAAAATTCGAATCGAAAAGAAACGAATTAAATCGACATGAAAATAATCAAATCGAATAGAAAATAATCGAATCGAAACAAAAATAATGAATCGAAACGAGAAAAATCGAATTGAAAAGAAAATAATCGAATCGAATCGAAAAAATTCGAATACAAAAGAAACAAATTGAATCGACATGAAAATAATCGAATCGAATAGAAAATAATCGAATCAAAACGAAAATAATCAATCGATACAAAAATAATCGAATTGAAACCAAAATAATCAAATCCACATGAAAATAATCGAATCGAATCAAAAATAATCAAATCGAAACTAAAATAATCAAATCGAATCGAAAATAATCAAATTGAATAGGAAATAATCGAATCGAAATGAAAAAAATCAAGTAGAAGCGAAAATAATCGAGTTGAAACCAAAATAATTAAATCGACATGAAAATAATCGAATCGAAATAATAAAATAGAAACGAAAATAATCGAGTCGCAACCAAAATAATCGAATCGACATGAAAATAATCGAATCGAAACGAAAATAATCGGATGGAATAAAAAGAATAGAATCTAAACAAAAATAATCAAATCGAAATAAAAAAAAGGAATCGAATCGAATCTAAGAAAATCAAATCTCATCGAATCAATAGAAACCGAATGGAATGGAATCGAATCGAATCGAAAAAAATCGAATCGAAATGAAAATAATCGAATCGAAATGAAGATAATCGAGTTGAATAAAAACATAATCGAAACGAAAATAATCGAATCGAAACAAAAAATCGCATCAAAACGAAAATAATCGAAACCAAAATAATCACACAACATGAAAATAATCGAATTGAATCGAAAATAATCACATCGAAACGAAAATAATCAGATAGAATCAAAAGTAATCAAATTGAAACCAAAATAATCGAATCAAATCAACAATAATCGAGTCGAATCGAAAATAATCGAATCGAAATGAAAATAATCGAATCGAATCGAAAATAATTGAATCGAAATGTAAATAATCAAATCGAAGTGAAAATAAACGAATCGATTTAAAAATTCGAATTGAAACGAAAATAATCGAATCGAATCAAAAACAATCGAGTTGAAACGAAAATAATTGAGTTGAAACAAAAATAATCCAATCGAAATGAAAATCGAATCAAAACGAAAATAATCGAATGGAATAAAAAGAATACAGTCAAAAGAAAAATAATCAAATCGAAATGAAAAAAATGGAATGGAATCGAATCGAATTGAAGAAAATCAAATCGCATCGAATCGATAAATATCGAATGGAATGGAATTGAATCGAAACGAAAATAATCGAATCAAAACGAAGATAATCGAATCGAATAAAAACATAATCGAAACGAAAATAATCAATCGAAATGAAAATCAAATCGAAGCCAAAATAATCAAATCCACATGAAAAAAATCAAATCGAATCGAAAATAATCAAATCGAAACTAAAATCATATCGACATGAAAAAAATCAAATCGAATTGAAAATAATCAAATCGAAACTAAAATCAAATTGACATGAAAAAAATCAAATCGAATCAAAAATAATCAAATCGAAACAAAAATAATCAAATTGAATCAAAAATAATCAAATCGAATCGAAAATAATCAATCGAAACGAAAATAATAGAAACGAAACCAAAATAATCAAATCGACATGAAAATAATGGAATCGAATCGAAAGTAATCAAATAGTAACTAAAATAATCGAATAGAATAGAAAATGATGAAATCGAAACGAAAATAATCAATCGAAATGAAAATCAAATCGAAAACAAAATAATCAAATCGACGTGAAAAAAATCAAATCGAATAGAAAATAATCGAATCAAAACAAAAATAATGAATCAAAACGAGAAAAATCGAATCGAAAAGAAAATAATCGGATCGAATCGAAAAAATTCGAATTGAAAAGAAGCGAATTGAATCGACATGAAAATAATCGAATCGAATAGAAAATAATCGAATTGAAACGAAAATAATCAAATAGAAATGAAAATAATCGAATCGAAAAGAAACAAATTGAATTGAATCGAAAAAAATCAAATCGAATTGAAAATAATAAAATCGAAATGAGAAAAATCGAATCGAATCAAAAATAATTGAATCGAATCTAAAATAAACAAATCTAACTGAAAATAATCAAATCGAATCGAAAAAATTCGAATAGAAAAGAAACGAATTGAATCGACATGAAAATAATCGAATAGAATAGAAAATAATCAAATCGAAACGAAGATAATCAATCGATACAAAAATAATCGAATCGAAACCAAAATAATCAAATCCACATGAAAATAATCGAATCGAATCGAAAATAATCAAATCGAAACTAAAATAATCGAATCGAATCGAAAATAATCAAATTGAATAGGAAATAATCGAATCGAAATGAAAAAAATCAAGTAGAAGCGAAAATAATCGAGTTGAAACCAAAATAATTAAATCGACATGAAAATAATCGAATCGAAATAATAAAATAGAAACGAAAATAATCGAATCAAATCGATAATAACCGAATCGAAATGAAAATTATCGAGTCGCAACCAAAATAATCGAATCGACATGAAAATAATCGAATCGAAATGAAAATAATCGAATGGAATAAAAAGAATAGAATCTAAACAAAAATAATCAAATCGAAATGAAAAAAATGGAATCGAATCGAATCGAATCTAAGAAAATCAAATCACATCGAATCGATAGAAATCGAATGGAATGGAATCAAATCGAATCGAAAAAAATCGAATCGAAACGAAAATAATCGAATCGAAATGAAGATAATCGAATCGAATCGAAAATAATTGAATCGAAACGTAAATAATCAAATCGAAGTGAAAATAAACGAATCGATTTAAAAATTCGAATTGAAACGAAAATAATCGAATCGAATCAAAAACAATCGAGTTGAAACGAAAATAATTGAGTTGAAACAAAAATAATCCAATCGAAATGAAAATCGAATCAAAACGAAAATAATCGAATGGAATAAAAAGAATACAATCAAAAGAAAAATAATCAAATCGAAATGAAAAAAATGGAATGGAATCGAATCGAATTGAAGAAAATCAAATCGCATCGAATCGATAAATATCGAATGGAATGGAATTGAATCGAAACGAAAATAATCGAATCAAAACGAAGATAATCGAATCGAATAAAAACATAATCGAAACGAAAATAAGCGAATCGAAACGAAAAAATCGCATCAAAACGAAAATAATCGAATCGAAACCAAAATAATCAATCAAAATGAAAATAATCGAATCGAATCGAAAATAATCACATCAAAACGAAAATAAACGAATCGAATCAAAAAATTCGAATCGAAAAGAAACGAATTGAATCGAATCGAAAAAAATCAAATCGAATAGAAAATAATCGAATTGAAATGAAAAAAATCAAGTAGAAGCGAAAATAATCTAATCGAAACCAAAATAATTAAATGGAAATGAAAATAACCGAATCGAATCGAAAATAATCAAATCGAATCGAAAATAATCAAATCGAATCGGAAATAATGGAATCGAAACCAAAATAATCAAATCGATATGAAAATAATCGAATCGAAAATAATCAAATCGAAACCAAAATAATCGAATCGAAATGAAAAAAATCAAGTAGAAGCGAAAATAATTAAATCGAATCGAAAATAATCTAATCGAAATAAAAATAATCAAATCGAAACGAAAATAATCAAATAGAAACGAAAATAATTGAATCAAAAAGAAGCGAATTGAATTGAATCGAAAAAAATCAAATCGAATCGAAAATAATCAAATCGAAATGAGAAAAATCAAATCGAATCAAAAATAATTGAATCGAATCTAAAACAAATCTAACTGAAAATAATCAGATTGAATCGAAAAAATTCGAATAGAAAAGAAACGAATTGAATCGAATCGAAAAAAATCAAATCGAATAGAAAATAATCAAATCGAAACGAAAATAATCAATTGAAATGAAAATAATCGAATCGAAACCAAAATATTCAAATCCACATGAAAATAATTGATCGAATCGAAAATAATCAAGTCGAATAGAAAATAATCGAATCGAAATGAAAATAATCAATCGAAACGAAAATCGAATCAAATTAAAAATAATCAAATCGAAACGAATATAATCTAATTGAATAGAAAATAATCAAATCGAAACGAAAATAACCGAATCGAAATTAAAATAATTGAATCGAAACGAAAATAAATAATCAAAACGACAATGATCGAATTGAAACGAAAAAAAATCAAATTGAAACACAAAAATAATCGAATCGAAAAGAAAAAAATCCAATCGAATAGCATCGAATCGAAAAAATCGATTCGAATTGAATCGAAAATATCGAATCGAAACGAAAATAAATGAATCAAAACAATAACGATTGAATCGAAACGAAAATAAATGAATCGAAACGAAAAAATCATGTAGAAGCGAAAAAAATCAAATCAAAAATAATCAAATCGAAAATAATCAAATAGAAATGAAAATAATCGAATCGAGATGAGAAAAGTCAAATCGAAATGAAAATAATCGAATCGAAACGAAAATAATCGAATCGAAAAGAAAATAAACGGATCGAATCGAAAAAATTCGAATTGAAAAGAAACGAATTGAATCGACATGAAAATAATCGAATCGGATAGAAAATAATCGAATCGAAACGTAAAAATTCGAATCGAAAAGAAACGAATTAAATCGACATGAAAATAATCGAATCGAAACAAAAATAATGAATCGAAACGAGAAAAATCGAATTGAAAAGAAAATAATCGAATCGAATCGAAAAAATTCGAATACAAAAGAAACAAATTGAATCGACATGAAAATAATCGAATCGAATAGAAAATAATCGAATCAAAACGAAAATAATCAATCGATACAAAAATAATCGAATTGAAACCAAAATAATCAAATCCACATGAAAATAATCGAATCGAATCAAAAATAATCAAATCGAAACTAAAATAATCAAATCGAATCGAAAATAATCAAATTGAATAGGAAATAATCGAATCGAAATGAAAAAAATCAAGTAGAAGCGAAAATAATCGAGTTGAAACCAAAATAATTAAATCGACATGAAAATAATCGAATCGAAATAATAAAATAGAAACGAAAATAATCGAGTCGCAACCAAAATAATCGAATCGACATGAAAATAATCGAATCGAAACGAAAATAATCGGATGGAATAAAAAGAATAGAATCTAAACAAAAATAATCAAATCGAAATAAAAAAACGGAATCGAATCGAATCTAAGAAAATCAAATCTCATCGAATCAATAGAAACCGAATGGAATGGAATCGAATCGAATCGAAAAAAATCGAATCGAAATGAAAATAATCGAATCGAAATGAAGATAATCGAGTTGAATAAAAACATAATCGAAACGAAAATAATCGAATCGAAACAAAAAATCGCATCAAAACGAAAATAATCGAAACCAAAATAATCACACAACATGAAAATAATCGAATTGAATCGAAAATAATCACATCGAAACGAAAATAATCAGATAGAATCAAAAGTAATCAAATTGAAACCAAAATAATCGAATCAAATCAACAATAATCGAGTCGAATCGAAAATAATCGAATCGAAATGAAAATAATCGAATCGAATCGAAAATAATTGAATCGAAATGTAAATAATCAAATCGAAGTGAAAATAAACGAATCGATTTAAAAATTCGAATTGAAACGAAAATAATCGAATCAAAAACAATCGAGTTGAAACGAAAATAATTGAGTTGAAACAAAAATAATCCAATCGAAATGAAAATCGAATCAAAACGAAAATAATCGAATGGAATAAAAAGAATACAGTCAAAAGAAAAATAATCAAATCGAAATGAAAAAAATGGAATGGAATCGAATCGAATTGAAGAAAATCAAATCGCATCGAATCGATAAATATCGAATGGAATGGAATTGAATCGAAACGAAAATAATCGAATCAAAACGAAGATAATCGAATCGAATAAAAACATAATCGAAACGAAAATAATCAATCGAAATGAAAATCAAATCGAAGCCAAAATAATCAAATCCACATGAAAAAAATCAAATCGAATCGAAAATAATCAAATCGAAACTAAAATCATATCGACATGAAAAAAATCAAATCGAATTGAAAATAATCAAATCGAAACTAAAATCAAATTGACATGAAAAAAATCAAATCGAATCAAAAATAATCAAATCGAAACAAAAATAATCAAATCGAATCAAAAATAATCAAATCGAATCGAAAATAATCAATCGAAACGAAAATAATAGAAACGAAACCAAAATAATCAAATCGACATGAAAATAATGGAATCGAATCGAAAGTAATCAAATAGTAACTAAAATAATCGAATAGAATAGAAAATGATGAAATCGAAACGAAAATAATCAATCGAAATGAAAATCAAATCGAAAACAAAATAATCAAATCGACATGAAAAAAATCAAATCGAATAGAAAATAATCGAATCAAAACAAAAATAATGAATCAAAACGAGAAAAATCGAATCGAAAAGAAAATAATCGGATCGAATCGAAAAAATTCGAATTGAAAAGAAACGAATCGACATGAAAATAATCGAATCGAATAGAAAATAATCAAATTGAAACGAAAATAATCAAATAGAAATGAAAATAATCGAATCGAAAAGAAACAAATTGAATTGAATCGAAAAAATCAAATCGAATTGAAAATAATCAAATCGAAATGAGAAAAATCGAATCGAATCAAAAATAATTGAATCGAATCTAAAATAAACAAATCCAACTGAAAATAATCAAATCGAATCGAAAAAATTCGAATAGAAAAGAAACGAATTGAATCGACATGAAAATAATCGAATCGAATAGAAAATAATCAAATCGAAACGAAGATAATCAATCGATACAAAAATAATCGAATCGAAACCAAAATAATCAAATCCACATGAAAATAATCGAATCGAATCGAAAATAATCAAATCGAAACTAAAATAATCGAATCGAATCGAAAATAACCAAATTGAATAGGAAATAATCGAATCGAAATGAAAAAAATCAAGTAGAAGCGAAAATAATCGAGTTGAAACCAAAATAATTAAATCGACATGAAAATAATCGAATCGAAATAATAAAATAGAAACGAAAATAATCGAATCAAATCGATAATAACCGAATCGAAATGAAAATTATCGAGTCGCAACCAAAATAATCGAATCGACATGAAAATAATCGAATCGAAATGAGAAAAATCGAATCGAATCAAAAATAATTGAATCGAATCTAAAATAAACAAATCTAACTGAAAATAATCAAATCGAATCGAAAAAATTCGAATAGAAAAGAAACGAATTGAATCGACATGAAAATAATCGAATCGAATAGAAAATAATCAAATCGAAACGAAGATAATCAATCGATACAAAAATAATCGAATCGAAACCAAAATAATCAAATCCACATGAAAATAATCGGATCGAATCGAAAAAATTCGAATACAAAAGAAACAAATTGAATCGACATGAAAATAATCGAATCGAATAGAAAATAATCGAATCAAAACGAAGATAATCAATCGATACAAAAATAATCGAATCGAAACCAAAATAATCAAATCCACATGAAAATAATCGGATCGAATCGAAAAAATTCGAATTGAAAAGAAACGAATCGACATGAAAATAATCGAATCGAATAGAAAATAATCGAATTGAAACGAAAATAATCAAATAGAAATGAAAATAATCGAATCGAAAAGAAACAAATTGAATTGAATCGAAAAAAATCAAATCGAATTGAAAATAATCAAATCGAAATGAGAAAAATCGAATCGAATCAAAAATAATTGAATCGAATCTAAAATAAACAAATCTAACTGAAAATAATCAAATCGAATCGAAAAAATTCGAATAGAAAAGAAACGAATTGAATCGACATGAAAATAATCGAATCGAATAGAAAATAATCAAATCGAAACGAAGATAATCAATCGATACAAAAATAATCGAATCGAAACCAAAATAATCAAATCCACATGAAAATAATCGAATCGAATCGAAAATAATCAAATCGAAACTAAAATAATCGAATCGAATCGAAAATAATCAAATTGAATAGGAAATAATCGAATCGAAATGAAAAAAATCAAGTAGAAGCGAAAATAATCGAGTTGAAACCAAAATAATTAAATCGACATGAAAATAATCGAATCGAAATAATAAAATAGAAACGAAAATAATCGAATCAAATCGATAATAACCGAATCGAAATGAAAATTATCGAGTCGCAACCAAAATAATCGAATCGACATGAAAATAATCGAATCGAAATGAAAATAACCGAATGGAATAAAAAGAATAGAATCTAAACAAAAATAATCAAATCGAAATGAAAAAAATGGAATCGAATCGAATCGAATCTAAGAAAATCAAATCACATCGAATCGATAGAAATCGAATGGAATGGAATCAAATCGAATCGAAAAAAATCGAATCGAAACGAAAATAATCGAATCGAAATGAAGATAATCGAATCGAATCGAAAATAATTGAATCGAAACGTAAATAATCAAATCGAAGTGAAAATAAACGAATCGATTTAAAAATTCGAATTGAAACGAAAATAATCGAATCGAATCAAAAACAATCGAGTTGAAACGAAAATAATTGAGTTGAAACAAAAATAATCCAATCGAAATGAAAACCGAATCAAAACGAAAATAATCGAATGGAATAAAAAGAATACAATCAAAAGAAAAATAATCAAATCGAAATGAAAAAAATGGAATGGAATCGAATCGAATTGAAGAAAATCAAATCGCATCGAATCGATAAATATCGAATGGAATGGAATTGAATCGAAACGAAAATAATCGAATCAAAACGAAGATAATCGAATCGAATAAAAACATAATCGAAACGAAAATAAGCGAATCGAAACGAAAAAAATCGCATCAAAACGAAAATAATCGAATCGAAACCAAAATAATCAATCAAAATGAAAATAATCGAATCGAATCGAAAATAATCACATCAAAACGAAAATAAACGAATCGAATCAAAAAATTCGAATCGAAAAGAAACGAATCGAATCGAAAAAATCAAATCGAATAGAAAATAATCGAATTGAAATGAAAAAAATCAAGTAGAAGTGAAAATAATCTAATCGAAACCAAAATAATTAAATGGAAATGAAAATAACCGAATCGAATCGAAAATAATCAAATCGAATCGAAAATAATCAAATCGAATCGGAAATAATGGAATCGAAACCAAAATAATCAAATCGATATGAAAATAATCGAATCGAAAATAATCAAATCGAAACCAAAATAATCGAATCGAAATGAAAAAAATCAAGTAGAAGCGAAAATAATTAAATCGAATCAAAAATGATCTAATCGAAATAAAAATAATCAAATCGAAACGAAAATAATCAAATAGAAACGAAAATAATTGAATCAAAAAGAAGCGAATTGAATTGAATCGAAAAAAATCAAATCGAATCGAAAATAATCAAATCGAAATGAGAAAAATCAAATCGAATCAAAAATAATTGAATCGAATCTAAAACAAATCTAACTGAAAATAATCATATTGAATCGAAAAAATTCGAATAGAAAAGAAACGAATTGAATCGAATCAAAAAAATCAAATCGAATAGAAAATAATCAAATCGAAACGAAAATAATCAATTGAAATGAAAATAATCGAATCGAAACCAAAATATTCAAATCCACATGAAAATAATTGATCGAATCGAAAATAATCAAGTCGAATAGAAAATAATCGAATCAAAATGAAAATAATCAATCGAAACGAAAATCGAATCAAATTAAAAATAATCAAATCGAAACGAATATAATCTAATTGAATAGAAAATAATCAAATCGAAACGAAAATAACCGAATCGAAATTAAAATAATTGAATCGAAACGAAAATAAATAATCAAAACGACAATGATCGAATTGAAACGAAAAAAAATCAAATTGAAACACAAAAATAATCGAATCGAAAAGAAAAAAATCCAATCGAATAGCATCGAATCGAAAAAATCGATTCGAATTGAATCGAAAATATCGAATCGAAACGAAAATAAATGAATCAAAACAATAATGATTGAATCGAAACGAAAATAAATGAATCGAAACGAAAAAATCATGTAGAAGCGAAAAAAATCAAATCAAAAATAATCAAATCGAAAATAATCAAATAGAAATGAAAATAATCGAATCGAGATGAGAAAAGTCAAATCGAAATGAAAATAATCGAATCGAAACGAAAATAATCGAATCGAATCAAAAACAATCGAGTTGAAACGAAAATAATTGAGTTGAAACAAAAATAATCCAATCGAAATGAAAATCGAATCAAAACGAAAATAATCGAATGGAATAAAAAGAATACAGTCAAAAGAAAAATAATCAAATCGAAATGAAAAAAATGGAATGGAATCGAATCGAATTGAAGAAAATCAAATCGCATCGAATTGATAAATATCGAATGGAATGGAATTGAATCGAAACGAAAATAATCGAATCAAAACGAAGATAATCGAATCGAATAAAAACATAATCGAAACGAAAATAATCAATCGAAATGAAAATCAAATCGAAGCCAAAATAATCAAATCCACATGAAAAAAATCAAATCGAATCGAAAATAATCAAATCGAAACTAAAATCATATCGACATGAAAAAAATCAAATCGAATTGAAAATAATCAAATCGAAACTAAAATCAAATTGACATGAAAAAAATCAAATCGAATCAAAAATAATCAAATCGAAACAAAAATAATCAAATTGAATCAAAAATAATCAAATCGAATCGAAAATAATCAATTGAAACGAAAATAATAGAAACGAAACCAAAATAATCAAATCGACATGAAAATAATGGAATCGAATCGAAAGTAATCAAATAGTAACTAAAATAATCGAATAGAATAGAAAATGATGAAATCGAAACGAAAATAATCAATCGAAATGAAAATCAAATCGAAAACAAAATAATCAAATCGACATGAAAAAAATCAAATCGAATAGAAAATAATCGAATCAAAACAAAAATAATGAATCAAAACGAGAAAAATCGAATCGAAAAGAAAATAATCGGATCGAATCGAAAAAATTCGAATTGAAAAGAAATGAATCGACATGAAAATAATCGAATCGAATAGAAAATAATCGAATTGAAACGAAAATAATCAAATAGAAATGAAAATAATCGAATCGAAAAGAAACAAATTGAATTGAATCGAAAAAAATCAAATCGAATTGAAAATAATCAAATCGAAATGAGAAAAATCGAATCGAATCAAAAATAATTGAATCGAATCTAAAATAAACAAATCTAACTGAAAATAATCAAATCGAATCGAAAAAATTCGAATAGAAAAGAAACGAATTGAATCGACATGAAAATAATCGAATCAAATAGAAAATAATCAAATCGAAACGAAGATAATCAATCGATACAAAAATAATCGAATCGAAACCAAAATAATCAAATCCACATGAAAATAATCGAATCGAATCGAAAATAATCAAATCGAAACTAAAATAATCGAATCGAATCGAAAATAATCAAATTGAATAGGAAATAATCGAATCGAAATGAAAAAAATCAAGTAGAAGCGAAAATAATCGAGTTGAAACCAAAATAATTAAATCGACATGAAAATAATCGAATCGAAATAATAAAATAGAAACGAAAATAATCGAATCAAATCGATAATAACCGAATCGAAATGAAAATTATCGAGTCGCAACCAAAATAATCGAATCGACATGAAAATAATCGAATCGAAATGAAAATAACCGAATGGAATAAAAAGAATAGAATCTCAACAAAAATAATCAAATCGAAATGAAAAAAATGGAATCGAATCGAATCCAATCTAAGAAAATCAAATCACATCGAATCGATAGAAATCGAATGGAATGGAATCAAATCGAATCGAAAAAAATCGAATCGAAACGAAAATAATCGAATCAAAATGAAGATAATCGAATCGAATCGAAAATAATTGAATCGAAACGTAAATAATCAAATCGAAGTGAAAATAAACGAATCGATTTAAAAATTCGAATTGAAACGAAAATAATCGAATCGAATCAAAAACAATCGAGTTGAAACGAAAATAATTGAGTTGAAACAAAAATAATCCAATCGAAATGAAAATCGAATCAAAACGAAAATAATCGAATGGAATAAAAAGAATACAGTCAAAAGAAAAATAATCAAATTGAAATGAAAAAAATGGAATGGAATCGAATCGAATTGAAGAAAATCAAATCGCATCGAATCGATAAATATCGAATGGAATGGAATTGAATCGAAACGAAAATAATCGAATCAAAACGAAGATAATCGAATCGAATAAAAACATAATCGAAACGAAAATAAGCGAATCGAAACGAAAAAAATCGCATCAAAACGAAAATAATCGAATCGAAACCAAAATAATCAATCAAAATGAAAATAATCGAATCGAATCGAAAATAATCACATCAAAACGAAAATAAACGAATCGAATCAAAAAATTCGAATCGAAAAGAAACGAATTGAATCGAATCGAAAAAAATCAAATCGAATAGAAAATAATCGAATTGAAATGAAAAAAATCAAGTAGAAGCGAAAATAATCTAATCGAAACCAAAATAATTAAATGGAAATGAAAATAACCGAATCGAATCGAAAATAATCAAATCGAATCGAAAATAATCAAATCGAATCGGAAATAATGGAATCGAAACCAAAATAATCAAATCGATATGAAAATAATCGAATCGAAAATAATCAAATCGAAACCAAAATAATCGAATCGAAATGAAAAAAATCAAGTAGAAGCGAAAATAATTAAATCGAATCGAAAATAATCTAATCGAAATAAAAATAATCAAATCGAAACGAAAATAATCAAATCGAAATGAGAAAAATCAAATCGAATCAAAAATAATTGAATCGAATCTAAAACAAATCTAACTGAAAATAATCAAATTGAATCGAAAAAATTCGAATAGAAAAGAAACGAATTGAATCGAATCGAAAAAAATCAAATCGAATCGAAAAAAATCAAATCGAAACGAAAATAATCAATTGAAATGAAAATAATCGAATCGAATCGAAAATAATCACATCAAAACGAAAATAAACGAATCGAATCAAAAAATTCGAATCGAAAAGAAACGAATCGAATCGAAAAAATCAAATCGAATAGAAAATAATCGAATTGAAATGAAAAAAATCAAGTAGAAGCGAAAATAATCTAATCGAAACCAAAATAATTAAATGGAAATGAAAATAACCGAATCGAATCGAAAATAATCAAATCGAATCGAAAATAATCAAATCGAATCGGAAATAATGGAATCGAAACCAAAATAATCAAATCGATATGAAAATAATCGAATCGAAAATAATCAAATCGAAACCAAAATAATCGAATCGAAATGAAAAAAATCAAGTAGAAGCGAAAATAATTAAATCGAATCAAAAATGATCTAATCGAAATAAAAATAATCAAATCGAAACGAAAATAATCAAATAGAAACGAAAATAATTGAATCAAAAAGAAGCGAATTGAATTGAATCGAAAAAAATCAAATCGAATCGAAAATAATCAAATCGAAATGAGAAAAATCAAATCGAATCAAAAATAATTGAATCGAATCTAAAACAAATCTAACTGAAAATAATCATATTGAATCGAAAAAATTCGAATAGAAAAGAAACGAATTGAATCGAATCAAAAAAATCAAATCGAATAGAAAATAATCAAATCGAAACGAAAATAATCAATTGAAATGAAAATAATCGAATCGAAACCAAAATATTCAAATCCACATGAAAATAATTGATCGAATCGAAAATAATCAAGTCGAATAGAAAATAATCGAATCAAAATGAAAATAATCAATCGAAACGAAAATCGAATCAAATTAAAAATAATCAAATCGAAACGAATATAATCTAATTGAATAGAAAATAATCAAATCGAAACGAAAATAACCGAATCGAAATTAAAATAATTGAATCGAAACGAAAATAAATAATCAAAACGACAATGATCGAATTGAAACGAAAAAAAATCAAATTGAAACACAAAAATAATCGAATCGAAAAGAAAAAAATCCAATCGAATAGCATCGAATCGAAAAAATCGATTCGAATTGAATCGAAAATATCGAATCGAAACGAAAATAAATGAATCAAAACAATAATGATTGAATCGAAACGAAAATAAATGAATCGAAACGAAAAAATCATGTAGAAGCGAAAAAAATCAAATCAAAAATAATCAAATCGAAAATAATCAAATAGAAATGAAAATAATCGAATCGAGATGAGAAAAGTCAAATCGAAATGAAAATAATCGAATCGAAACGAAAATAATCGAATCGAATCAAAAACAATCGAGTTGAAACGAAAATAATTGAGTTGAAACAAAAATAATCCAATCGAAATGAAAATCGAATCAAAACGAAAATAATCGAATGGAATAAAAAGAATACAGTCAAAAGAAAAATAATCAAATCGAAATGAAAAAAATGGAATGGAATCGAATCGAATTGAAGAAAATCAAATCGCATCGAATTGATAAATATCGAATGGAATGGAATTGAATCGAAACGAAAATAATCGAATCAAAACGAAGATAATCGAATCGAATAAAAACATAATCGAAACGAAAATAATCAATCGAAATGAAAATCAAATCGAAGCCAAAATAATCAAATCCACATGAAAAAAATCAAATCGAATCGAAAATAATCAAATCGAAACTAAAATCATATCGACATGAAAAAAATCAAATCGAATTGAAAATAATCAAATCGAAACTAAAATCAAATTGACATGAAAAAAATCAAATCGAATCAAAAATAATCAAATCGAAACAAAAATAATCAAATTGAATCAAAAATAATCAAATCGAATCGAAAATAATCAATTGAAACGAAAATAATAGAAACGAAACCAAAATAATCAAATCGACATGAAAATAATGGAATCGAATCGAAAGTAATCAAATAGTAACTAAAATAATCGAATAGAATAGAAAATGATGAAATCGAAACGAAAATAATCAATCGAAATGAAAATCAAATCGAAAACAAAATAATCAAATCGACATGAAAAAAATCAAATCGAATAGAAAATAATCGAATCAAAACAAAAATAATGAATCAAAACGAGAAAAATCGAATCGAAAAGAAAATAATCGGATCGAATCGAAAAAATTCGAATTGAAAAGAAATGAATCGACATGAAAATAATCGAATCGAATAGAAAATAATCGAATTGAAACGAAAATAATCAAATAGAAATGAAAATAATCGAATCGAAAAGAAACAAATTGAATTGAATCGAAAAAAATCAAATCGAATTGAAAATAATCAAATCGAAATGAGAAAAATCGAATCGAATCAAAAATAATTGAATCGAATCTAAAATAAACAAATCTAACTGAAAATAATCAAATCGAATCGAAAAAATTCGAATAGAAAAGAAACGAATTGAATCGACATGAAAATAATCGAATCAAATAGAAAATAATCAAATCGAAACGAAGATAATCAATCGATACAAAAATAATCGAATCGAAACCAAAATAATCAAATCCACATGAAAATAATCGAATCGAATCGAAAATAATCAAATCGAAACTAAAATAATCGAATCGAATCGAAAATAATCAAATTGAATAGGAAATAATCGAATCGAAATGAAAAAAATCAAGTAGAAGCGAAAATAATCGAGTTGAAACCAAAATAATTAAATCGACATGAAAATAATCGAATCGAAATAATAAAATAGAAACGAAAATAATCGAATCAAATCGATAATAACCGAATCGAAATGAAAATTATCGAGTCGCAACCAAAATAATCGAATCGACATGAAAATAATCGAATCGAAATGAAAATAATCGAATGGAATAAAAAGAATAGAATCTAAACAAAAATAATCAAATCGAAATGAAAAAAATGGAATCGAATCGAATCGAATCTAAGAAAATCAAATCACATCGAATCGATAGAAATCGAATGGAATGGAATCAAATCGAATCGAAAAAAATCGAATCGAAACGAAAATAATCGAATCGAAATGAAGATAATCGAATCGAATCGAAAATAATTGAATCGAAACGTAAATAATCAAATCGAAGTGAAAATAAACGAATCGATTTAAAAATTCGAATTGAAACGAAAATAATCGAATCGAATCAAAAACAATCGAGTTGAAACGAAAATAATTGAGTTGAAACAAAAATAATCCAATCGAAATGAAAATCGAATCAAAACGAAAATAATCGAATGGAATAAAAAGAATACAATCAAAAGAAAAATAATCAAATCGAAATGAAAAAAATGGAATGGAATCGAATCGAATTGAAGAAAATCAAATCGCATCGAATCGATAAATATCGAATGGAATGGAATTGAATCGAAACGAAAATAATCGAATCAAAACGAAGATAATCGAATCGAATAAAAACATAATCGAAACGAAAATAAGCGAATCGAAACGAAAAAATCGCATCAAAACGAAAATAATCGAATCGAAACCAAAATAATCAATCAAAATGAAAATAATCGAATCGAATCGAAAATAATCACATCAAAACGAAAATAAACGAATCGAATCAAAAAATTCGAATCGAAAAGAAACGAATTGAATCGAATCGAAAAAAATCAAATCGAATAGAAAATAATCGAATTGAAATGAAAAAAATCAAGTAGAAGCGAAAATAATCTAATCGAAACCAAAATAATTAAATGGAAATGAAAATAACCGAATCGAATCGAAAATAATCAAATCGAATCGAAAATAATCAAATCGAATCGGAAATAATGGAATCGAAACCAAAATAATCAAATCGATATGAAAATAATCGAATCGAAAATAATCAAATCGAAACCAAAATAATCGAATCGAAATGAAAAAAATCAAGTAGAAGCGAAAATAATTAAATCGAATCGAAAATAATCTAATCGAAATAAAAATAATCAAATCGAAACGAAAATAATCAAATAGAAACGAAAATAATTGAATCAAAAAGAAGCGAATTGAATTGAATCGAAAAAAATCAAATCGAATCGAAAATAATCAAATCGAAATGAGAAAAATCAAATCGAATCAAAAATAATTGAATCGAATCTAAAACAAATCTAACTGAAAATAATCAGATTGAATCGAAAAAATTCGAATAGAAAAGAAACGAATTGAATCGAATCGAAAAAAATCAAATCGAATAGAAAATAATCAAATCGAAACGAAAATAATCAATTGAAATGAAAATAATCGAATCGAAACCAAAATATTCAAATCCACATGAAAATAATTGATCGAATCGAAAATAATCAAGTCGAATAGAAAATAATCGAATCGAAATGAAAATAATCAATCGAAACGAAAATCGAATCAAATTAAAAATAATCAAATCGAAACGAATATAATCTAATTGAATAGAAAATAATCAAATCGAAACGAAAATAACCGAATCGAAATTAAAATAATTGAATCGAAACGAAAATAAATAATCAAAACGACAATGATCGAATTGAAACGAAAAAAAATCAAATTGAAACACAAAAATAATCGAATCGAAAAGAAAAAAATCCAATCGAATAGCATCGAATCGAAAAAATCGATTCGAATTGAATCGAAAATATCGAATCGAAACGAAAATAAATGAATCAAAACAATAACGATTGAATCGAAACGAAAATAAATGAATCGAAACGAAAAAATCATGTAGAAGCGAAAAAAATCAAATCAAAAATAATCAAATCGAAAATAATCAAATAGAAATGAAAATAATCGAATCGAGATGAGAAAAGTCAAATCGAAATGAAAATAATCGAATCGAAACGAAAATAATCGAATCGAAAAGAAAATAAACGGATCGAATCGAAAAAATTCGAATTGAAAAGAAACGAATTGAATCGACATGAAAATAATCGAATCGGATAGAAAATAATCGAATCGAAACGTAAAAATTCGAATCGAAAAGAAACGAATTAAATCGACATGAAAATAATCGAATCGAAACAAAAATAATGAATCGAAACGAGAAAAATCGAATTGAAAAGAAAATAATCGAATCGAATCGAAAAAATTCGAATACAAAAGAAACAAATTGAATCGACATGAAAATAATCGAATCGAATAGAAAATAATCGAATCAAAACGAAAATAATCAATCGATACAAAAATAATCGAATTGAAACCAAAATAATCAAATCCACATGAAAATAATCGAATCGAATCAAAAATAATCAAATCGAAACTAAAATAATCAAATCGAATCGAAAATAATCAAATTGAATAGGAAATAATCGAATCGAAATGAAAAAAATCAAGTAGAAGCGAAAATAATCGAGTTGAAACCAAAATAATTAAATCGACATGAAAATAATCGAATCGAAATAATAAAATAGAAACGAAAATAATCGAGTCGCAACCAAAATAATCGAATCGACATGAAAATAATCGAATCGAAACGAAAATAATCGGATGGAATAAAAAGAATAGAATCTAAACAAAAATAATCAAATCGAAATAAAAAAACGGAATCGAATCGAATCTAAGAAAATCAAATCTCATCGAATCAATAGAAACCGAATGGAATGGAATCGAATCGAATCGAAAAAAATCGAATCGAAATGAAAATAATCGAATCGAAATGAAGATAATCGAGTTGAATAAAAACATAATCGAAACGAAAATAATCGAATCGAAACAAAAAATCGCATCAAAACGAAAATAATCGAAACCAAAATAATCACACAACATGAAAATAATCGAATTGAATCGAAAATAATCACATCGAAACGAAAATAATCAGATAGAATCAAAAGTAATCAAATTGAAACCAAAATAATCGAATCAAATCAACAATAATCGAGTCGAATCGAAAATAATCGAATCGAAATGAAAATAATCGAATCGAATCGAAAATAATTGAATCGAAATGTAAATAATCAAATCGAAGTGAAAATAAACGAATCGATTTAAAAATTCGAATTGAAACGAAAATAATCGAATCAAAAACAATCGAGTTGAAACGAAAATAATTGAGTTGAAACAAAAATAATCCAATCGAAATGAAAATCGAATCAAAACGAAAATAATCGAATGGAATAAAAAGAATACAGTCAAAAGAAAAATAATCAAATCGAAATGAAAAAAATGGAATGGAATCGAATCGAATTGAAGAAAATCAAATCGCATCGAATCGATAAATATCGAATGGAATGGAATTGAATCGAAACGAAAATAATCGAATCAAAACGAAGATAATCGAATCGAATAAAAACATAATCGAAACGAAAATAATCAATCGAAATGAAAATCAAATCGAAGCCAAAATAATCAAATCCACATGAAAAAAATCAAATCGAATCGAAAATAATCAAATCGAAACTAAAATCATATCGACATGAAAAAAATCAAATCGAATTGAAAATAATCAAATCGAAACTAAAATCAAATTGACATGAAAAAAATCAAATCGAATCAAAAATAATCAAATCGAAACAAAAATAATCAAATCGAATCAAAAATAATCAAATCGAATCGAAAATAATCAATCGAAACGAAAATAATAGAAACGAAACCAAAATAATCAAATCGACATGAAAATAATGGAATCGAATCGAAAGTAATCAAATAGTAACTAAAATAATCGAATAGAATAGAAAATGATGAAATCGAAACGAAAATAATCAATCGAAATGAAAATCAAATCGAAAACAAAATAATCAAATCGACATGAAAAAAATCAAATCGAATAGAAAATAATCGAATCAAAACAAAAATAATGAATCAAAACGAGAAAAATCGAATCGAAAAGAAAATAATCGGATCGAATCGAAAAAATTCGAATTGAAAAGAAACGAATCGACATGAAAATAATCGAATCGAATAGAAAATAATCGAATTGAAACGAAAATAATCAAATAGAAATGAAAATAATCGAATCGAAAAGAAACAAATTGAATTGAATCGAAAAAATCAAATCGAATTGAAAATAATCAAATCGAAATGAGAAAAATCGAATCGAATCAAAAATAATTGAATCGAATCTAAAATAAACAAATCCAACTGAAAATAATCAAATCGAATCGAAAAAATTCGAATAGAAAAGAAACGAATTGAATCGACATGAAAATAATCGAATCGAATAGAAAATAATCAAATCGAAACGAAGATAATCAATCGATACAAAAATAATCGAATCGAAACCAAAATAATCAAATCCACATGAAAATAATCGAATCGAATCGAAAATAATCAAATCGAAACTAAAATAATCGAATCGAATCGAAAATAACCAAATTGAATAGGAAATAATCGAATCGAAATGAAAAAAATCAAGTAGAAGCGAAAATAATCGAGTTGAAACCAAAATAATTAAATCGACATGAAAATAATCGAATCGAAATAATAAAATAGAAACGAAAATAATCGAATCAAATCGATAATAACCGAATCGAAATGAAAATTATCGAGTCGCAACCAAAATAATCGAATCGACATGAAAATAATCGAATCGAAATGAGAAAAATCGAATCGAATCAAAAATAATTGAATCGAATCTAAAATAAACAAATCTAACTGAAAATAATCAAATCGAATCGAAAAAATTCGAATAGAAAAGAAACGAATTGAATCGACATGAAAATAATCGAATCGAATAGAAAATAATCAAATCGAAACGAAGATAATCAATCGATACAAAAATAATCGAATCGAAACCAAAATAATCAAATCCACATGAAAATAATCGGATCGAATCGAAAAAATTCGAATACAAAAGAAACAAATTGAATCGACATGAAAATAATCGAATCGAATAGAAAATAATCGAATCAAAACGAAGATAATCAATCGATACAAAAATAATCGAATCGAAACCAAAATAATCAAATCCACATGAAAATAATCGGATCGAATCGAAAAAATTCGAATTGAAAAGAAACGAATCGACATGAAAATAATCGAATCGAATAGAAAATAATCGAATTGAAACGAAAATAATCAAATAGAAATGAAAATAATCGAATCGAAAAGAAACAAATTGAATTGAATCGAAAAAAATCAAATCGAATTGAAAATAATCAAATCGAAATGAGAAAAATCGAATCGAATCAAAAATAATTGAATCGAATCTAAAATAAACAAATCTAACTGAAAATAATCAAATCGAATCGAAAAAATTCGAATAGAAAAGAAACGAATTGAATCGACATGAAAATAATCGAATCGAATAGAAAATAATCAAATCGAAACGAAGATAATCAATCGATACAAAAATAATCGAATCGAAACCAAAATAATCAAATCCACATGAAAATAATCGAATCGAATCGAAAATAATCAAATCGAAACTAAAATAATCGAATCGAATCGAAAATAATCAAATTGAATAGGAAATAATCGAATCGAAATGAAAAAAATCAAGTAGAAGCGAAAATAATCGAGTTGAAACCAAAATAATTAAATCGACATGAAAATAATCGAATCGAAATAATAAAATAGAAACGAAAATAATCGAATCAAATCGATAATAACCGAATCGAAATGAAAATTATCGAGTCGCAACCAAAATAATCGAATCGACATGAAAATAATCGAATCGAAATGAAAATAACCGAATGGAATAAAAAGAATAGAATCTAAACAAAAATAATCAAATCGAAATGAAAAAAATGGAATCGAATCGAATCGAATCTAAGAAAATCAAATCACATCGAATCGATAGAAATCGAATGGAATGGAATCAAATCGAATCGAAAAAAATCGAATCGAAACGAAAATAATCGAATCGAAATGAAGATAATCGAATCGAATCGAAAATAATTGAATCGAAACGTAAATAATCAAATCGAAGTGAAAATAAACGAATCGATTTAAAAATTCGAATTGAAACGAAAATAATCGAATCGAATCAAAAACAATCGAGTTGAAACGAAAATAATTGAGTTGAAACAAAAATAATCCAATCGAAATGAAAACCGAATCAAAACGAAAATAATCGAATGGAATAAAAAGAATACAATCAAAAGAAAAATAATCAAATCGAAATGAAAAAAATGGAATGGAATCGAATCGAATTGAAGAAAATCAAATCGCATCGAATCGATAAATATCGAATGGAATGGAATTGAATCGAAACGAAAATAATCGAATCAAAACGAAGATAATCGAATCGAATAAAAACATAATCGAAACGAAAATAAGCGAATCGAAACGAAAAAAATCGCATCAAAACGAAAATAATCGAATCGAAACCAAAATAATCAATCAAAATGAAAATAATCGAATCGAATCGAAAATAATCACATCAAAACGAAAATAAACGAATCGAATCAAAAAATTCGAATCGAAAAGAAACGAATCGAATCGAAAAAATCAAATCGAATAGAAAATAATCGAATTGAAATGAAAAAAATCAAGTAGAAGCGAAAATAATCTAATCGAAACCAAAATAATTAAATGGAAATGAAAATAACCGAATCGAATCGAAAATAATCAAATCGAATCGAAAATAATCAAATCGAATCGGAAATAATGGAATCGAAACCAAAATAATCAAATCGATATGAAAATAATCGAATCGAAAATAATCAAATCGAAACCAAAATAATCGAATCGAAATGAAAAAAATCAAGTAGAAGCGAAAATAATTAAATCGAATCAAAAATGATCTAATCGAAATAAAAATAATCAAATCGAAACGAAAATAATCAAATAGAAACGAAAATAATTGAATCAAAAAGAAGCGAATTGAATTGAATCGAAAAAAATCAAATCGAATCGAAAATAATCAAATCGAAATGAGAAAAATCAAATCGAATCAAAAATAATTGAATCGAATCTAAAACAAATCTAACTGAAAATAATCATATTGAATCGAAAAAATTCGAATAGAAAAGAAACGAATTGAATCGAATCAAAAAAATCAAATCGAATAGAAAATAATCAAATCGAAACGAAAATAATCAATTGAAATGAAAATAATCGAATCGAAACCAAAATATTCAAATCCACATGAAAATAATTGATCGAATCGAAAATAATCAAGTCGAATAGAAAATAATCGAATCAAAATGAAAATAATCAATCGAAACGAAAATCGAATCAAATTAAAAATAATCAAATCGAAACGAATATAATCTAATTGAATAGAAAATAATCAAATCGAAACGAAAATAACCGAATCGAAATTAAAATAATTGAATCGAAACGAAAATAAATAATCAAAACGACAATGATCGAATTGAAACGAAAAAAAATCAAATTGAAACACAAAAATAATCGAATCGAAAAGAAAAAAATCCAATCGAATAGCATCGAATCGAAAAAATCGATTCGAATTGAATCGAAAATATCGAATCGAAACGAAAATAAATGAATCAAAACAATAATGATTGAATCGAAACGAAAATAAATGAATCGAAACGAAAAAATCATGTAGAAGCGAAAAAAATCAAATCAAAAATAATCAAATCGAAAATAATCAAATAGAAATGAAAATAATCGAATCGAGATGAGAAAAGTCAAATCGAAATGAAAATAATCGAATCGAAACGAAAATAATCGAATCGAATCAAAAACAATCGAGTTGAAACGAAAATAATTGAGTTGAAACAAAAATAATCCAATCGAAATGAAAATCGAATCAAAACGAAAATAATCGAATGGAATAAAAAGAATACAGTCAAAAGAAAAATAATCAAATCGAAATGAAAAAAATGGAATGGAATCGAATCGAATTGAAGAAAATCAAATCGCATCGAATTGATAAATATCGAATGGAATGGAATTGAATCGAAACGAAAATAATCGAATCAAAACGAAGATAATCGAATCGAATAAAAACATAATCGAAACGAAAATAATCAATCGAAATGAAAATCAAATCGAAGCCAAAATAATCAAATCCACATGAAAAAAATCAAATCGAATCGAAAATAATCAAATCGAAACTAAAATCATATCGACATGAAAAAAATCAAATCGAATTGAAAATAATCAAATCGAAACTAAAATCAAATTGACATGAAAAAAATCAAATCGAATCAAAAATAATCAAATCGAAACAAAAATAATCAAATTGAATCAAAAATAATCAAATCGAATCGAAAATAATCAATTGAAACGAAAATAATAGAAACGAAACCAAAATAATCAAATCGACATGAAAATAATGGAATCGAATCGAAAGTAATCAAATAGTAACTAAAATAATCGAATAGAATAGAAAATGATGAAATCGAAACGAAAATAATCAATCGAAATGAAAATCAAATCGAAAACAAAATAATCAAATCGACATGAAAAAAATCAAATCGAATAGAAAATAATCGAATCAAAACAAAAATAATGAATCAAAACGAGAAAAATCGAATCGAAAAGAAAATAATCGGATCGAATCGAAAAAATTCGAATTGAAAAGAAATGAATCGACATGAAAATAATCGAATCGAATAGAAAATAATCGAATTGAAACGAAAATAATCAAATAGAAATGAAAATAATCGAATCGAAAAGAAACAAATTGAATTGAATCGAAAAAAATCAAATCGAATTGAAAATAATCAAATCGAAATGAGAAAAATCGAATCGAATCAAAAATAATTGAATCGAATCTAAAATAAACAAATCTAACTGAAAATAATCAAATCGAATCGAAAAAATTCGAATAGAAAAGAAACGAATTGAATCGACATGAAAATAATCGAATCAAATAGAAAATAATCAAATCGAAACGAAGATAATCAATCGATACAAAAATAATCGAATCGAAACCAAAATAATCAAATCCACATGAAAATAATCGAATCGAATCGAAAATAATCAAATCGAAACTAAAATAATCGAATCGAATCGAAAATAATCAAATTGAATAGGAAATAATCGAATCGAAATGAAAAAAATCAAGTAGAAGCGAAAATAATCGAGTTGAAACCAAAATAATTAAATCGACATGAAAATAATCGAATCGAAATAATAAAATAGAAACGAAAATAATCGAATCAAATCGATAATAACCGAATCGAAATGAAAATTATCGAGTCGCAACCAAAATAATCGAATCGACATGAAAATAATCGAATCGAAATGAAAATAACCGAATGGAATAAAAAGAATAGAATCTCAACAAAAATAATCAAATCGAAATGAAAAAAATGGAATCGAATCGAATCCAATCTAAGAAAATCAAATCACATCGAATCGATAGAAATCGAATGGAATGGAATCAAATCGAATCGAAAAAAATCGAATCGAAACGAAAATAATCGAATCGAAATGAAGATAATCGAATCGAATCGAAAATAATTGAATCGAAACGTAAATAATCAAATCGAAGTGAAAATAAACGAATCGATTTAAAAATTCGAATTGAAACGAAAATAATCGAATCGAATCAAAAACAATCGAGTTGAAACGAAAATAATTGAGTTGAAACAAAAATAATCCAATCGAAATGAAAATCGAATCAAAACGAAAATAATCGAATGGAATAAAAAGAATACAGTCAAAAGAAAAATAATCAAATTGAAATGAAAAAAATGGAATGGAATCGAATCGAATTGAAGAAAATCAAATCGCATCGAATCGATAAATATCGAATGGAATGGAATTGAATCGAAACGAAAATAATCGAATCAAAACGAAGATAATCGAATCGAATAAAAACATAATCGAAACGAAAATAAGCGAATCGAAACGAAAAAAATCGCATCAAAACGAAAATAATCGAATCGAAACCAAAATAATCAATCAAAATGAAAATAATCGAATCGAATCGAAAATAATCACATCAAAACGAAAATAAACGAATCGAATCAAAAAATTCGAATCGAAAAGAAACGAATTGAATCGAATCGAAAAAAATCAAATCGAATAGAAAATAATCGAATTGAAATGAAAAAAATCAAGTAGAAGCGAAAATAATCTAATCGAAACCAAAATAATTAAATGGAAATGAAAATAACCGAATCGAATCGAAAATAATCAAATCGAATCGAAAATAATCAAATCGAATCGGAAATAATGGAATCGAAACCAAAATAATCAAATCGATATGAAAATAATCGAATCGAAAATAATCAAATCGAAACCAAAATAATCGAATCGAAATGAAAAAAATCAAGTAGAAGCGAAAATAATTAAATCGAATCGAAAATAATCTAATCGAAATAAAAATAATCAAATCGAAACGAAAATAATCAAATCGAAATGAGAAAAATCAAATCGAATCAAAAATAATTGAATCGAATCTAAAACAAATCTAACTGAAAATAATCAAATTGAATCGAAAAAATTCGAATAGAAAAGAAACGAATTGAATCGAATCGAAAAAAATCAAATCGAATCGAAAAAAATCAAATCGAAACGAAAATAATCAATTGAAATGAAAATAATCGAATCGAATCGAAAATAATCACATCAAAACGAAAATAAACGAATCGAATCAAAAAATTCGAATCGAAAAGAAACGAATCGAATCGAAAAAATCAAATCGAATAGAAAATAATCGAATTGAAATGAAAAAAATCAAGTAGAAGCGAAAATAATCTAATCGAAACCAAAATAATTAAATGGAAATGAAAATAACCGAATCGAATCGAAAATAATCAAATCGAATCGAAAATAATCAAATCGAATCGGAAATAATGGAATCGAAACCAAAATAATCAAATCGATATGAAAATAATCGAATCGAAAATAATCAAATCGAAACCAAAATAATCGAATCGAAATGAAAAAAATCAAGTAGAAGCGAAAATAATTAAATCGAATCAAAAATGATCTAATCGAAATAAAAATAATCAAATCGAAACGAAAATAATCAAATAGAAACGAAAATAATTGAATCAAAAAGAAGCGAATTGAATTGAATCGAAAAAAATCAAATCGAATCGAAAATAATCAAATCGAAATGAGAAAAATCAAATCGAATCAAAAATAATTGAATCGAATCTAAAACAAATCTAACTGAAAATAATCATATTGAATCGAAAAAATTCGAATAGAAAAGAAACGAATTGAATCGAATCAAAAAAATCAAATCGAATAGAAAATAATCAAATCGAAACGAAAATAATCAATTGAAATGAAAATAATCGAATCGAAACCAAAATATTCAAATCCACATGAAAATAATTGATCGAATCGAAAATAATCAAGTCGAATAGAAAATAATCGAATCAAAATGAAAATAATCAATCGAAACGAAAATCGAATCAAATTAAAAATAATCAAATCGAAACGAATATAATCTAATTGAATAGAAAATAATCAAATCGAAACGAAAATAACCGAATCGAAATTAAAATAATTGAATCGAAACGAAAATAAATAATCAAAACGACAATGATCGAATTGAAACGAAAAAAAATCAAATTGAAACACAAAAATAATCGAATCGAAAAGAAAAAAATCCAATCGAATAGCATCGAATCGAAAAAATCGATTCGAATTGAATCGAAAATATCGAATCGAAACGAAAATAAATGAATCAAAACAATAATGATTGAATCGAAACGAAAATAAATGAATCGAAACGAAAAAATCATGTAGAAGCGAAAAAAATCAAATCAAAAATAATCAAATCGAAAATAATCAAATAGAAATGAAAATAATCGAATCGAGATGAGAAAAGTCAAATCGAAATGAAAATAATCGAATCGAAACGAAAATAATCGAATCGAAAAGAAAATAAACGGATCGAATCGAAAAAATTCGAATTGAAAAGAAACGAATTGAATCGACATGAAAATAATCGAATCGGATAGAAAATAATCGAATCGAAACGTAAAAATTCGAATCGAAAAGAAACGAATTAAATCGACATGAAAATAATCGAATCGAAACAAAAATAATGAATCGAAACGAGAAAAATCGAATTGAAAAGAAAATAATCGAATCGAATCGAAAAAATTCGAATACAAAAGAAACAAATTGAATCGACATGAAAATAATCGAATCGAATAGAAAATAATCGAATCAAAACGAAAATAATCAATCGATACAAAAATAATCGAATTGAAACCAAAATAATCAAATCCACATGAAAATAATCGAATCGAATCAAAAATAATCAAATCGAAACTAAAATAATCAAATCGAATCGAAAATAATCAAATTGAATAGGAAATAATCGAATCGAAATGAAAAAAATCAAGTAGAAGCGAAAATAATCGAGTTGAAACCAAAATAATTAAATCGACATGAAAATAATCGAATCGAAATAATAAAATAGAAACGAAAATAATCGAATCAAATCGATAATAACCGAATCGAAATGAAAATTATCGAGTCGCAACCAAAATAATCGAATCGACATGAAAATAATCGAATCGAAATGAAAATAATCGAATGGAATAAAAAGAATAGAATCTAAACAAAAATAATCAAATCGAAATGAAAAAAATGGAATCGAATCGAATCGAATCTAAGAAAATCAAATCACATCGAATCGATAGAAATCGAATGGAATGGAATCAAATCGAATCGAAAAAAATCGAATCGAAACGAAAATAATCGAATCGAAATGAAGATAATCGAATCGAATCGAAAATAATTGAATCGAAACGTAAATAATCAAATCGAAGTGAAAATAAACGAATCGATTTAAAAATTCGAATTGAAACGAAAATAATCGAATCGAATCAAAAACAATCGAGTTGAAACGAAAATAATTGAGTTGAAACAAAAATAATCCAATCGAAATGAAAATCGAATCAAAACGAAAATAATCGAATGGAATAAAAAGAATACAGTCAAAAGAAAAATAATCAAATCGAAATGAAAAAAATGGAATGGAATCGAATCGAATTGAAGAAAATCAAATCGCATCGAATCGATAAATATCGAATGGAATGGAATTGAATCGAAACGAAAATAATCGAATCAAAACGAAGATAACCGAATCGAATAAAAACATAATCGAAACGAAAATAAGCGAATCGAAACGAAAAAAATCGCATCAAAACGAAAATAATCGAATCGAAACCAAAATAATCAATCAAAATGAAAATAATCGAATCGAATCGAAAATAATCACATCAAAACGAAAATAAACGAATCGAATCAAAAAATTCGAATCGAAAAGAAACGAATTGAATCGAATCGAAAAAAATCAAATCGAATAGAAAATAATCGAATTGAAATGAAAAAAATCAAGTAGAAGCGAAAATAATCTAATCGAAACCAAAATAATTAAATGGAAATGAAAATAACCGAATCGAATCGAAAATAATCAAATCGAATCGAAAATAATCAAATCGAATCGGAAATAATGGAATCGAAACCAAAATAATCAAATCGATATGAAAATAATCGAATCGAAAATAATCAAATCGAAACCAAAATAATCGAATCGAAATGAAAAAAATCAAGTAGAAGCGAAAATAATTAAATCGAATCGAAAATAATCTAATCGAAATAAAAATAATCAAATCGAAACGAAAATAATCAAATAGAAACGAAAATAATTGAATCAAAAAGAAGCGAATTGAATTGAATCGAAAAAAATCAAATCGAATCGAAAATAATCAAATCAAAATGAGAAAAATCAAATCGAATCAAAAATAATTGAATCGAATCTAAAACAAATCTAACTGAAAATAATCAGATTGAATCGAAAAAATTCGAATAGAAAAGAAACGAATTGAATCGAATCGAAAAATATCAAATCGAATCGAAAATAATCAAATCGAAACGAAAATAATCAATTGAAATGAAAATAATCGAATCGAAACCAAAATATTCAAATCCACATGAAAATAATTGATCGAATCGAAAATAATCAAGTCGAATAGAAAATAATCGAATCGAAATGAAAATAATCAATCGAAACGAAAATCGAATCAAATTAAAAATAATCAAATCGAAACGAATATAATCTAATTGAATAGAAAATAATCAAATCGAAACGAAAATAACCGAATCGAAATTAAAATAATTGAATCGAAACGAAAATAAATAATCAAAACGACAATGATCGAATTGAAACGAAAAAAAATCAAATTGAAACACAAAAATAATCGAATCGAAAAGAAAAAAATCCAATCGAATAGCATCGAATCGAAAAAATCGATTCGAATTGAATCGAAAATATCGAATCGAAACGAAAATAAATGAATCAAAACAATAATGATTGAATCGAAACGAAAATAAATGAATCGAAACGAAAAAATCATGTAGAAGCGAAAAAAATCAAATCAAAAATAATCAAATCGAAAATAATCAAATAGAAATGAAAATAATCGAATCGAGATGAGAAAAGTCAAATCGAAATGAAAATAATCGAATCGAAACGAAAATAATCGAATCGAATCAAAAACAATCGAGTTGAAACGAAAATAATTGAGTTGAAACAAAAATAATCCAATCGAAATGAAAATCGAATCAAAACGAAAATAATCGAATGGAATAAAAAGAATACAGTCAAAAGAAAAATAATCAAATCGAAATGAAAAAAATGGAATGGAATCGAATCGAATTGAAGAAAATCAAATCGCATCGAATTGATAAATATCGAATGGAATGGAATTGAATCGAAACGAAAATAATCGAATCAAAACGAAGATAATCGAATCGAATAAAAACATAATCGAAACGAAAATAATCAATCGAAATGAAAATCAAATCGAAGCCAAAATAATCAAATCCACATGAAAAAAATCAAATCGAATCGAAAATAATCAAATCGAAACTAAAATCATATCGACATGAAAAAAATCAAATCGAATTGAAAATAATCAAATCGAAACTAAAATCAAATTGACATGAAAAAAATCAAATCGAATCAAAAATAATCAAATCGAAACAAAAATAATCAAATTGAATCAAAAATAATCAAATCGAATCGAAAATAATCAATTGAAACGAAAATAATAGAAACGAAACCAAAATAATCAAATCGACATGAAAATAATGGAATCGAATCGAAAGTAATCAAATAGTAACTAAAATAATCGAATAGAATAGAAAATGATGAAATCGAAACGAAAATAATCAATCGAAATGAAAATCAAATCGAAAACAAAATAATCAAATCGACATGAAAAAAATCAAATCGAATAGAAAATAATCGAATCAAAACAAAAATAATGAATCAAAACGAGAAAAATCGAATCGAAAAGAAAATAATCGGATCGAATCGAAAAAATTCGAATTGAAAAGAAATGAATCGACATGAAAATAATCGAATCGAATAGAAAATAATCGAATTGAAACGAAAATAATCAAATAGAAATGAAAATAATCGAATCGAAAAGAAACAAATTGAATTGAATCGAAAAAAATCAAATCGAATTGAAAATAATCAAATCGAAATGAGAAAAATCGAATCGAATCAAAAATAATTGAATCGAATCTAAAATAAACAAAGCTAACTGAAAATAATCAAATCGAATCGAAAAAATTCGAATAGAAAAGAAACGAATTGAATCGACATGAAAATAATCGAATCAAATAGAAAATAATCAAATCGAAACGAAGATAATCAATCGATACAAAAATAATCGAATCGAAACCAAAATAATCAAATCCACATGAAAATAATCGAATCGAATCGAAAATAATCAAATCGAAACTAAAATAATCGAATCGAATCGAAAATAATCAAATTGAATAGGAAATAATCGAATCGAAATGAAAAAAATCAAGTAGAAGCGAAAATAATCGAGTTGAAACCAAAATAATTAAATCGACATGAAAATAATCGAATCGAAATAATAAAATAGAAACGAAAATAATCGAATCAAATCGATAATAACCGAATCGAAATGAAAATTATCGAGTCGCAACCAAAATAATCGAATCGACATGAAAATAATCGAATCGAAATGAAAATAACCGAATGGAATAAAAAGAATAGAATCTCAACAAAAATAATCAAATCGAAATGAAAAAAATGGAATCGAATCGAATCCAATCTAAGAAAATCAAATCACATCGAATCGATAGAAATCGAATGGAATGGAATCAAATCGAATCGAAAAAAATCGAATCGAAACGAAAATAATCGAATCGAAATGAAGATAATCGAATCGAATCGAAAATAATTGAATCGAAACGTAAATAATCAAATCGAAGTGAAAATAAACGAATCGATTTAAAAAT
The DNA here is from genome assembly GCF_048418805.1 of Vulpes vulpes. Classification (NCBI taxonomy): domain Eukaryota; kingdom Metazoa; phylum Chordata; class Mammalia; order Carnivora; family Canidae; genus Vulpes; species Vulpes vulpes. The sequence continues at coordinate 170,107 of NW_027325671.1, forward strand.
TCGAATTGAAACGAAAATAATCGAATCGAATCAAAAACAATCGAGTTGAAACGAAAATAATTGAGTTGAAACAAAAATAATCCAATCGAAATGAAAATCGAATCAAAACGAAAATAATCGAATGGAATAAAAAGAATACAGTCAAAAGAAAAATAATCAAATCGAAATGAAAAAAATGGAATGGAATCGAATCGAATTGAAGAAAATCAAATCGCATCGAATCGATAAATATCGAATGGAATGGAATTGAATCGAAACGAAAATAATCGAATCAAAACGAAGATAATCGAATCGAATAAAAACATAATCGAAACGAAAATAAGCGAATCGAAACGAAAAAAATCGCATCAAAACGAAAATAATCGAATCGAAACCAAAATAATCAATCAAAATGAAAATAATCGAATCGAATCGAAAATAATCACATCAAAACGAAAATAAACGAATCGAATCAAAAAATTCGAATCGAAAAGAAACGAATTGAATCGAATCGAAAAAAATCAAATCGAATAGAAAATAATCGAATTGAAATGAAAAAAATCAAGTAGAAGCGAAAATAATCTAATCGAAACCAAAATAATTAAATGGAAATGAAAATAACCGAATCGAATCGAAAATAATCAAATCGAATCGAAAATAATCAAATCGAATCGGAAATAATGGAATCGAAACCAAAATAATCAAATCGATATGAAAATAATCGAATCGAAAATAATCAAATCGAAACCAAAATAATCGAATCGAAATGAAAAAAATCAAGTAGAAGCGAAAATAATTAAATCGAATCGAAAATAATCTAATCGAAATAAAAATAATCAAATCGAAACGAAAATAATCAAATCGAAATGAGAAAAATCAAATCGAATCAAAAATAATTGAATCGAATCTAAAACAAATCTAACTGAAAATAATCAAATTGAATCGAAAAAATTCGAATAGAAAAGAAACGAATTGAATCGAATCGAAAAAAATCAAATCGAATCGAAAAAAATCAAATCGAAACGAAAATAATCAATTGAAATGAAAATAATCGAATCGAAACCAAAATATTCAAATCCACATGAAAATAATTGATCGAATCGAAAATAATCAAGTCGAATAGAAAATAATCGAATCGAAATGAAAATAATCAATCGAAACGAAAATCGAATCAAATTAAAAATAATCAAATCGAAACGAATATAATCTAATTGAATAGAAAATAATCAAATCGAAACGAAAATAACCGAATCGAAATTAAAATAATTGAATCGAAACGAAAATAAATAATCAAAACGACAATGATCGAATTGAAACGAAAAAAAATCAAATTGAAACACAAAAATAATCGAATCGAAAAGAAAAAAATCCAATCGAATAGCATCGAATCGAAAAAATCGATTCGAATTGAATCGAAAATATCGAATCGAAACGAAAATAAATGAATCAAAACAATAATGATTGAATCGAAACGAAAATAAATGAATCGAAACGAAAAAATCATGTAGAAGCGAAAAAAATCAAATCAAAAATAATCAAATCGAAAATAATCAAATAGAAATGAAAATAATCGAATCGAGATGAGAAAAGTCAAATCGAAATGAAAATAATCGAATCGAAACGAAAATAATCGAATCGAATCAAAAACAATCGAGTTGAAACGAAAATAATTGAGTTGAAACAAAAATAATCCAATCGAAATGAAAATCGAATCAAAACGAAAATAATCGAATGGAATAAAAAGAATACAGTCAAAAGAAAAATAATCAAATCGAAATGAAAAAAATGGAATGGAATCGAATCGAATTGAAGAAAATCAAATCGCATCGAATTGATAAATATCGAATGGAATGGAATTGAATCGAAACGAAAATAATCGAATCAAAACGAAGATAATCGAATCGAATAAAAACATAATCGAAACGAAAATAATCAATCGAAATGAAAATCAAATCGAAGCCAAAATAATCAAATCCACATGAAAAAAATCAAATCGAATCGAAAATAATCAAATCGAAACTAAAATCATATCGACATGAAAAAAATCAAATCGAATTGAAAATAATCAAATCGAAACTAAAATAAAATTGACATGAAAAAAATCAAATCGAATCAAAAATAATCAAATCGAAACAAAAATAATCAAATTGAATCAAAAATAATCAAATCGAATCGAAAATAATCAATTGAAACGAAAATAATAGAAACGAAACCAAAATAATCAAATCGACATGAAAATAATGGAATCGAATCGAAAGTAATCAAATAGTAACTAAAATAATCGAATAGAATAGAAAATGATGAAATCGAAACGAAAATAATCAATCGAAATGAAAATCAAATCGAAAACAAAATAATCAAATCGACATGAAAAAAATCAAATCGAATAGAAAATAATCGAATCAAAACAAAAATAATGAATCAAAACGAGAAAAATCGAATCGAAAAGAAAATAATCGGATCGAATCGAAAAAATTCGAATTGAAAAGAAATGAATCGACATGAAAATAATCGAATCGAATAGAAAATAATCGAATTGAAACGAAAATAATCAAATAGAAATGAAAATAATCGAATCGAAAAGAAACAAATTGAATTGAATCGAAAAAAATCAAATCGAATTGAAAATAATCAAATCGAAATGAGAAAAATCGAATCGAATCAAAAATAATTGAATCGAATCTAAAATAAACAAATCTAACTGAAAATAATCAAATCGAATCGAAAAAATTCGAATAGAAAAGAAACGAATTGAATCGACATGAAAATAATCGAATCAAATAGAAAATAATCAAATCGAAACGAAGATAATCAATCGATACAAAAATAATCGAATCGAAACCAAAATAATCAAATCCACATGAAAATAATCGAATCGAATCGAAAATAATCAAATCGAAACTAAAATAATCGAATCGAATCGAAAATAATCAAATTGAATAGGAAATAATCGAATCGAAATGAAAAAAATCAAGTAGAAGCGAAAATAATCGAGTTGAAACCAAAATAATTAAATCGACATGAAAATAATCGAATCGAAATAATAAAATAGAAACGAAAATAATCGAATCAAATCGATAATAACCGAATCGAAATGAAAATTATCGAGTCGCAACCAAAATAATCGAATCGACATGAAAATAATCGAATCGAAATGAAAATAACCGAATGGAATAAAAAGAATAGAATCTCAACAAAAATAATCAAATCGAAATGAAAAAAATGGAATCGAATCGAATCCAATCTAAGAAAATCAAATCACATCGAATCGATAGAAATCGAATGGAATGGAATCAAATCGAATCGAAAAAAATCGAATCGAAACGAAAATAATCGAATCGAAATGAAGATAATCGAATCGAATTGAAAATAATTGAATCGAAACGTAAATAATCAAATCGAAGTGAAAATAAACGAATCGATTTAAAAATTCGAATTGAAACGAAAATAATCGAATCGAATCAAAAACAATCGAGTTGAAACGAAAATAATTGAGTTGAAACAAAAATAATCCAATCGAAATGAAAATCGAATCAAAACGAAAATAATCGAATGGAATAAAAAGAATACAATCAAAAGAAAAATAATCAAATCGAAATGAAAAAAAAATGGAATGGAATCGAATCGAATTGAAGAAAATCAAATCGCATCGAATCGATAAATATCGAATGGAATGGAATTGAATCGAAACGAAAATAATCGAATCAAAACGAAGATAATCGAATCGAATAAAAACATAATCGAAACGAAAATAAGCGAATCGAAACGAAAAAAATCGCATCAAAACGAAAATAATCGAATCGAAACCAAAATAATCAATCAAAATGAAAATAATCGAATCGAATCGAAAATAATCACATCAAAACGAAAATAAACGAATCGAATCAAAAAATTCGAATCGAAAAGAAACGAATTGAATCGAATCGAAAAAAATCAAATCGAATAGAAAATAATCGAATTGAAATGAAAAAAATCAAGTAGAAGCGAAAATAATCTAATCGAAACCAAAATAATTAAATGGAAATGAAAATAACCGAATCGAATCGATAATAATCAAATCGAAACGAAAATAATCAAATCGAAATGAGAAAAATCAAATCGAATCAAAAATAATTGAATCGAATCTAAAACAAATCTAACTGAAAATAATCAAATTGAATCGAAAAAATTCGAATAGAAAAGAAACGAATTGAATCGAATCGAAAAAAATCAAATCGAATCGAAAAAAATCAAATCGAAACGAAAATAATCAATTGAAATGAAAATAATCGAATCGAAACCAAAATATTCAAATCCACATGAAAATAATTGATCGAATCGAAAATAATCAAGTCGAATAGAAAATAATCGAATCGAAATGAAAATAATCAATCGAAACGAAAATCGAATCAAATTAAAAATAATCAAATCGAAACGAATATAATCTAATTGAATAGAAAATAATCAAATCGAAACGAAAATAACCGAATCGAAATTAAAATAATTGAATCGAAACGAAAATAAATAATCAAAACGACAATGATCGAATTGAAACGAAAAAAAATCAAATTGAAACACAAAAATAATCGAATCGAAAAGAAAAAAATCCAATCGAATAGCATCGAATCGAAAAAATCGATTCGAATTGAATCGAAAATATCGAATCGAAACGAAAATAAATGAATCAAAACAATAATGATTGAATCGAAACGAAAATAAATGAATCGAAACGAAAAAATCATGTAGAAGCGAAAAAAATCAAATCAAAAATAATCAAATCGAAAATAATCAAATAGAAATGAAAATAATCGAATCGAGATGAGAAAAGTCAAATCGAAATGAAAATAATCGAATCGAAACGAAAATAATCGAATCGAATCAAAAACAATCGAGTTGAAACGAAAATAATTGAGTTGAAACAAAAATAATCCAATCGAAATGAAAATCGAATCAAAACGAAAATAATCGAATGGAATAAAAAGAATACAGTCAAAAGAAAAATAATCAAATCGAAATGAAAAAAATGGAATGGAATCGAATCGAATTGAAGAAAATCAAATCGCATCGAATTGATAAATATCGAATGGAATGGAATTGAATCGAAACGAAAATAATCGAATCAAAACGAAGATAATCGAATCGAATAAAAACATAATCGAAACGAAAATAATCAATCGAAATGAAAATCAAATCGAAGCCAAAATAATCAAATCCACATGAAAAAAATCAAATCGAATCGAAAATAATCAAATCGAAACTAAAATCATATCGACATGAAAAAAATCAAATCGAATTGAAAATAATCAAATCGAAACTAAAATAAAATTGACATGAAAAAAATCAAATCGAATCAAAAATAATCAAATCGAAACAAAAATAATCAAATTGAATCAAAAATAATCAAATCGAATCGAAAATAATCAATTGAAACGAAAATAATAGAAACGAAACCAAAATAATCAAATCGACATGAAAATAATGGAATCGAATCGAAAGTAATCAAATAGTAACTAAAATAATCGAATAGAATAGAAAATGATGAAATCGAAACGAAAATAATCAATCGAAATGAAAATCAAATCGAAAACAAAATAATCAAATCGACATGAAAAAAATCAAATCGAATAGAAAATAATCGAATCAAAACAAAAATAATGAATCAAAACGAGAAAAATCGAATCGAAAAGAAAATAATCGGATCGAATCGAAAAAATTCGAATTGAAAAGAAATGAATCGACATGAAAATAATCGAATCGAATAGAAAATAATCGAATTGAAACGAAAATAATCAAATAGAAATGAAAATAATCGAATCGAAAAGAAACAAATTGAATTGAATCGAAAAAAATCAAATCGAATTGAAAATAATCAAATCGAAATGAGAAAAATCGAATCGAATCAAAAATAATTGAATCGAATCTAAAATAAACAAATCTAACTGAAAATAATCAAATCGAATCGAAAAAATTCGAATAGAAAAGAAACGAATTGAATCGACATGAAAATAATCGAATCAAATAGAAAATAATCAAATCGAAACGAAGATAATCAATCGATACAAAAATAATCGAATCGAAACCAAAATAATCAAATCCACATGAAAATAATCGAATCGAATCGAAAATAATCAAATCGAAACTAAAATAATCGAATCGAATCGAAAATAATCAAATTGAATAGGAAATAATCGAATCGAAATGAAAAAAATCAAGTAGAAGCGAAAATAATCGAGTTGAAACCAAAATAATTAAATCGACATGAAAATAATCGAATCGAAATAATAAAATAGAAACGAAAATAATCGAATCAAATCGATAATAACCGAATCGAAATGAAAATTATCGAGTCGCAACCAAAATAATCGAATCGACATGAAAATAATCGAATCGAAATGAAAATAACCGAATGGAATAAAAAGAATAGAATCTCAACAAAAATAATCAAATCGAAATGAAAAAAATGGAATCGAATCGAATCCAATCTAAGAAAATCAAATCACATCGAATCGATAGAAATCGAATGGAATGGAATCAAATCGAATCGAAAAAAATCGAATCGAAACGAAAATAATCGAATCGAAATGAAGATAATCGAATCGAATCGAAAATAATTGAATCGAAACGTAAATAATCAAATCGAAGTGAAAATAAACGAATCGATTTAAAAATTCGAATTGAAACGAAAATAATCGAATCGAATCAAAAACAATCGAGTTGAAACGAAAATAATTGAGTTGAAACAAAAATAATCCAATCGAAATGAAAATCGAATCAAAACGAAAATAATCGAATGGAATAAAAAGAATACAGTCAAAAGAAAAATAATCAAATCGAAATGAAAAAAATGGAATGGAATCGAATCGAATTGAAGAAAATCAAATCGCATCGAATCGATAAATATCGAATGGAATGGAATTGAATCGAAACGAAAATAATCGAATCAAAACGAAGATAATCGAATCGAATAAAAACATAATCGAAACGAAAATAAGCGAATCGAAACGAAAAAAATCGCATCAAAACGAAAATAATCGAATCGAAACCAAAATAATCAATCAAAATGAAAATAATCGAATCGAATCGAAAATAATCACATCAAAACGAAAATAAACGAATCGAATCAAAAAATTCGAATCGAAAAGAAACGAATTGAATCGAATCGAAAAAAATCAAATCGAATAGAAAATAATCGAATTGAAATGAAAAAAATCAAGTAGAAGCGAAAATAATCTAATCGAAACCAAAATAATTAAATGGAAATGAAAATAACCGAATCGAATCGAAAATAATCAAATCGAATCGAAAATAATCAAATCGAATCGGAAATAATGGAATCGAAACCAAAATAATCAAATCGATATGAAAATAATCGAATCGAAAATAATCAAATCGAAACCAAAATAATCGAATCGAAATGAAAAAAATCAAGTAGAAGCGAAAATAATTAAATCGAATCGAAAATAATCTAATCGAAATAAAAATAATCAAATCGAAACGAAAATAATCAAATCGAAATGAGAAAAATCAAATCGAATCAAAAATAATTGAATCGAATCTAAAACAAATCTAACTGAAAATAATCAAATTGAATCGAAAAAATTCGAATAGAAAAGAAACGAATTGAATCGAATCGAAAAAAATCAAATCGAATCGAAAAAAATCAAATCGAAACGAAAATAATCAATTGAAATGAAAATAATCGAATCGAAACCAAAATATTCAAATCCACATGAAAATAATTGATCGAATCGAAAATAATCAAGTCGAATAGAAAATAATCGAATCGAAATGAAAATAATCAATCGAAACGAAAATCGAATCAAATTAAAAATAATCAAATCGAAACGAATATAATCTAATTGAATAGAAAATAATCAAATCGAAACGAAAATAACCGAATCGAAATTAAAATAATTGAATCGAAACGAAAATAAATAATCAAAACGACAATGATCGAATTGAAACGAAAAAAAATCAAATTGAAACACAAAAATAATCGAATCGAAAAGAAAAAAATCCAATCGAATAGCATCGAATCGAAAAAATCGATTCGAATTGAATCGAAAATATCGAATCGAAACGAAAATAAATGAATCAAAACAATAATGATTGAATCGAAACGAAAATAAATGAATCGAAACGAAAAAATCATGTAGAAGCGAAAAAAATCAAATCAAAAATAATCAAATCGAAAATAATCAAATAGAAATGAAAATAATCGAATCGAGATGAGAAAAGTCAAATCGAAATGAAAATAATCGAATCGAAACGAAAATAATCGAATCGAATCAAAAACAATCGAGTTGAAACGAAAATAATTGAGTTGAAACAAAAATAATCCAATCGAAATGAAAATCGAATCAAAACGAAAATAATCGAATGGAATAAAAAGAATACAGTCAAAAGAAAAATAATCAAATCGAAATGAAAAAAATGGAATGGAATCGAATCGAATTGAAGAAAATCAAATCGCATCGAATTGATAAATATCGAATGGAATGGAATTGAATCGAAACGAAAATAATCGAATCAAAACGAAGATAATCGAATCGAATAAAAACATAATCGAAACGAAAATAATCAATCGAAATGAAAATCAAATCGAAGCCAAAATAATCAAATCCACATGAAAAAAATCAAATCGAATCGAAAATAATCAAATCGAAACTAAAATCATATCGACATGAAAAAAATCAAATCGAATTGAAAATAATCAAATCGAAACTAAAATAAAATTGACATGAAAAAAATCAAATCGAATCAAAAATAATCAAATCGAAACAAAAATAATCAAATTGAATCAAAAATAATCAAATCGAATCGAAAATAATCAATTGAAACGAAAATAATAGAAACGAAACCAAAATAATCAAATCGACATGAAAATAATGGAATCGAATCGAAAGTAATCAAATAGTAACTAAAATAATCGAATAGAATAGAAAATGATGAAATCGAAACGAAAATAATCAATCGAAATGAAAATCAAATCGAAAACAAAATAATCAAATCGACATGAAAAAAATCAAATCGAATAGAAAATAATCGAATCAAAACAAAAATAATGAATCAAAACGAGAAAAATCGAATCGAAAAGAAAATAATCGGATCGAATCGAAAAAATTCGAATTGAAAAGAAATGAATCGACATGAAAATAATCGAATCGAATAGAAAATAATCGAATTGAAACGAAAATAATCAAATAGAAATGAAAATAATCGAATCGAAAAGAAACAAATTGAATTGAATCGAAAAAAATCAAATCGAATTGAAAATAATCAAATCGAAATGAGAAAAATCGAATCGAATCAAAAATAATTGAATCGAATCTAAAATAAACAAATCTAACTGAAAATAATCAAATCGAATCGAAAAAATTCGAATAGAAAAGAAACGAATTGAATCGACATGAAAATAATCGAATCAAATAGAAAATAATCAAATCGAAACGAAGATAATCAATCGATACAAAAATAATCGAATCGAAACCAAAATAATCAAATCCACATGAAAATAATCGAATCGAATCGAAAATAATCAAATCGAAACTAAAATAATCGAATCGAATCGAAAATAATCAAATTGAATAGGAAATAATCGAATCGAAATGAAAAAAATCAAGTAGAAGCGAAAATAATCGAGTTGAAACCAAAATAATTAAATCGACATGAAAATAATCGAATCGAAATAATAAAATAGAAACGAAAATAATCGAATCAAATCGATAATAACCGAATCGAAATGAAAATTATCGAGTCGCAACCAAAATAATCGAATCGACATGAAAATAATCGAATCGAAATGAAAATAACCGAATGGAATAAAAAGAATAGAATCTCAACAAAAATAATCAAATCGAAATGAAAAAAATGGAATCGAATCGAATCCAATCTAAGAAAATCAAATCACATCGAATCGATAGAAATCGAATGGAATGGAATCAAATCGAATCGAAAAAAATCGAATCGAAACGAAAATAATCGAATCGAAATGAAGATAATCGAATCGAATCGAAAATAATTGAATCGAAACGTAAATAATCAAATCGAAGTGAAAATAAACGAATCGATTTAAAAATTCGAATTGAAACGAAAATAATCGAATCGAATCAAAAACAATCGAGTTGAAACGAAAATAATTGAGTTGAAACAAAAATAATCCAATCGAAATGAAAATCGAATCAAAACGAAAATAATCGAATGGAATAAAAAGAATACAATCAAAAGAAAAATAATCAAATCGAAATGAAAAAAAAATGGAATGGAATCGAATCGAATTGAAGAAAATCAAATCGCATCGAATCGATAAATATCGAATGGAATGGAATTGAATCGAAACGAAAATAATCGAATCAAAACGAAGATAATCGAATCGAATAAAAACATAATCGAAACGAAAATAAGCGAATCGAAACGAAAAAAATCGCATCAAAACGAAAATAATCGAATCGAAACCAAAATAATCAATCAAAATGAAAATAATCGAATCGAATCGAAAATAATCACATCAAAACGAAAATAAACGAATCGAATCAAAAAATTCGAATCGAAAAGAAACGAATTGAATCGAATCGAAAAAAATCAAATCGAATAGAAAATAATCGAATTGAAATGAAAAAAATCAAGTAGAAGCGAAAATAATCTAATCGAAACCAAAATAATTAAATGGAAATGAAAATAACCGAATCGAATCGATAATAATCAAATCGAAACGAAAATAATCAAATCGAAATGAGAAAAATCAAATCGAATCAAAAATAATTGAATCGAATCTAAAACAAATCTAACTGAAAATAATCAAATTGAATCGAAAAAATTCGAATAGAAAAGAAACGAATTGAATCGAATCGAAAAAAATCAAATCGAATCGAAAAAAATCAAATCGAAACGAAAATAATCAATTGAAATGAAAATAATCGAATCGAAACCAAAATATTCAAATCCACATGAAAATAATTGATCGAATCGAAAATAATCAAGTCGAATAGAAAATAATCGAATCGAAATGAAAATAATCAATCGAAACGAAAATCGAATCAAATTAAAAATAATCAAATCGAAACGAATATAATCTAATTGAATAGAAAATAATCAAATCGAAACGAAAATAACCGAATCGAAATTAAAATAATTGAATCGAAACGAAAATAAATAATCAAAACGACAATGATCGAATTGAAACGAAAAAAAATCAAATTGAAACACAAAAATAATCGAATCGAAAAGAAAAAAATCCAATCGAATAGCATCGAATCGAAAAAATCGATTCGAATTGAATCGAAAATATCGAATCGAAACGAAAATAAATGAATCAAAACAATAATGATTGAATCGAAACGAAAATAAATGAATCGAAACGAAAAAATCATGTAGAAGCGAAAAAAATCAAATCAAAAATAATCAAATCGAAAATAATCAAATAGAAATGAAAATAATCGAATCGAGATGAGAAAAGTCAAATCGAAATGAAAATAATCGAATCGAAACGAAAATAATCGAATCGAAAAGAAAATAAACGGATCGAATCGAAAAAATTCGAATTGAAAAGAAACGAATTAAATCGACATGAAAATAATCGAATCGAATAGAAAATAATCGAATCAAAACGAAAATAATCAATCGATACAAAAATAATCGAATTGAAACCAAAATAATCAAATCCACATGAAAATAATCGAATCGAATCAAAAATAATCAAATCGAAACTAAAATAATCGAATCGAATCGAAAATAATCAAATTGAATAGGAAATAATCGAATCGAAATGAAAAAAATCAAGTAGAAGCGAAAATAATCGAGTTGAAACCAAAATAATTAAATCGACATGAAAATAATCGAATCGGATAGAAAATAATCGAATCGAAACGTAAAAATTCGAATCGAAAAGAAACGAATTAAATCGACATGAAAATAATCAAATCGAATAGAAAATAATCGAATCGAAACAAAAATAATGAATCGAAACGAGAAAAATCGAATTGAAAAGAAAATAATCGAATCGAATCGAAAAAATTCGAATACAAAAGAAACAAATTGAATCGACATGAAAATAATCGAATCGAATAGAAAATAATCGAATCAAAACGAAAATAATCAATCGATACAAAAATAATCGAATTGAAACCAAAATAATCAAATCCACATGAAAATAATCGAATCGAATCAAAAATAATCAAATCGAAACTAAAATAATCGAATCGAATCGAAAATAATCAAATTGAATAGGAAATAATCGAATCGAAATGAAAAAAATCAAGTAGAAGCGAAAATAATCGAGTTGAAACCAAAATAATTAAATCGACATGAAAATAATCGAATCGAAATAATAAAATAGAAACGAAAATAATCGAATCAAATCGATAATAACCGAATCGAAATGAAAATTATCGAGTCGCAACCAAAATAATCGAATCGACATGAAAATAATCGAATCGAAATGAAAATAATCGAATGGAATAAAAAGAATAGAATCTAAACAAAAATAATCAAATCGAAATGAAAAAAATGGAATCGAATCGAATCCAATCTAAGAAAATCAAATCACATCGAATCGATAGAAATCGAATGGAATGGAATCAAATCGAATCGAAAAAAATCGAATCGAAACGAAAATAATCGAATCGAAATGAAGATAATCGAATCGAATCGAAAATAATTGAATCGAAACGTAAATAATCAAATCGAAGTGAAAATAAACGAATCGATTTAAAAATTCGAATTGAAACAAAAATAATCGAATCGAATCAAAAACAATCGAGTTGAAACGAAAATAATTGAGTTGAAACAAAAATAATCCAATCGAAATGAAAATCGAATCAAAACGAAAATAATCGAATGGAATAAAAAGAATACAGTCAAAAGAAAAATAATCAAATCGAAATGAAAAAAATGGAATGGAATCGAATCGAATTGAAGAAAATCAAATCGCATCGAATCGATAAATATCGAATGGAATGGAATTGAATCGAAACGAAAATAATCGAATCAAAACGAAGATAATCGAATCGAATAAAAACATAATCGAAACGAAAATAAGCGAATCGAAACGAAAAAAATCGCATCAAAATGAAAATAATCGAATCGAAACCAAAATAATCAATCAAAATGAAAATAATCGAATCGAATCGAAAATAATCACATCAAAACGAAAATAAACGAATCGAATCAAAAAATTCGAATCGAAAAGAAACGAATTGAATCGAATCGAAAAAAATCAAATCGAATAGAAAATAATCGAATTGAAATGAAAAAAATCAAGTAGAAGCGAAAATAATCTAATCGAAACCAAAATAATTAAATGGAAATGAAAATAACCGAATCGAATCGAAAATAATCAAATCGAATCGAAAATAATCAAATCGAATCGGAAATAATGGAATCGAAACCAAAATAATCAAATCGATATGAAAATAATCGAATCGAAAATAATCAAATCGAAACCAAAATAATCGAATCGAAATGAAAAAAATCAAGTAGAAGCGAAAATAATTAAATCGAATCGAAAATAATCTAATCGAAATAAAAATAATCAAATCGAAACGAAAATAATCAAATCGAAATGAGAAAAATCAAATCGAATCAAAAATAATTGAATCGAATCTAAAACAAATCTAACTGAAAATAATCAAATTGAATCGAAAAAATTCGAATAGAAAAGAAACGAATTGAATCGAATCGAAAAAAATCAAATCGAATCGAAAAAAATCAAATCGAAACGAAAATAATCAATTGAAATGAAAATAATCGAATCGAAACCAAAATATTCAAATCCACATGAAAATAATTGATCGAATCGAAAATAATCAAGTCGAATAGAAAATAATCGAATCGAAATGAAAATAATCAATCGAAACGAAAATCGAATCAAATTAAAAATAATCAAATCGAAACGAATATAATCTAATTGAATAGAAAATAATCAAATCGAAACGAAAATAACCGAATCGAAATTAAAATAATTGAATCGAAACGAAAATAAATAATCAAAACGACAATGATCGAATTGAAACGAAAAAAAATCAAATTGAAACACAAAAATAATCGAATCGAAAAGAAAAAAATCCAATCGAATAGCATCGAATCGAAAAAATCGATTCGAATTGAATCGAAAATATCGAATCGAAATGAAAATAAATGAATCAAAACAATAATGATTGAATCGAAACGAAAATAAATGAATCGAAACGAAAAAATCATGTAGAAGCGAAAAAAATCAAATCAAAAATAATCAAATCGAAAATAATCAAATAGAAATGAAAATAATCGAATCGAGATGAGAAAAGTCAAATCGAAATGAAAATAATCGAATCGAAACGAAAACAATCGAATCGAAAAGAAAATAAACGGATCGAATCGAAAAAATTCGAATTGAAAAGAAACGAATTGAATCGACATGAAAATAATCGAATCGGATAGAAAATAATCGAATCGAAACGTAAAAATTCGAATCGAAAAGAAACGAATTAAATCGACATGAAAATAATCAAATCGAATAGAAAATAATCGAATCGAAACAAAAATAATGAATCGAAACGAGAAAAATCGAATTGAAAAGAAAATAATCGAATCGAATCGAAAAAATTCGAATACAAAAGAAACAAATTGAATCGACATGAAAATAATCGAATCGAATAGAAAATAATCGAATCAAAACGAAAATAATCAATCGATACAAAAATAATCGAATTGAAACCAAAATAATCAAATCCACATGAAAATAATCGAATCGAATCAAAAATAATCAAATCGAAACTAAAATAATCAAATCGAATCGAAAATAATCAAATTGAATAGGAAATAATCGAATCGAAATGAAAAAAATCAAGTAGAAGCGAAAATAATCGAGTTGAAACCAAAATAATTAAATCGACATGAAAATAATCGAATCGAAATAATAAAATAGAAACGAAAATAATCGAATCAAATCGATAATAACCGAATCGAAATGAAAATTATCGAGTCGCAACCAAAATAATCGAATCGACATGAAAATAATCGAATCGAAATGAAAATAATCGAATGGAATAAAAAGAATAGAATCTAAACAAAAATAATCAAATCGAAATGAAAAAAATGGAATCGAATCGAATCCAATCTAAGAAAATCAAATCACATCGAATCGATAGAAATCGAATGGAATGGAATCAAATCGAATCGAAAAAAATCGAATCGAAACGAAAATAATCGAATCGAAATGAAGATAATCGAATCGAATCGAAAATAATTGAATCGAAACGTAAATAATCAAATCGAAGTGAAAATAAACGAATCGATTTAAAAATTCGAATTGAAACGAAAATAATCGAATCGAATCAAAAACAATCGAGTTGAAACGAAAATAATTGAGTTGAAACAAAAATAATCCAATCGAAATGAAAATCGAATCAAAACGAAAATAATCGAATGGAATAAAAAGAATACAGTCAAAAGAAAAATAATCAAATCGAAATGAAAAAAATGGAATGGAATCGAATCGAATTGAAGAAAATCAAATCGCATCGAATCGATAAATATCGAATGGAATGGAATTGAATCGAAACGAAAATAATCGAATCAAAACGAAGATAATTGAATCGAATAAAAACATAATCGAAACGAAAATAAGCGAATCGAAACGAAAAAAATCGCATCAAAACGAAAATAATCGAATCGAAACCAAAATAATCAATCAAAATGAAAATAATCGAATCGAATCGAAAATAATCACATCAAAACGAAAATAAACGAATCGAATCAAAAAATTCGAATCGAAAAGAAACGAATTGAATCGAATCGAAAAAAATCAAATCGAATAGAAAATAATCGAATTGAAATGAAAAAAATCAAGTAGAAGCGAAAATAATCTAATCGAAACCAAAATAATTAAATGGAAATGAAAATAACCGAATCGAATCGAAAATAATCAAATCGAATCGAAAATAATCAAATCGAATCGGAAATAATGGAATCGAAACCAAAATAATCAAATCGATATGAAAATAATCGAATCGAAAATAATCAAATCGAAACCAAAATAATCGAATCGAAATGAAAAAAATCAAGTAGAAGCGAAAATAATTAAATCGAATCGAAAATAATCTAATCGAAATAAAAATAATCAAATCGAAACGAAAATAATCAAATCGAAATGAGAAAAATCAAATCGAATCAAAAATAATTGAATCGAATCTAAAACAAATCTAACTGAAAATAATCAAATTGAATCGAAAAAATTCGAATAGAAAAGAAACGAATTGAATCGAATCGAAAAAAATCAAATCGAATAGAAAAAAATCAAATCGAAACGAAAATAATCAATTGAAATGAAAATAATCGAATCGAAACCAAAATATTCAAATCCACATGAAAATAATTGATCGAATCGAAAATAATCAAGTCGAATAGAAAATAATCGAATCGAAATGAAAATAATCAATCGAAACGAAAATCGAATCAAATTAAAAATAATCAAATCGAAACGAATATAATCTAATTGAATAGAAAATAATCAAATCGAAACGAAAATAACCGAATCGAAATTAAAATAATTGAATCGAAACGAAAATAAATAATCAAAACGACAATGATCGAATTGAAACGAAAAAAAAATCAAATTGAAACACAAAAATAATCGAATCGAAAAGAAAAAAATCCAATCGAATAGCATCGAATCGAAAAAATCGATTCGAATTGAATCGAAAATATCGAATCGAAACGAAAATAAATGAATCAAAACAATAATGATTGAATCGAAATGAAAATAAATGAATCGAAACGAAAAAATCATGTAGAAGCGAAAAAAATCAAATCAAAAATAATCAAATCGAAAATAATCAAATAGAAATGAAAATAATCGAATCGAGATGAGAAAAGTCAAATCGAAATGAAAATAATCGAATCGAAACGAAAATAATCGAATCGAAAAGAAAATAAACGGATCGAATCGAAAAAATTCGAATTGAAAAGAAACGAATTGAATCGACATGAAAATAATCGAATCGGATAGAAAATAATCGAATCGAAACGTAAAAATTCGAATCGAAAAGAAACGAATTAAATCGACATGAAAATAATCAAATCGAATAGAAAATAATCGAATCGAAACAAAAATAATGAATCGAAACGAGAAAAATCGAATTGAAAAGAAAATAATCGAATCGAATCGAAAAAATTCGAATACAAAAGAAACAAATTGAATCGACATGAAAATAATCGAATCGAATAGAAAATAATCGAATCAAAACGAAAATAATCAATCGATACAAAAATAATCGAATTGAAACCAAAATAATCAAATCCACATGAAAATAATCGAATCGAATCAAAAATAATCAAATCGAAACTAAAATAATCGAATCGAATCGAAAATAATCAAATTGAATAGGAAATAATCGAATCGAAATGAAAAAAATCAAG
Source organism: Vulpes vulpes (assembly GCF_048418805.1). NCBI lineage: Eukaryota > Metazoa > Chordata > Mammalia > Carnivora > Canidae > Vulpes > Vulpes vulpes. The sequence goes on from NW_027325671.1 coordinate 187,459, forward strand.
TAGAAGCGAAAATAATCGAGTTGAAACCAAAATAATTAAATCGACATGAAAATAATCGAATCGAAATAATAAAATAGAAACGAAAATAATCGAGTCGCAACCAAAATAATCGAATCGACATGAAAATAATCGAATCGAAACGAAAATAATCGGATGGAATAAAAAGAATAGAATCTAAACAAAAATAATCAAATCGAAATAAAAAAAAGGAATCGAATCGAATCTAAGAAAATCAAATCTCATCGAATCAATAGAAACCGAATGGAATGGAATCGAATCGAATCGAAAAAAATCGAATCGAAATGAAAATAATCGAATCGAAATGAAGATAATCGAGTTGAATAAAAACATAATCGAAACGAAAATAATCGAATCGAAACAAAAAATCGCATCAAAACGAAAATAATCGAAACCAAAATAATCACACAACATGAAAATAATCGAATTGAATCGAAAATAATCACATCGAAACGAAAATAATCAGATAGAATCAAAAGTAATCAAATTGAAACCAAAATAATCGAATCAAATCAACAATAATCGAGTCGAATCGAAAATAATCGAATCGAAATGAAAATAATCGAATCGAATCGAAAATAATTGAATCGAAATGTAAATAATCAAATCGAAGTGAAAATAAACGAATCGATTTAAAAATTCGAATTGAAACGGAAATAATCGAATCGAATCAAAAACAATCGAGTTGAAACGAAAATAATTGAGTTGAAACAAAAATAATCCAATCGAAATGAAAATCGAATCAAAACGAAAATAATCGAATGGAATAAAAAGAATACAGTCAAAAGAAAAATAATCAAATCGAAATGAAAAAAATGGAATGGAATCGAATCGAATTGAAGAAAATCAAATCGCATCGAATCGATAAATATCGAATGGAATGGAATTGAATCGAAACGAAAATAATCGAATCAAAACGAAGATAATCGAATCGAATAAAAACATAATCGAAACGAAAATAAGCGAATCGAAACGAAAAAAATCGCATCAAAACGAAAATAATCGAATCGAAACCAAAATAATCAATCAAAATGAAAATAATCGAATCGAATCGAAAATAATCACATCAAAACGAAAATAAACGAATCGAATCAAAAAATTCGAATCGAAAAGAAACGAATTGAATCGAATCGAAAAAAATCAAATCGAATAGAAAATAATCGAATTGAAATGAAAAAAATCAAGTAGAAGCGAAAATAATCTAATCGAAACCAAAATAATTAAATGGAAATGAAAATAACCGAATCGAATCGAAAATAATCAAATCGAATCGAAAATAATCAAATCGAATCGGAAATAATCGAATCGAAACCAAAATAATCGAATCGAAATGAAAAAAATCAAGTAGAAGCGAAAATAATTAAATCGAATCGAAAATAATCTAATCGAAATAAAAATAATCAAATCGAAACGAAAATAATCAAATAGAAACGAAAATAATTGAATCAAAAAGACGCGAATTGAATTGAATCGAAAAGAATCAAATCGAATCGAAAATAATCAAATCGAAATGAGAAAAATCAAATCGAATCAAAAATAATTGAATCGAATCTAATACAAATCTAACTGAAAATAATCAAATTGAATCGAAAAAATTCGAATAGAAAAGAAACGAATTGAATCGAATCGAAAAAAATCAAATCGAATAGAAAATAATCAAATCGAAACGAAAATAATCAATTGAAATGAAAATAATCGAATCGAAACCAAAATATTCAAATCCACATGAAAATAATTGATCGAATCGAAAATAATCAAGTCGAATAGAAAATAATCGAATCGAAATGAAAATAATCAATCGAAACGAAAATCGAATCAAATTAAAAATAATCAAATCGAAACGAATATAATCTAATTGAATAGAAAATAATCAAATCGAAACGAAAATAACCGAATCGAAATTAAAATAATTGAATCGAAACGAAAATAAATAATCAAAACGACAATGATCGAATTGAAACGAAAAAAAATCAAATTGAAACACAAAAATAATCGAATCGAAAAGAAAAAAATCCAATCGAATAGCATCGATTCGAATTGAATCGAAAATATCGAATCGAAACGAAAATAAATGAATCAAAACAATAATGATTGAATCGAAACGAAAATAAATGAATCGAAACGAAAAAATCATGTAGAAGCGAAAAAAATCAAATCAAAAATAATCAAATCGAAAATAATCAAATAGAAATGAAAATAATCGAATCGAGATGAGAAAAGTCAAATCGAAATGAAAATAATCGAATCGAAACGAAAATAATCGAATCGAAAAGAAAATAAACGGATCGAATCGAAAAAATTCGAATTGAAAAGAAACGAATTGAATCGACATGAAAATAATCGAATCGGATAGAAAATAATCGAATCGAAACGTAAAAATTCGAATCGAAAAGAAACGAATTAAATCGACATGAAAATAATCAAATCGAATAGAAAATAATCGAATCGAAACAAAAATAATGAATCGAAACGAGAAAAATCGAATTGAAAAGAAAATAATCGAATCGAATCGAAAAAATTCGAATACAAAAGAAACAAATTGAATCGACATGAAAATAATCGAATCGAATAGAAAATAATCGAATCAAAACGAAAATAATCAATCGATACAAAAATAATCGAATTGAAACCAAAATAATCAAATCCACATGAAAATAATCGAATCGAATCAAAAATAATCAAATCGAAACTAAAATAATCGAATCGAATCGAAAATAATCAAATTGAATAGGAAATAATCGAATCGAAATGAAAAAAATCAAGTAGAAGCGAAAATAATCGAGTTGAAACCAAAATAATTAAATCGACATGAAAATAATCGAATCGAAATAATAAAATAGAAACGAAAATAATCGAGTCGCAACCAAAATAATCGAATCGACATGAAAATAATCGAATCGAAACGAAAATAATCGGATGGAATAAAAAGAATAGAATCTAAACAAAAATAATCAAATCGAAATAAAAAAAAGGAATCGAATCGAATCTAAGAAAATCAAATCTCATCGAATCAATAGAAACCGAATGGAATGGAATCGAATCGAATCGAAAAAAATCGAATCGAAATGAAAATAATCGAATCGAAATGAAGATAATCGAGTTGAATAAAAACATAATCGAAACGAAAATAATCGAATCGAAACAAAAAATCGCATCAAAACGAAAATAATCGAAACCAAAATAATCACACAACATGAAAATAATCGAATTGAATCGAAAATAATCACATCGAAACGAAAATAATCAGATAGAATCAAAAGTAATCAAATTGAAACCAAAATAATCGAATCAAATCAACAATAATCGAGTCGAATCGAAAATAATCGAATCGAAATGAAAATAATCGAATCGAATCGAAAATAATTGAATCGAAATGTAAATAATCAAATCGAAGTGAAAATAAACGAATCGATTTAAAAATTCGAATTGAAACGAAAATAATCGAATCGAATCAAAAACAATCGAGTTGAAACGAAAATAATTGAGTTGAAACAAAAATAATCCAATCGAAATGAAAATCGAATCAAAACGAAAATAATCGAATGGAATAAAAAGAATACAGTCAAAAGAAAAATAATCAAATCGAAATGAAAAAAATGGAATGGAATCGAATCGAATTGAAGAAAATCAAATCGCATCGAATTGATAAATATCGAATGGAATGGAATTGAATCGAAACGAAAATAATCGAATCAAAACGAAGATAATCGAATCGAATAAAAACATAATCGAAACGAAAATAATCAATCGAAATGAAAATCAAATCGAAGCCAAAATAATCAAATTCACATGAAAAAAATCAAATCGAATCGAAAATAATCAAATCGAAACTAAAATCATATCGACATGAAAAAAATCAAATCGAATTGAAAATAATCAAATCGAAACTAAAATAAAATTGACATGAAAAAAATCAAATCGAATCAAAAATAATCAAATCGAAACAAAAATAATCAAATTGAATCAAAAATAATCAAATCGAATCGAAAATAATCAATCGAAACGAAAATAATAGAAACGAAACCAAAATAATCAAATCGACATGAAAATAATGGAATCGAATCGAAAGTAATCAAATAGTAACTAAAATAATCGAATAGAATAGAAAATGATGAAATCGAAACGAAAATAATCAATCGAAATGAAAATCAAATCGAAAACAAAATAATCAAATCGACGTGAAAAAAATCAAATCGAATAGAAAATAATCGAATCAAAACAAAAATAATGAATCAAAACGAGAAAAATCGAATCGAAAAGAAAATAATCGGATCGAATCGAAAAAATTCGAATTGAAAAGAAACGAATTGAATCGACATGAAAATAATCGAATCGAATAGAAAATAATCGAATTGAAACGAAAATAATCAAATAGAAATGAAAATAATCGAATCGAAAAGAAACAAATTGAATTGAATCGAAAAAAATCAAATCGAATTGAAAATAATCAAATCGAAATGAGAAAAATCGAATCGAATCAAAAATAATTGAATCGAATCTAAAATAAACAAAGCTAACTGAAAATAATCAAATCGAATCGAAAAAATTCGAATAGAAAAGAAACGAATTGAATCGACATGAAAATAATCGAATCAAATAGAAAATAATCAAATCGAAACGAAGATAATCAATCGATACAAAAATAATCGAATCGAAACCAAAATAATCAAATCCACATGAAAATAATCGAATCGAATCGAAAATAATCAAATCGAAACTAAAATAATCGAATCGAATCGAAAATAATCAAATTGAATAGGAAATAATCGAATCGAAATGAAAAAAATCAAGTAGAAGCGAAAATAATCGAGTTGAAGCCAAAATAATTAAATCAACATGAAAATAATCGAATCGAAATAATAAAATAGAAACGAAAATAATCGAATCAAATCGATAATAACCGAATCGAAATGAAAATTATCGAGTCGCAACCAAAATAATCGAATCGACATGAAAATAATCGAATCGAAATGAAAATAATCGAATGGAATGAAAAGAATAGAATCTAAACAAAAATAATCAAATCGAAATGAAAAAAATGGAATCGAATCGAATCCAATCTAAGAAAATCAAATCACATCGAATCGATAGAAATCGAATGGAATGGAATCAAAACGAATCGAAAAAAATCGAATCGAAACGAAAATAATCGAATTGAAATGAAGATAATCGAATCGAATCGAAAATAATTGAATCGAAACGTAAATAAATCGAAGTGAAAATAAACGAATCGATTTAAAAATTCGAATTGAAACGAAAATAATCGAATCGAATCAAAAACAATCGAGTTGAAACGAAAATAATTGAGTTGAAACAAAAATAATCCAATCGAAATGAAAATCGAATCAAAACGAAAATAATCGAATGGAATAAAAAGAATACAATCAAAAGAAAAATAATCAAATCGAAATGAAAAAAATGGAATGGAATCGAATCGAATTGAAGAAAATCAAATCGCATCGAATCGATAAATATCGAATGGAATGGAATTGAATCGAAACGAAAATAATCGAATCAAAACGAAGATAATCGAATCGAATAAAAACATAATCGAAACGAAAATAAGCGAATCGAAACGAAAAAAATCGCATCAAAACGAAAATAATCGAATCGAAACCAAAATAATCAATCAAAATGAAAATAATCGAATCGAATCGAAAATAATCACATCAAAACGAAAATAAACGAATCGAATCAAAAAATTCGAATCGAAAAGAAACGAATTGAATCGAATCGAAAAAAATCAAATCGAATAGAAAATAATCGAATTGAAATGAAAAAAATCAAGTAGAAGCGAAAATAATCTAATCGAAACCAAAATAATTAAATGGAAATGAAAATAACCGAATCGAATCGAAAATAATCAAATCGAATCGAAAATAATCAAATCGAATCGGAAATAATGGAATCGAAACCAAAATAATCAAATCGATATGAAAATAATCGAATCGAAAATAATCAAATCGAAACCAAAATAATCGAATCGAAATGAAAAAAATCAAGTAGAAGCGAAAATAATTAAATCGAATCGAAAATAATCTAATCGAAATAAAAATAATCAAATCGAAACGAAAATAATCAAATAGAAACGAAAATAATTGAATCAAAAAGAAGCGAATTGAATTGAATCGAAAAAAATCAAATCGAATCGAAAATAATCAAATCAAAATGAGAAAAATCAAATCGAATCAAAAATAATTTAATCGAATCTAAAACAAATCTAACTGAAAATAATCAAATTGAATCGAAAAAATTCGAAAAGAAACGAATTGAATCGAATCGAAAAAAATCAAATCGAATAGAAAATAATCAAATCGAAACGAAAATAATCAATTGAAATGAAAATAATCGAATCGAAACCAAAATATTCAAATCCACATGAAAATAATTGATCGAATCGAAAATAATCAAGTCGAATAGAAAATAATCGAATCGAAATGAAAATAATCAATCGAAACGAAAATCGAATCAAATTAAAAATAATCAAATCGAAACGAATATAATCTAATTGAATAGAAAATAATCAAATCGAAACGAAAATAACCGAATCGAAATTAAAATAATTGAATCGAAACGAAAATAAATAATCAAAACGACAATGATCGAATTGAAACAAAAAAAATCAAATTGAAACACAAAAATAATCGAATCGAAAAGAAAAAAATCCAATCGAATAGCATCGAATCGAAAAAATCGATTCGAATTGAATCGAAAATATCGAATCGAAACGAAAATAAATGAATCAAAACAATAATGATTGAATCGAAACGAAAATAAATGAATCGAAACGAAAAAATCATGTAGAAGCGAAAAAAATCAAATCAAAAATAATCAAATCGAAAATAATCAAATAGAAATGAAAATAATCGAATCGAGATGAGAAAAGTCAAATCGAAATGAAAATAATCGAATCGAAACGAAAATAATCGAATCGAAAAGAAAATAAACGGATCGAATCGAAAAAATTCGAATTGAAAAGAAACGAATTGAATCGACATGAAAATAATCGAATCGGATAGAAAATAATCGAATCGAAACGTAAAAATTCGAATCGAAAAGAAACAAATTAAATCGACATGAAAATAATCAAATCGAATAGAAAATAATCGAATCGAAACAAAAATAATGAATCGAAACGAGAAAAATCGAATTGAAAAGAAAATAATCGAATCGAATCGAAAAAATTCGAATACAAAAGAAACAAATTGAATCGACATGAAAATAATCGAATCGAATAGAAAATAATCGAATCAAAACGAAAATAATCAATCGATACAAAAATAATCGAATTGAAACCAAAATAATCAAATCCACATGAAAATAATCGAATCGAATCAAAAATAATCAAATCGAAACTAAAATAATCAAATCGAATCGAAAATAATCAAATTGAATAGGAAATAATCGAATCGAAATGAAAAAAATCAAGTAGAAGCGAAAATAATCGAGTTGAAACCAAAATAATTAAATCGACATGAAAATAATCGAATCGAAATAATAAAATAGAAACGAAAATAATCGAGTCGCAACCAAAATAATCGAATCGACATGAAAATAATCGAATCGAAACGAAAATAATCGGATGGAATAAAAAGAATAGAATCTAAACAAAAATAATCAAATCGAAATAAAAAAAAGGAATCGAATCGAATCTAAGAAAATCAAATCTCATCGAATCAATAGAAACCGAATGGAATGGAATCGAATCGAATCGAAAAAAATCGAATCGAAATGAAAATAATCGAATCGAAATGAAGATAATCGAGTTGAATAAAAACATAATCGAAACGAAAATAATCGAATCGAAACAAAAAATCGCATCAAAACGAAAATAATCGAAACCAAAATAATCACACAACATGAAAATAATCGAATTGAATCGAAAATAATCACATCGAAACGAAAATAATCAGATAGAATCAAAAGTAATCAAATTGAAACCAAAATAATCGAATCAAATCAACAATAATCGAGTCGAATCGAGAATAATCGAATCGAAATGAAAATAATCGAATCAAAACGAAGATAATCGAATTGAATAAAAACATAATCGAAACGAAAATAAGCGAATCGAAACGAAAAAAATCGCATCAAAACGAAAATAATCGAATCGAAACCAAAATAATCAATCAAAATGAAAATAATCGAATTGAATCGAAAATAATCACATCGAAACGAAAATAATCAGATAGAATCAAAAGTAATCAAATTGAAACCAAAATAATCGAATCAAATCAACAATAATCGAGTCGAATCGAAAAGAAACGAATTGAATCGAATCGAAAAAAATCAAATCGAATAGAAAATAATCGAATTGAAATGAAAAAAATCAAGTAGAAGCGAAAATAATCTAATCGAAACCAAAATAATTAAATGGAAATGAAAATAACCGAATCGAATCGAAAATAATCAAATCGAATCGAAAATAATCAAATCGAATCGGAAATAATGGAATCGAAATGAAAAAAATCAAGTAGAAGCGAAAATAATTAAATCGAATCGAAAATAATCTAATCGAAATAAAAATAATCAAATCGAAACGAAAATAATCAAATAGAAACGAAAATAATCGAATCAAAAAGAAGCGAATTGAATTGAATCGAAAAAAATCAAATCGAATCGAAAATAATCAAATCGAAATGAGAAAAATCGAATCGAATCAAAAATAATTGAATCGAATCTAAAATAAACAAATCTAACTGAAAATAATCAAATCGAATCGAAAAAATTCGAATAGAAAAGAAACGAATTGAATCGACATGAAAATAATCGAATAGAATAGAAAATAATCAAATCGAAACGAAGATAATCAATCGATACAAAAATAATCGAATCGAAACCAAAATAATCAAATCCACATGAAAATAATCGAATCGAATCGAAAATAATCAAATCGAAACTAAAATAATCGAATCGAATCGAAAATAATCAAATTGAATAGGAAATAATCGAATCGAAATGAAAAAAATCAAGTAGAAGCGAAAAAAATAATCGAGTTGAAACCAAAATAATTAAATCGACATGAAAATAATCGAATCGAAATAATAAAATAGAAACGAAAATAATCGAATCAAATCGATAATAACCGAATCGAAATGAAAATTATCGAGTCGCAACCAAAATAATCGAATCGACATGAAAATAATCGAATCGAAATGAAAATAATCGAATGGAATAAAAAGAATAGAATCTAAACAAAAATAATCAAATCGAAATGAAAAAAATGGAATCGAATCGAATCCAATCTAAGAAAATCAAATCACATCGAATCGATAGAAATCGAATGGAATGGAATCAAATCGAATCGAAAAAAATCGAATCGAAACGAAAATAATCGAATCGAAATGAAGATAATCGAATCGAATCGAAAATAATTGAATCGAAACGTAAATAATCAAATCGAAGTGAAAATAAACGAATCGATTTAAAAATTCGAATTGAAACGAAAATAATCGAATCGAATCAAAAACAACCGAGTTGAAACGAAAATAATTGAGTTGAAACAAAAATAATCCAATCGAAATGAAAATCGAATCAAAACGAAAATAATCCAATGGAATAAAAAGAATACAGTCAAAAGAAAAATAATCAAATCGAAATGAAAAAAATGGAATGGAATCGAATCGAATTGAAGAAAATCAAATCGCATCGAATCGATAAATATCGAATGGAATGGAATTGAATCGAAACGAAAATAATCGAATCAAAACGAAGATAATCGAATCGAATAAAAACATAATCGAAACGAAAATAAGCGAATCGAAACGAAAAAAATCGCATCAAAACGAAAATAATCGAATCGAAACCAAAATAATCAATCAAAATGAAAATAATCGAATCGAATCGAAAATAATCACATCAAAACGAAAATAAACGAATCGAATCAAAAAATTCGAATCGAAAAGAAACGAATTGAATCGAATCGAAAAAAATCAAATCGAATAGAAAATAATCGAATTGAAATGAAAAAAATCAAGTAGAAGCGAAAATAATCTAATCGAAACCAAAATAATTAAATGGAAATGAAAATAACCGAATCGAATCGAAAATAATCAAATCGAATCGAAAATAATCAAATCGAATCGGAAATAATGGAATCGAAACCAAAATAATCAAATCGATATGAAAATAATCGAATCGAAAATAATCAAATCGAAACCAAAATAATCGAATCGAAATGAAAAAAATCAAGTAGAAGCGAAAATAATTAAATCGAATCGAAAATAATCTAATCGAAATAAAAATAATCAAATCGAAACGAAAATAATCAAATAGAAACGAAAATAATCGAATCAAAAAGAAGCGAATTGAATTGAATCGAAAAAAATCAAATCGAATCGAAAATAATCAAATCGAAATGAGAAAAATCGAATCGAATCAAAAATAATTGAATCGAATCTAAAATAAACAAATCTAACTGAAAATAATCAAATCGAATCGAAAAAATTCGAATAGAAAAGAAACGAATTGAATCGACATGAAAATAATCGAATAGAATAGAAAATAATCAAATCGAAACGAAGATAATCAATCGATACAAAAATAATCGAATCGAAACCAAAATAATCAAATCCACATGAAAATAATCGAATCGAAACGACAATAATCGAATCGAAAAGAAAATAAACGGATCGAATCGAAAAAATTCGAATTGAAAAGAAACGAATTGAATCGACATGAAAATAATCGAATCGGATAGAAAATAATCGAATCGAAACGTAAAAATTCGAATCGAAAAGAAACGAATTAAATCGACATGAAAATAATCAAATCGAATAGAAAATAATGAATCGAAACGAGAAAAATCGAATTGAAAAGAAAATAATCGAATCGAATCGAAAAAATTCGAATACAAAAGAAACAAATTGAATCGACATGAAAATAATCGAATCGAATAGAAAATAATCGAATCAAAACGAAAATAATCAATCGATACAAAAATAATCGAATCGAAACCAAAATAATCAAATCCACATGAAAATAATCGAATCGAATCAAAAATAATCAAATCGAAACTAAAATAATCAAATCGAATCGAAAATAATCAAATTGAATAGGAAATAATCGAATCGAAATGAAAAAAATCAAGTAGAAGCGAAAATAATCGAGTTGAAACCAAAATAATTAAATCGACATGAAAATAATCGAATCGAAATAATAAAATAGAAACGAAAATAATCGAGTCGCAACCAAAATAATCGAATCGACATGAAAATAATCGAATCGAAACGAAAATAATCGGATGGAATAAAAAGAATAGAATCTAAACAAAAATAATCAAATCGAAATAAAAAAAAGGAATCGAATCGAATCTAAGAAAATCAAATCTCATCGAATCAATAGAAACCGAATGGAATGGAATCGAATCGAATCGAAAAAAATCGAATCGAAATGAAAATAATCGAATCGAAATGAAGATAATCGAGTTGAATAAAAACATAATCGAAACGAAAATAATCGAATCGAAACAAAAAATCGCATCAAAACGAAAATAATCGAAACCAAAATAATCACACAACATGAAAATAATCGAATTGAATCGAAAATAATCACATCGAAACGAAAATAATCAGATAGAATCAAAAGTAATCAAATTGAAACCAAAATAATCGAATCAAATCAACAATAATCGAGTCGAATCGAAAATAATCGAATCGAAATGAAAATAATCGAATCGAATCGAAAATAATTGAATCGAAATGTAAATAATCAAATCGAAGTGAAAATAAACGAATCGATTTAAAAATTCGAATTGAAACGAAAATAATCGAATCGAATCAAAAACAATCGAGTTGAAACGAAAATAATTGAGTTGAAACAAAAATAATCCAATCGAAATGAAAATCGAATCAAAACGAAAATAATCGAATGGAATAAAAAGAATACAGTCAAAAGAAAAATAATCAAATCGAAATGAAAAAATGGAATGGAATCGAATCGAATTGAAGAAAATCAAATTGCATCGAATCGATAAATATCGAATGGAATGGAATTGAATCGAAACGAAAATAATCGAATCAAAACGAAGATAATCGAATCGAATAAAAACATAATCGAAACGAAAATAATCAATCGAAATGAAAATCAAATCGAAGCCAAAATAATCAAATCCACATGAAAAAAATCAAATCGAATCGAAAATAATCAAATCGAAACTAAAATCATATCGACATGAAAAAAATCAAATCGAATTGAAAATAATCAAATCGAAACTAAAATCAAATTGACATGAAAAAAATCAAATCGAATCAAAAATAATCAAATCGAAACAAAAATAATCAAATTGAATCAAAAATAATCAAATCGAATCGAAAATAATCAATCGAAACGAAAATAATAGAAACGAAACCAAAATAATCAAATCGACATGAAAATAATGGAATCGAATCGAAAGTAATCAAATAGTAACTAAAATAATCGAATAGAATAGAAAATGATGAAATCGAAACGAAAATAATCAATCGAAATGAAAATCAAATCGAAAACAAAATAATCAAATCGACATGAAAAAAATCAAATCGAATAGAAAATAATCGAATCAAAACAAAAATAATGAATCAAAACGAGAAAAATCGAATCGAAAAGAAAATAATCGGATCGAATCGAAAAAATTCGAATTGAAAAGAAACGAATTGAATCGACATGAAAATAATCGAATCGAATAGAAAATAATCGAATTGAAACGAAAATAATCAAATAGAAATGAAAATAATCGAATCGAAAAGAAACAAATTGAATTGAATCGAAAAAAATCAAATCGAATTGAAAATAATCAAATCGAAATGAGAAAAATCGAATCGAATCAAAAATAATTGAATCGAATCTAAAATAAACAAATCTAACTGAAAATAATCAAATCGAATCGAAAAAATTCGAATAGAAAAGAAACGAATTGAATCGACATGAAAATAATCGAATCGAATAGAAAATAATCAAATCGAAACGAAGATAATCAATCGATACAAAAATAATCGAATCGAAACCAAAATAATCAAATCCACATGAAAATAATCGAATCGAATCGAAAATAATCAAATCGAAACTAAAATAATCGAATCGAATCGAAAATAATCAAATTGAATAGGAAATAATCGAATCGAAATGAAAAAAATCAAGTAGAAGCGAAAATAATCGAGTTGAAACCAAAATAATTAAATCGACATGAAAATAATCGAATCAAAATAATAAAATAGAAACGAAAATAATCGAATCAAATCGATAATAACCGAATCGAAATGAAAATTATCGAGTCGCAACCAAAATAATCGAATCGACATGAAAATAATCGAATCGAAATGAAAATAATCGAATGGAATAAAAAGAATAGAATCTAAACAAAAATAATCAAATCGAAATGAAAAAAATGGAATCGAATCGAATCCAATCTAAGAAAATCAAATCACATCGAATCGATAGAAATCGAATGGAATGGAATCAAATCGAATCGAAAAAAATCGAATCGAAACGAAAATAATCGAATCGAAATGAAGATAATCGAATCGAATCGAAAATAATTGAATCGAAACGTAAATAATCAAATCGAAGTGAAAATAAACGAATCGATTTAAAAATTCGAATTGAAACGAAAATAATCGAATCGAATCAAAAACAACCGAGTTGAAACGAAAATAATTGAGTTGAAACAAAAATAATCCAATCGAAATGAAAATCGAATCAAAACGAAAATAATCCAATGGAATAAAAAGAATACAATCAAAAGAAAAATAATCAAATCGAAATGAAAAAAATGGAATGGAATCGAATCGAATTGAAGAAAATCAAATCGCATCGAATCGATAAATATCGAATGGAATGGAATTGAATCGAAACGAAAATAATCGAATCAAAACGAAGATAATCGAATCGAATAAAAACATAATCGAAACGAAAATAAGCGAATCGAAACGAAAAAAATCGCATCAAAACGAAAATAATCGAATCGAAACCAAAATAATCAATCAAAATGAAAATAATCGAATCGAATCGAAAATAATCACATCAAAACGAAAATAAACGAATCGAATCAAAAAATTCGAATCGAAAAGAAACGAATTGAATCGAATCGAAAAAAATCAAATCGAATAGAAAATAATCGAATTGAAATGAAAAAAATCAAGTAGAAGCGAAAATAATCTAATCGAAACCAAAATAATTAAATGGAAATGAAAATAACCGAATCGAATCGAAAATAATCAAATCGAATCGAAAATAATCAAATCGAATCGGAAATAATGGAATCGAAACCAAAATAATCAAATCGATATGAAAATAATCGAATCGAAAATAATCAAATCGAAACCAAAATAATCGAATCGAAATGAAAAAAATCAAGTAGAAGCGAAAATAATTAAATCGAATCGAAAATAATCTAATCGAAATAAAAATAATCAAATCGAAACGAAAATAATCAAATCGAAATGAGAAAAATCAAATCGAATCAAAAATAATTGAATCGAATCTAAAACAAATCTAACTGAAAATAATCAAATTGAATCGAAAAAATTCGAATAGAAAAGAAACGAATTGAATCGAATCGAAAAAAATCAAATCGAATCGAAAAAAATCAAATCGAAACGAAAATAATCAATTGAAATGAAAATAATCGAATCGAAACCAAAATATTCAAATCCACATGAAAATAATTGATCGAATCGAAAATAATCAAGTCGAATAGAAAATAATCGAATCGAAATGAAAATAATCAATCGAAACGAAAATCGAATCAAATTAAAAATAATCAAATCGAAACGAATATAATCTAATTGAATAGAAAATAATCAAATCGAAACGAAAATAACCGAATCGAAATTAAAATAATTGAATCGAAACGAAAATAAATAATCAAAACGACAATGATCGAATTGAAACGAAAAAAAATCAAATTGAAACACAAAAATAATCGAATCGAAAAGAAAAAAATCCAATCGAATAGCATCGAATCGAAAAAATCGATTCGAATTGAATCGAAAATATCGAATCGAAACGAAAATAAATGAATCAAAACAATAATGATTGAATCGAAACGAAAATAAATGAATCGAAACGAAAAAATCATGTAGAAGCGAAAAAAATCAAATCAAAAATAATCAAATCGAAAATAATCAAATAGAAATGAAAATAATCGAATCGAGATGAGAAAAGTCAAATCGAAATGAAAATAATCGAATCGAAACGAAAATAATCGAATCGAAAAGAAAATAAACGGATCGAATCGAAAAAATTCGAATTGAAAAGAAACGAATTGAATCGACATGAAAATAATCGAATCGGATAGAAAATAATCGAATCGAAACGTAAAAATTCGAATCGAAAAGAAACAAATTAAATCGACATGAAAATAATCAAATCGAATAGAAAATAATCGAATCGAAACAAAAATAATGAATCGAAACGAGAAAAATCGAATTGAAAAGAAAATAATCGAATCGAATCGAAAAAATTCGAATACAAAAGAAACAAATTGAATCGACATGAAAATAATCGAATCGAATAGAAAATAATCGAATCAAAACGAAAATAATCAATCGATACAAAAATAATCGAATTGAAACCAAAATAATCAAATCCACATGAAAATAATCGAATCGAATCAAAAATAATCAAATCGAAACTAAAATAATCGAATCGAATCGAAAATAATCAAATTGAATAGGAAATAATCGAATCGAAATGAAAAAAATCAAGTAGAAGCGAAAATAATCGAGTTGAAACCAAAATAATTAAATCGACATGAAAATAATCGAATCGAAATAATAAAATAGAAACGAAAATAATCGAGTCGCAACCAAAATAATCGAATCGACATGAAAATAATCGAATCGAAACGAAAATAATCGGATGGAATAAAAAGAATAGAATCTAAACAAAAATAATCAAATCGAAATAAAAAAAAGGAATCGAATCGAATCTAAGAAAATCAAATCTCATCGAATCAATAGAAACCGAATGGAATGGAATCGAATCGAATCGAAAAAAATCGAATCGAAATGAAAATAATCGAATCGAAATGAAGATAATCGAGTTGAATAAAAACATAATCGAAACGAAAATAATCGAATCGAAACAAAAAATCGCATCAAAACGAAAATAATCGAAACCAAAATAATCACACAACATGAAAATAATCGAATTGAATCGAAAATAATCACATCGAAACGAAAATAATCAGATAGAATCAAAAGTAATCAAATTGAAACCAAAATAATCGAATCAAATCAACAATAATCGAGTCGAATCGAGAATAATCGAATCGAAATGAAAATAATCGAATCAAAACGAAGATAATCGAATTGAATAAAAACATAATCGAAACGAAAATAAGCGAATCGAAACGAAAAAAATCGCATCAAAACGAAAATAATCGAATCGAAACCAAAATAATCAATCAAAATGAAAATAATCGAATTGAATCGAAAATAATCACATCGAAACGAAAATAATCAGATAGAATCAAAAGTAATCAAATTGAAACCAAAATAATCGAATCAAATCAACAATAATCGAGTCGAATCGAAAAGAAACGAATTGAATCGAATCGAAAAAAATCAAATCGAATAGAAAATAATCGAATTGAAATGAAAAAAATCAAGTAGAAGCGAAAATAATCTAATCGAAACCAAAATAATTAAATGGAAATGAAAATAACCGAATCGAATCGAAAATAATCAAATCGAATCGAAAATAATCAAATCGAATCGGAAATAATGGAATCGAAACCAAAATAATCAAATCGATATGAAAATAATCGAATCGAAAATAATCAAATCGAAACCAAAATAATCGAATCGAAATGAAAAAAATCAAGTAGAAGCGAAAATAATTAAATTGAATCGAAAATAATCTAATCGAAATAAAAATAATCAAATCGAAACGAAAATAATCAAATAGAAACGAAAATAATTGAATCAAAAAGAAGCGAATTGAATTGAATCGAAAAAAATCAAATCGAATCGAAAATAATCAAATCGAAATGAGAAAAATCGAATCGAATCAAAAATAATTGAATCGAATCTAAAATAAACAAAGCTAACTGAAAATAATCAAATCGAATCGAAAAAATTCGAATAGAAAAGAAACGAATTGAATCGACATGAAAATAATCGAATCAAATAGAAAATAATCAAATCGAAACGAAGATAATCAATCGATACAAAAATAATCGAATCGAAACCAAAATAATCAAATCCACATGAAAATAATCGAATCGAATCGAAAATAATCAAATCGAAACTAAAATAATCGAATCGAATCGAAAATAATCAAATTGAATAGGAAATAATCGAATCGAAATGAAAAAAATCAAGTAGAAGCGAAAAAAATAATCGAGTTGAAACCAAAATAATTAAATCGACATGAAAATAATCGAATCGAAATAATAAAATAGAAACGAAAATAATCGAATCAAATCGATAATAACCGAATCGAAATGAAAATTATCGAGTCGCAACCAAAATAATCGAATCGACATGAAAATAATCGAATCGAAATGAAAATAATCGAATGGAATAAAAAGAATAGAATCTAAACAAAAATAATCAAATCGAAATGAAAAAAATGGAATCGAATCGAATCCAATCTAAGAAAATCAAATCACATCGAATCGATAGAAATCGAATGGAATGGAATCAAATCGAATCGAAAAAAATCGAATCGAAACGAAAATAATCGAATCGAAATGAAGATAATCGAATCGAATCGAAAATAATTGAATCGAAACGTAAATAATCAAATCGAAGTGAAAATAAACGAATCGATTTAAAAATTCGAATTGAAACGAAAATAATCGAATCGAATCAAAAACAATCGAGTTGAAACGAAAATAATTGAGTTGAAACAAAAATAATCCAATCGAAATGAAAATCGAATCAAAACGAAAATAATCGAATGGAATAAAAAGAATACAGTCAAAAGAAAAATAATCAAATCGAAATGAAAAAAATGGAATGGAATCGAATCGAAGAAAATCAAATCGCATCGAATCGATAAATATCGAATGGAATGGAATTGAATCGAAACGAAAATAATCGAATCAAAACGAAGATAATCGAATCGAATAAAAACATAATCGAAACGAAAATAAGCGAATCGAAACGAAAAAAATCGCATCAAAACGAAAATAATCGAATCGAAACCAAAATAATCAATCAAAATGAAAATAATCGAATCGAATCGAAAATAATCACATCAAAACGAAAATAAACGAATCGAATCAAAAAATTCGAATCGAAAAGAAACGAATTGAATCGAATCGAAAAAAATCAAATCGAATAGAAAATAATCGAATTGAAATGAAAAAAATCAAGTAGAAGCGAAAATAATCTAATCGAAACCAAAATAATTAAATGGAAATGAAAATAACCGAATCGAATCGAAAATA
Source organism: Vulpes vulpes (assembly GCF_048418805.1). Taxonomy (NCBI): domain Eukaryota; kingdom Metazoa; phylum Chordata; class Mammalia; order Carnivora; family Canidae; genus Vulpes; species Vulpes vulpes. The sequence goes on from NW_027325671.1 coordinate 205,853, forward strand.
ATCAAATCGAATCGAAAATAATCAAATCGAATCGGAAATAATCGAATCGAAACCAAAATAATCGAATCAAAATGAAAAAAATCAAGTAGAAGCGAAAATAATCTAATCGAAACCAAAATAATCTAATCGAAATAAAAATAATCAAATCGAAACGAAAATAATCAAATCGAATCGAAAATAATTGAATCAAAAAGAAGCGAATTGAATTGAATCGAAAAGAATCAAATCGAATCTAAAATAATCAAATCGAAATGAGAAAAATCAAATCGAATCAAAAATAATTGAATCGAATCTAAAACAAATCTAACTGAAAATAATCAAATTGAATCGAAAAAATTCGAATAGAAAAGAAACGAATTGAATCGAATCGAAAAAAATCAAATCGAATCGAAAAAAATCAAATCGAAACGAAAATAATCAATTGAAATGAAAATAATCGAATCGAAACCAAAATATTCAAATCCACATGAAAATAATTGATCGAATCGAAAATAATCAAGTCGAATAGAAAATAATCGAATCGAAATGAAAATAATCAATCGAAACGAAAATCGAATCAAATTAAAAATAATCAAATCGAAACGAATATAATCTAATTGAATAGAAAATAATCAAATCGAAACGAAAATAACCGAATCGAAATTAAAATAATTGAATCGAAACGAAAATAAATAATCAAAACGACAATGATCGAATTGAAACGAAAAAAAATCAAATTGAAACACAAAAATAATCGAATCGAAAAGAAAAAAATCCAATCGAATAGCATCGAATCGAAAAAATCGATTCGAATTGAATCGAAAATATCGAATCGAAACGAAAATAAATGAATCAAAACAATAATGATTGAATCGAAACGAAAATAAATGAATCGAAACGAAAAAATCATGTAGAAGCGAAAAAAATCAAATCAAAAATAATCAAATCGAAAATAATCAAATAGAAATGAAAATAATCGAATCGAGATGAGAAAAGTCAAATCGAAATGAAAATAATCGAATCGAAACGAAAATAATCGAATCGAAAAGAAAATAAACGGATCGAATCGAAAAAATTCGAATTGAAAAGAAACGAATTGAATCGACATGAAAATAATCGAATCGGATAGAAAATAATCGAATCGAAACGTAAAAATTCGAATCGAAAAGAAACAAATTAAATCGACATGAAAATAATCAAATCGAATAGAAAATAATCGAATCGAAACAAAAATAATGAATCGAAACGAGAAAAATCGAATTGAAAAGAAAATAATCGAATCGAATCGAAAAAATTCGAATACAAAAGAAACAAATTGAATCGACATGAAAATAATCGAATCGAATAGAAAATAATCGAATCAAAACGAAAATAATCAATCGATACAAAAATAATCGAATTGAAACCAAAATAATCAAATCCACATGAAAATAATCGAATCGAATCAAAAATAATCAAATCGAAACTAAAATAATCGAATCGAATCGAAAATAATCAAATTGAATAGGAAATAATCGAATCGAAATGAAAAAAATCAAGTAGAAGCGAAAATAATCGAGTTGAAACCAAAATAATTAAATCGACATGAAAATAATCGAATCGAAATAATAAAATAGAAACGAAAATAATCGAGTCGCAACCAAAATAATCGAATCGACATGAAAATAATCGAATCGAAACGAAAATAATCGGATGGAATAAAAAGAATAGAATCTAAACAAAAATAATCAAATCGAAATAAAAAAAAGGAATCGAATCGAATCTAAGAAAATCAAATCTCATCGAATCAATAGAAACCGAATGGAATGGAATCGAATCGAATCGAAAAAAATCGAATCGAAATGAAAATAATCGAATCGAAATGAAGATAATCGAGTTGAATAAAAACATAATCGAAACGAAAATAATCGAATCGAAACAAAAAATCGCATCAAAACGAAAATAATCGAAACCAAAATAATCACACAACATGAAAATAATCGAATTGAATCGAAAATAATCACATCGAAACGAAAATAATCAGATAGAATCAAAAGTAATCAAATTGAAACCAAAATAATCGAATCAAATCAACAATAATCGAGTCGAATCGAGAATAATCGAATCGAAATGAAAATAATCGAATCAAAACGAAGATAATCGAATTGAATAAAAACATAATCGAAACGAAAATAAGCGAATCGAAACGAAAAAAATCGCATCAAAACGAAAATAATCGAATCGAAACCAAAATAATCAATCAAAATGAAAATAATCGAATTGAATCGAAAATAATCACATCGAAACGAAAATAATCAGATAGAATCAAAAGTAATCAAATTGAAACCAAAATAATCGAATCAAATCAACAATAATCGAGTCGAATCGAAAAGAAACGAATTGAATCGAATCGAAAAAAATCAAATCGAATAGAAAATAATCGAATTGAAATGAAAAAAATCAAGTAGAAGCGAAAATAATCTAATCGAAACCAAAATAATTAAATGGAAATGAAAATAACCGAATCGAATCGAAAATAATCAAATCGAATCGAAAATAATCAAATCGAATCGGAAATAATGGAATCGAAACCAAAATAATCAAATCGATATGAAAATAATCGAATCGAAAATAATCAAATCGAAACCAAAATAATCGAATCGAAATGAAAAAAATCAAGTAGAAGCGAAAATAATTAAATTGAATCGAAAATAATCTAATCGAAATAAAAATAATCAAATCGAAACGAAAATAATCAAATAGAAACGAAAATAATTGAATCAAAAAGAAGCGAATTGAATTGAATCGAAAAAAATCAAATCGAATCGAAAATAATCAAATCGAAATGAGAAAAATCGAATCGAATCAAAAATAATTGAATCGAATCTAAAATAAACAAATCTAACTGAAAATAATCAAATCGAATCGAAAAAATTCGAATAGAAAAGAAACGAATTGAATCGACATGAAAATAATCGAATCAAATAGAAAATAATCAAATCGAAACGAAGATAATCAATCGATACAAAAATAATCGAATCGAAACCAAAATAATCAAATCCACATGAAAATAATCGAATCGAATCGAAAATAATCAAATCGAAACTAAAATAATCGAATCGAATCGAAAATAATCAAATTGAATAGGAAATAATCGAATCGAAATGAAAAAAATCAAGTAGAAGCGAAAAAAATAATCGAGTTGAAACCAAAATAATTAAATCGACATGAAAATAATCGAATCGAAATAATAAAATAGAAACGAAAATAATCGAATCAAATCGATAATAACCGAATCGAAATGAAAATTATCGAGTCGCAACCAAAATAATCGAATCGACATGAAAATAATCGAATCGAAATGAAAATAATCGAATGGAATAAAAAGAATAGAATCTAAACAAAAATAATCAAATCGAAATGAAAAAAATGGAATCGAATCGAATCCAATCTAAGAAAATCAAATCACATCGAATCGATAGAAATCGAATGGAATGGAATCAAATCGAATCGAAAAAAATCGAATCGAAACGAAAATAATCGAATCGAAATGAAGATAATCGAATCGAATCGAAAATAATTGAATCGAAACGTAAATAATCAAATCGAAGTGAAAATAAACGAATCGATTTAAAAATTCGAATTGAAACGAAAATAATCGAATCGAATCAAAAACAATCGAGTTGAAACGAAAATAATTGAGTTGAAACAAAAATAATCCAATCGAAATGAAAATCGAATCAAAACGAAAATAATCGAATGGAATAAAAAGAATACAGTCAAAAGAAAAATAATCAAATCGAAATGAAAAAAATGGAATGGAATCGAATCGAAGAAAATCAAATCGCATCGAATCGATAAATATCGAATGGAATGGAATTGAATCGAAACGAAAATAATCGAATCAAAACGAAGATAATCGAATCGAATAAAAACATAATCGAAACGAAAATAAGCGAATCGAAACGAAAAAAATCGCATCAAAACGAAAATAATCGAATCGAAACCAAAATAATCAATCAAAATGAAAATAATCGAATCGAATCGAAAATAATCACATCAAAACGAAAATAAACGAATCGAATCAAAAAATTCGAATCGAAAAGAAACGAATTGAATCGAATCGAAAAAAATCAAATCGAATAGAAAATAATCGAATTGAAATGAAAAAAATCAAGTAGAAGCGAAAATAATCTAATCGAAACCAAAATAATTAAATGGAAATGAAAATAACCGAATCGAATCGAAAATAATCAAATCGAATCGAAAATAATCAAATCGAATCGGAAATAATCGAATCGAAACCAAAATAATCGAATCAAAATGAAAAAAATCAAGTAGAAGCGAAAATAATCTAATCGAAACCAAAATAATCTAATCGAAATAAAAATAATCAAATCGAAACGAAAATAATCAAATCGAATCGAAAATAATTGAATCAAAAAGAAGCGAATTGAATTGAATCGAAAAGAATCAAATCGAATCTAAAATAATCAAATCGAAATGAGAAAAATCAAATCGAATCAAAAATAATTGAATCGAATCTAAAACAAATCTAACTGAAAATAATCAAATTGAATCGAAAAAATTCGAATAGAAAAGAAACGAATTGAATCGAATCGAAAAAAATCAAATCGAATAGAAAATAATCAAATCGAAACGAAAATAATCAATTGAAATGAAAATAATCGAATCGAAACCAAAATATTCAAATCCACATGAAAATAATTGATCGAATCGAAAATAATCAAGTCGAATAGAAAATAATCGAATCGAAATGAAAATAATCAATCGAAACGAAAATCGAATCAAATTAAAAATAATCAAATCGAAACGAATATAATCTAATTGAATAGAAAATAATCAAATCGAAACGAAAATAACCGAATCGAAATTAAAATAATTGAATCGAAACGAAAATAAATAATCAAAACGACAATGATCGAATTGAAACGAAAAAAAATCAAATTGAAACACAAAAATAATCGAATCGAAAAGAAAAAAATCCAATCGAATAGCATCGAATCGAAAAAATCGATTCGAATTGAATCGAAAATATCGAATCGAAACGAAAATAAATGAATCAAAACAATAATGATTGAATCGAAACGAAAATAAATGAATCGAAACGAAAAAATCATGTAGAAGCGAAAAAAATCAAATCAAAAATAATCAAATCGAAAATAATCAAATAGAAATGAAAATAATCGAATCGAGATGAGAAAAGTCAAATCGAAATGAAAATAATCGAATCGAAACGAAAATAATCGAATCGAAAAGAAAATAAACGGATCGAATCGAAAAAATTCGAATTGAAAAGAAACGAATTGAATCGACATGAAAATAATCGAATCGGATAGAAAATAATCGAATCGAAACGTAAAAATTCGAATCGAAAAGAAACGAATTAAATCGACATGAAAATAATCAAATCGAATAGAAAATAATCGAATCGAAACAAAAATAATGAATCGAAACGAGAAAAATCGAATTGAAAAGAAAATAATCGAATCGAATCGAAAAAATTCGAATACAAAAGAAACAAATTGAATCGACATGAAAATAATCGAATCGAATAGAAAATAATCGAATCAAAACGAAAATAATCAATCGATACAAAAATAATCGAATTGAAACCAAAATAATCAAATCCACATGAAAATAATCGAATCGAATCGAAAATAATCAAATCGAAACTAAAATAATCAAATCGAATCGAAAATAATCAAATTGAATAGGAAATAATCGAATCGAAATGAAAAAAATCAAGTAGAAGCGAAAATAATCGAGTTGAAACCAAAATAATTAAATCGACATGAAAATAATCGAATCGAAATAATAAAATAGAAACGAAAATAATCGAGTCGCAACCAAAATAATCGAATCGACATGAAAATAATCGAATCGAAACGAAAATAATCGGATGGAATAAAAAGAATAGAATCTAAACAAAAATAATCAAATCGAAATAAAAAAAAGGAATCGAATCGAATCTAAGAAAATCAAATCTCATCGAATCAATAGAAACCGAATGGAATGGAATCGAATCGAATCGAAAAAAATCGAATCGAAATGAAAATAATCGAATCGAAATGAAGATAATCGAGTTGAATAAAAACATAATCGAAACGAAAATAATCGAATCGAAACAAAAAATCGCATCAAAACGAAAATAATCGAAACCAAAATAATCACACAACATGAAAATAATCGAATTGAATCGAAAATAATCACATCGAAACGAAAATAATCAGATAGAATCAAAAGTAATCAAATTGAAACCAAAATAATCGAATCAAATCAACAATAATCGAGTCGAATCGAAAATAATCGAATCGAAATGAAAATAATCGAATCGAATCGAAAATAATTGAATCGAAATGTAAATAATCAAATCGAAGTGAAAATAAACGAATCGATTTAAAAATTCGAATTGAAACGGAAATAATCGAATCGAATCAAAAACAATCGAGTTGAAACGAAAATAATTGAGTTGAAACAAAAATAATCCAATCGAAATGAAAATCGAACCAAAACGAAAATAATCGAATGGAATAAAAAGAATACAGTCAAAAGAAAAATAATCAAATCGAAATGAAAAAAATGGAATGGAATCGAATCGAATTGAAGAAAATCAAATCGCATCGAATCGATAAATATCGAATGGAATGGAATTGAATCGAAACGAAAATAATCGAATCAAAACGAAGATAATCGAATCGAATAAAAACATAATCGAAACGAAAATAAGCGAATCGAAACGAAAAAAATCGCATCAAAACGAAAATAATCGAATCGAAACCAAAATAATCAATCAAAATGAAAATAATCGAATCGAATCGAAAATAATCACATCAAAACGAAAATAAACGAATCGAATCAAAAAATTCGAATCGAAAAGAAACGAATTGAATCGAATCGAAAAAAATCAAATCGAATAGAAAATAATCGAATTGAAATGAAAAAAATCAAGTAGAAGCGAAAATAATCTAATCGAAACCAAAATAATTAAATGGAAATGAAAATAACCGAATCGAATAGAAAATAATCAAATCGAATCGAAAATAATCAAATCGAATCGGAAATAATCGAATCGAAACCAAAATAATCGAATCGAAATGAAAAAAATCAAGTAGAAGCGAAAATAATTAAATCGAATCGAAAATAATCTAATCGAAATAAAAATAATCAAATCGAAACGAAAATAATCAAATAGAAACGAAAATAATTGAATCAAAAAGAAGCGAATTGAATTGAATCGAAAAGAATCAAATCGAATCGAAAATAATCAAATCGAAATGAGAAAAATCAAATCGAATCAAAAATAATTGAATCGAATCTAATACAAATCTAACTGAAAATAATCAAATTGAATCGAAAAAATTCGAATAGAAAAGAAACGAATTGAATCGAATCGAAAAAAATCAAATCGAATAGAAAATAATCAAATCGAAACGAAAATAATCAATTGAAATGAAAATAATCGAATCGAAACCAAAATATTCAAATCCACATGAAAATAATTGATCGAATCGAAAATAATCAAGTCGAATAGAAAATAATCGAATCGAAATGAAAATAATCAATCGAAACGAAAATCGAATCAAATTAAAAATAATCAAATCGAAACGAATATAATCTAATTGAATAGAAAATAATCAAATCGAAACGAAAATAACCGAATCGAAATTAAAATAATTGAATCGAAACGAAAATAAATAATCAAAACGACAATGATCGAATTGAAACGAAAAAAAATCAAATTGAAACACAAAAATAATCGAATCGAAAAGAAAAAAATCCAATCGAATAGCATCGAATCGAAAAAATCGATTCGAATTGAATCGAAAATATCGAATCGAAACGAAAATAAATGAATCAAAACAATAATGATTGAATCGAAACGAAAATAAATGAATCGAAACGAAAAAATCATGTAGAAGCGAAAAAAATCAAATCAAAAATAATCAAATCGAAAATAATCAAATAGAAATGAAAATAATCGAATCGAGATGAGAAAAGTCAAATCGAAATGAAAATAATCGAATCGAAACGAAAATAATCGAATCGAAAAGAAAATAAACGGATCGAATCGAAAAAATTCGAATTGAAAAGAAACGAATTGAATCGACATGAAAATAATCGAATCGGATAGAAAATAATCGAATCGAAACGTAAAAATTCGAATCGAAAAGAAACGAATTAAATCGACATGAAAATAATCAAATCGAATAGAAAATAATCGAATCGAAACAAAAATAATGAATCGAAACGAGAAAAATCGAATTGAAAAGAAAATAATCGAATCGAATCGAAAAAATTCGAATACAAAAGAAACAAATTGAATCGACATGAAAATAATCGAATCGAATAGAAAATAATCGAATCAAAACGAAAATAATCAATCGATACAAAAATAATCGAATTGAAACCAAAATAATCAAATCCACATGAAAATAATCGAATCGAATCAAAAATAATCAAATCGAAACTAAAATAATCGAATCGAATCGAAAATAATCAAATTGAATAGGAAATAATCGAATCGAAATGAAAAAAATCAAGTAGAAGCGAAAATAATCGAGTTGAAACCAAAATAATTAAATCGACATGAAAATAATCGAATCGAAATAATAAAATAGAAACGAAAATAATCGAGTCGCAACCAAAATAATCGAATCGACATGAAAATAATCGAATCGAAACGAAAATAATCGGATGGAATAAAAAGAATAGAATCTAAACAAAAATAATCAAATCGAAATAAAAAAAAGGAATCGAATCGAATCTAAGAAAATCAAATCTCATCGAATCAATAGAAACCGAATGGAATCGAATCGAATCGAATCGAAAAAAATCGAATCGAAATGAAAATAATCGAATCGAAATGAAGATAATCGAGTTGAATAAAAACATAATCGAAACGAAAATAATCGAATCGAAACAAAAAATCGCATCAAAACGAAAATAATCGAAACCAAAATAATCACACAACATGAAAATAATCGAATTGAATCGAAAATAATCACATCGAAACGAAAATAATCAGATAGAATCAAAAGTAATCAAATTGAAACCAAAATAATCGAATCAAATCAACAATAATCGAGTCGAATTGAAAATAATCGAATCGAAATGAAAATAATCGAATCGAATCGAAAATAATTGAATCGAAATGTAAATAATCAAATCGAAGTGAAAATAAACGAATCGATTTAAAAATTCGAATTGAAACGAAAATAATCGAATCGAATCAAAAACAATCGAGTTGAAACGAAAATAATTGAGTTGAAACAAAAATAATCCAATCGAAATGAAAATCGAATCAAAACGAAAATAATCGAATGGAATAAAAAGAATACAGTCAAAAGAAAAATAATCAAATCGAAATGAAAAAAATGGAATGGAATCGAATCGAATTGAAGAAAATCAAATCGCATCGAATTGATAAATATCGAATGGAATGGAATTGAATCGAAACGAAAATAATCGAATCAAAACGAAGATAATCGAATCGAATAAAAACATAATCGAAACGAAAATAATCAATCGAAATGAAAATCAAATCGAAGCCAAAATAATCAAATCCACATGAAAAAAATCAAATCGAATCGAAAATAATCAAATCGAAACTAAAATCATATCGACATGAAAAAAATCAAATCGAATTGAAAATAATCAAATCGAAACTAAAATCAAATTGACATGAAAAAAATCAAATCGAATCAAAAATAATCAAATCGAAACAAAAATAATCAAATTGAATCAAAAATAATCAAATCGAATCGAAAATAATCAATCGAAACGAAAATAATAGAAACGAAACCAAAATAATCAAATCGACATGAAAATAATGGAATCGAATCGAAAGTAATCAAATAGTAACTAAAATAATCGAATAGAATAGAAAATGATGAAATCGAAACGAAAATAATCAATCGAAATGAAAATCAAATCGAAAACAAAATAATCAAATCGACGTGAAAAAAATCAAATCGAATAGAAAATAATCGAATCAAAACAAAAATAATGAATCAAAACGAGAAAAATCGAATCGAAAAGAAAATAATCGGATCGAATCGAAAAAATTCGAATTGAAAAGAAACGAATTGAATCGACATGAAAATAATCGAATCGAATAGAAAATAATCGAATTGAAACGAAAATAATCAAATAGAAATGAAAATAATCGAATCGAAAAGAAACAAATTGAATTGAATCGAAAAAAATCAAATCGAATTGAAAATAATCAAATCGAAATGAGAAAAATCGAATCGAATCAAAAATAATTGAATCGAATCTAAAATAAACAAAGCTAACTGAAAATAATCAAATCGAATCGAAAAAATTCGAATAGAAAAGAAACGAATTGAATCGACATGAAAATAATCGAATCAAATAGAAAATAATCAAATCGAAACGAAGATAATCAATCGATACAAAAATAATCGAATCGAAACCAAAATAATCAAATCCACATGAAAATAATCGAATCGAATCGAAAATAATCAAATCGAAACTAAAATAATCGAATCGAATCGAAAATAATCAAATTGAATAGGAAATAATCGAATCGAAATGAAAAAAATCAAGTAGAAGCGAAAATAATCGAGTTGAAGCCAAAATAATTAAATCGACATGAAAATAATCGAATCGAAATAATAAAATAGAAACGAAAATAATCGAATCAAATCGATAATAACCGAATCGAAATGAAAATTATCGAGTCGCAACCAAAATAATCGAATCGACATGAAAATAATCGAATCGAAATGAAAATAATCGAATGGAATAAAAAGAATAGAATCTAAACAAAAATAATCAAATCGAAATGAAAAAAATGGAATCGAATCGAATCCAATCTAAGAAAATCAAATCACATCGAATCGATAGAAATCGAATGGAATGGAATCAAAACGAATCGAAAAAAATCGAATCGAAACGAAAATAATCGAATTGAAATGAAGATAATCGAATCGAATCGAAAATAATTGAATCGAAACGTAAATAAATCGAAGTGAAAATAAACGAATCGATTTAAAAATTCGAATTGAAACGAAAATAATCGAATCGAATCAAAAACAATCGAGTTGAAACGAAAATAATTGAGTTGAAACAAAAATAATCCAATCGAAATGAAAATCGAATCAAAACGAAAATAATCGAATGGAATAAAAAGAATACAATCAAAAGAAAAATAATCAAATCGAAATGAAAAAAATGGAATGGAATCGAATCGAATTGAAGAAAATCAAATCGCATCGAATCGATAAATATCGAATGGAATGGAATTGAATCGAAACGAAAATAATCGAATCAAAACGAAGATAATCGAATCGAATAAAAACATAATCGAAACGAAAATAAGCGAATCGAAACGAAAATAATCGAATCGAAACCAAAATAATCAATCAAAATGAAAATAATCGAATCGAATCGAAAATAATCACATCAAAACGAAAATAAACGAATCGAATCAAAAAATTCGAATCGAAAAGAAACGAATTGAATCGAATCGAAAAAAATCAAATCGAATAGAAAATAATCGAATTGAAATGAAAAAAATCAAGTAGAAGCGAAAATAATCTAATCGAAACCAAAATAATTAAATGGAAATGAAAATAACCGAATCGAATCGAAAATAATCAAATCGAATCGAAAATAATCAAATCGAATCGGAAATAATGGAATCGAAACCAAAATAATCAAATCGATATGAAAATAATCGAATCGAAAATAATCAAATCGAAACCAAAATAATCGAATCGAAATGAAAAAAATCAAGTAGAAGCGAAAATAATTAAATCGAATCGAAAATAATCTAATCGAAATAAAAATAATCAAATCGAAACGAAAATAATCAAATAGAAACGAAAATAATTGAATCAAAAAGAAGCGAATTGAATTGAATCGAAAAAAATCAAATCGAATCGAAAATAATCAAATCGAAATGAGAAAAATCAAATCGAATCAAAAATAATTTAATCGAATCTAAAACAAATCTAACTGAAAATAATCAAATTGAATCGAAAAAATTCGAAAAGAAACGAATTGAATCGAATCGAAAAAAATCAAATCGAATAGAAAATAATCAAATCGAAACGAAAATAATCAATTGAAATGAAAATAATCGAATCGAAACCAAAATATTCAAATCCACATGAAAATAATTGATCGAATTGAAAATAATCAAGTCGAATAGAAAATAATCGAATCGAAATGAAAATAATCAATCGAAACGAAAATCGAATCAAATTAAAAATAATCAAATCGAAACGAATATAATCTAATTGAATAGAAAATAATCAAATCGAAACGAAAATAACCGAATCGAAATTAAAATAATTGAATCGAAACGAAAATAAATAATCAAAACGACAATGATCGAATTGAAACGAAAAAAAATCAAATTGAAACACAAAAATAATCGAATCGAAAAGAAAAAAATCCAATCGAATAGCATCGAATCGAAAAAATCGATTCGAATTGAATCGAAAATATCGAATCGAAACGAAAATAAATGAATCAAAACAATAATGATTGAATCGAAACGAAAATAAATGAATCGAAACGAAAAAATCATGTAGAAGCGAAAAAAATCAAATCAAAAATAATCAAATCGAAAATAATCAAATAGAAATGAAAATAATCGAATCGAGATGAGAAAAGTCAAATCGAAATGAAAATAATCGAATCGAAACGAAAATAATCGAATCGAAAAGAAAATAAACGGATCGAATCGAAAAAATTCGAATTGAAAAGAAACGAATTGAATCGACATGAAAATAATCGAATCGGATAGAAAATAATCGAATAGAAACGTAAAAATTCGAATCGAAAAGAAACAAATTAAATCGACATGAAAATAATCAAATCGAATAGAAAATAATCGAATCGAAACAAAAATAATGAATCGAAACGAGAAAAATCGAATTGAAAAGAAAATAATCGAATCAAATCGAAAAAATTCGAATACAAAAGAAACAAATTGAATCGACATGAAAATAATCGAATCGAATAGAAAATAATCGAATCAAAACGAAAATAATCAATCGATACAAAAATAATCGAATCGAAACCAAAATAATCAAATCCACATGAAAATAATCGAATCGAATCAAAAATAATCAAATCGAAACTAAAATAATCAAATCGAATCGAAAATAATCAAATTGAATAGGAAATAATCGAATCGAAATGAAAAAAATCAAGTAGAAGCGAAAATAATCGAGTTGAAACCAAAATAATTAAATCGACATGAAAATAATCGAATCGAAATAATAAAATAGAAACGAAAATAATCGAGTCGCAACCAAAATAATCGAATCGACATGAAAATAATCGAATCGAAACGAAAATAATCGGATGGAATAAAAAGAATAGAATCTAAACAAAAATAATCAAATCGAAATAAAAAAAAGGAATCGAATCGAATCTAAGAAAATCAAATCACATCGAATCAATAGAAACCGAATGGAATGGAATGGAATCGAATCGAAAAAAATCGAATCGAAATGAAAATAATCGAATCGAAATGAAGATAATCGAGTTGAATAAAAACATAATCGAAACGAAAATAATCGAATCGAAACAAAAAATCGCATCAAAACGAAAATAATCGAAACCAAAATAATCACACAACATGAAAATAATCGAATTGAATCGAAAATAATCACATCGAAACGAAAATAATCAGATAGAATCAAAAGTAATCAAATTGAAACCAAAATAATCGAATCAAATCAACAATAATCGAGTCGAATCGAGAATAATCGAATTGAAATGAAAATAATCGAATCAAAACGAAGATAATCGAATCGAATAAAAACATAATCGAAACGAAAATAAGCGAATCGAAACGAAAAAAATCGCATCAAAACGAAAATAATCGAATCGAAACCAAAATAATCAATCAAAATGAAAATAATCGAATCGAATCGAAAATAATCACATCAAAACGAAAATAAACGAATCGAATCAAAAAATTCGAATCGAAAAGAAACGAATTGAATCGAATCGAAAAAAATCAAATCGAATAGAAAATAATCGAATTGAAATGAAAAAAATCAAGTAGAATCGAAAATAATCTAATCGAAACCAAAATAATTAAATGGAAATGAAAATAACCGAATCGAATCGAAAATAATCAAATCGAATCGAAAATAATCAAATCGAATCGGAAATAATGGAATCGAAACCAAAATAATCAAATCGATATGAAAATAATCGAATCGAAAATAATCAAATCGAAACCAAAATAATCGAATCGAAATGAAAAAAATCAAGTAGAAGCGAAAATAATTAAATCGAATCGAAAATAATCTAATCGAAATAAAAATAATCAAATCGAAACGAAAATAATCAAATAGAAACGAAAATAATTGAATCAAAAAGAAGCGAATTGAATTGAATCGAAAAAAATCAAATCGAATCGAAAATAATCAAATCGAAATGAGAAAAATCGAATCGAATCAAAAATAATTGAATCGAATCTAAAATAAACAAATCTAACTGAAAATAATCAAATCGAATCGAAAAAATTCGAATAGAAAAGAAACGAATTGAATCGACATGAAAATAATCGAATCAAATAGAAAATAATCAAATCGAAACGAAGATAATCAATCGATACAAAAATAATCGAATCGAAACCAAAATAATCAAATCCACATGAAAATAATCGAATCGAATCGAAAATAATCAAATCGAAACTAAAATAATCGAATCGAATCGAAAATAATCAAATTGAATAGGAAATAATCGAATCGAAATGAAAAAAATCAAGTAGAAGCGAAAAAAATAATCGAGTTGAAACCAAAATAATTAAATCGACATGAAAATAATCGAATCGAAATAATAAAATAGAAACGAAAATAATCGAATCAAATCGATAATAACCGAATCGAAATGAAAATTATCGAGTCGCAACCAAAATAATCGAATCGACATGAAAATAATCGAATCGAAATGAAAATAATCGAATGGAATAAAAAGAATAGAATCTAAACAAAAATAATCAAATCGAAATGAAAAAAATGGAATCGAAACGAATCCAATCTAAGAAAATCAAATCACATCGAATCGATAGAAATCGAATGGAATGGAATCAAATCGAATCGAAAAAAATCGAATCGAAACGAAAATAATCGAATCGAAATGAAGATAATCGAATCGAATCGAAAATAATTGAATCGAAACGTAAATAATCAAATCGAAGTGAAAATAAACGAATCGATTTAAAAATTCGAATTGAAACGAAAATAATCGAATCGAATCAAAAACAATCGAGTTGAAACGAAAATAATTGAGTTGAAACAAAAATAATCCAATCGAAATGAAAATCGAATCAAAACGAAAATAATCGAATGGAATAAAAAGAATACAATCAAAAGAAAAATAATCAAATCGAAATGAAAAAAATGGAATGGAATCGAATCGAATTGAAGAAAATCAAATCGCATCGAATCGATAAATATCGAATGGAATGGAATTGAATCGAAACGAAAATAATCGAATCAAAACGAAGATAATCGAATCGAATAAAAACATAATCGAAACGAAAATAAGCGAATCGAAACGAAAAAAATCGCATCAAAACGAAAATAATCGAATCGAAACCAAAATAATCAATCAAAATGAAAATAATCGAATCGAATCGAAAATAATCACATCAAAACGAAAATAAACGAATCGAATCAAAAAATTCGAATCGAAAAGAAACGAATTGAATCGAATCGAAAAAAATCAAATCGAATAGAAAATAATCGAATTGAAATGAAAAAAATCAAGTAGAAGCGAAAATAATCTAATCGAAACCAAAATAATTAAATGGAAATGAAAATAACCGAATCGAATCGAAAATAATCAAATCGAATCGAAAATAATCAAATCGAATCGGAAATAATGGAATCGAAACCAAAATAATCAAATCGATATGAAAATAATCGAATCGAAAATAATCAAATCGAAACCAAAATAATCGAATCGAAATGAAAAAAATCAAGTAGAAGCGAAAATAATTAAATCGAATCGAAAATAATCTAATCGAAATAAAAATAATCAAATCGAAACGAAAATAATCAAATAGAAACGAAAATAATTGAATCAAAAAGAAGCGAATTGAATTGAATCGAAAAAAATCAAATCGAATCGAAAATAATCAAATCGAAATGAGAAAAATCAAATCGAATCAAAAATAATTGAATCGAATCTAAAACAAATCTAACTGAAAATAATCAAATTGAATCGAAAAAATTCGAATAGAAAAGAAACGAATTGAATCGAATCAAAAAAATCAAATCGAATAGAAAATAATCAAATCGAAACGAAAATAATCAATTGAAATGAAAATAATCGAATCGAAACCAAAATATTCAAATCCACATGAAAATAATTGATCGAATCGAAAATAATCAAGTCGAATAGAAAATAATCGAATCGAAATGAAAATAATCAATCGAAACGAAAATCGAATCAAATTAAAAATAATCAAATCGAAACGAATATAATCTAATTGAATAGAAAATAATCAAATCGAAACGAAAATAACCGAATCGAAATTAAAATAATTGAATCGAAACGAAAATAAATAATCAAAACGACAATGATCGAATTGAAACGAAAAAAAATCAAATTGAAACACAAAAATAATCGAATCGAAAAGAAAAAAATCCAATCGAATAGCATCGAATCGAAAAAATCGATTCGAATTGAATCGAAAATATCGAATCGAAACGAAAATAAATGAATCAAAACAATAATGATTGAATCGAAACGAAAATAAATGAATCGAAACGAAAAAATCATGTAGAAGCGAAAAAAATCAAATCAAAAATAATCAAATCGAAAATAATCAAATAGAAATGAAAATAATCGAATCGAGATGAGAAAAGTCAAATCGAAATGAAAATAATCGAATCGAAACGAAAATAATCGAATCGAAAAGAAAATAAACGGATCGAATCGAAAAAATTCGAATTGAAAAGAAACGAATTGAATCGACATGAAAATAATCGAATCGGATAGAAAATAATCGAATCGAAACGTAAAAATTCGAATCGAAAAGAAACGAATTAAATCGACATGAAAATAATCAAATCGAATAGAAAATAATCGAATCGAAACAAAAATAATGAATCGAAACGAGAAAAATCGAATTGAAAAGAAAATAATCGAATCGAATCGAAAAAATTCGAATACAAAAGAAACAAATTGAATCGACATGAAAATAATCGAATCGAATAGAAAATAATCGAATCAAAACGAAAATAATCAATCGATACAAAAATAATCGAATCGAAACCAAAATAATCAAATCCACATGAAAATAATCGAATCGAATCAAAAATAATCAAATCGAAACTAAAATAATCAAATCGAATCGAAAATAATCAAATTGAATAGGAAATAATCGAATCGAAATGAAAAAAATCAAGTAGAAGCGAAAATAATCGAGTTGAAACCAAAATAATTAAATCGACATGAAAATAATCGAATCGAAATAATAAAATAGAAACGAAAATAATCGAGTCGCAACCAAAATAATCGAATCGACATGAAAATAATCGAATCGAAACGAAAATAATCGGATGGAATAAAAAGAATAGAATCTAAACAAAAATAATCAAATCGAAATAAAAAAAAGGAATCGAATCGAATCTAAGAAAATCAAATCTCATCGAATCAATAGAAACCGAATGGAATGGAATCGAATCGAATCGAAAAAAATCGAATCGAAATGAAAATAATCGAATCGAAATGAAGATAATCGAGTTGAATAAAAACATAATCGAAACGAAAATAATCGAATCGAAACAAAAAATCGCATCAAAACGAAAATAATCGAAACCAAAATAATCACACAACATGAAAATAATCGAATTGAATCGAAAATAATCACATCGAAACGAAAATAATCAGATAGAATCAAAAGTAATCAAATTGAAACCAAAATAATCGAATCAAATCAACAATAATCGAGTCGAATCGAAAATAATCGAATCGAAATGAAAAAAATCGAATCGAATCGAAAATAATTGAATCGAAATGTAAATAATCAAATCGAAGTGAAAATAAACGAATCGATTTAAAAATTCGAATTGAAACGAAAATAATCGAATCGAATCAAAAACAATCGAGTTGAAACGAAAATAATTGAGTTGAAACAAAAATAATCCAATCGAAATGAAAATCGAATCAAAACGAAAATAATCGAATGGAATAAAAAGAATACAGTCAAAAGAAAAATAATCAAATCGAAATGAAAAAATGGAATGGAATCGAATCGAATTGAAGAAAATCAAATTGCATCGAATCGATAAATATCGAATGGAATGGAATTGAATCGAAACGAAAATAATCGAATCAAAACGAAGATAATCGAATCGAATAAAAACATAATCGAAACGAAAATAATCAATCGAAATGAAAATCAAATCGAAGCCAAAATAATCAAATTCACATGAAAAAAATCAAATCGAATCGAAAATAATCAAATCGAAACTAAAATCATATCGACATGAAAAAAATCAAATCGAATTGAAAATAATCAAATCGAAACTAAAATCAAATTGACATGAAAAAAATCAAATCGAATCAAAAATAATCAAATCGAAACAAAAATAATCAAATTGAATCAAAAATAATCAAATCGAATCGAAAATAATCAATCGAAACGAAAATAATAGAAACGAAACCAAAATAATCAAATCGACATGAAAATAATGGAATCGAATCGAAAGTAATCAAATAGTAACTAAAATAATCGAATAGAATAGAAAATGATGAAATCGAAACGAAAATAATCAATCGAAATGAAAATCAAATCGAAAACAAAATAATCAAATCGACATGAAAAAAATCAAATCGAATAGAAAATAATCGAATCAAAACAAAAATAATGAATCAAAACGAGAAAAATCGAATCGAAAAGAAAATAATCGGATCGAATCGAAAAAATTCGAATTGAAAAGAAACGAATTGAATCGACATGAAAATAATCGAATCGAATAGAAAATAATCGAATTGAAACGAAAATAATCAAATAGAAATGAAAATAATCGAATCGAAAAGAAACAAATTGAATTGAATCGAAAAAAATCAAATCGAATTGAAAATAATCAAATCGAAATGAGAAAAATCGAATCGAATCAAAAATAATTGAATCGAATCTAAAATAAACAAATCTAACTGAAAATAATCAAATCGAATCGAAAAAATTCGAATAGAAAAGAAACGAATTGAATCGACATGAAAATAATCGAATCGAATAGAAAATAATCAAATCGAAACGAAGATAATCAATCGATACAAAAATAATCGAATCGAAACCAAAATAATCAAATCCACATGAAAATAATCGAATCGAATCGAAAATAATCAAATCGAAACTAAAATAATCGAATCGAATCGAAAATAATCAAATTGAATAGGAAATAATCGAATCGAAATGAAAAAAATCAAGTAGAAGCGAAAATAATCGAGTTGAAACCAAAATAATTAAATCGACATGAAAATAATCGAATCAAAATAATAAAATAGAAACGAAAATAATCGAATCAAATCGATAATAACCGAATCGAAATGAAAATTATCGAGTCGCAACCAAAATAATCGAATCGACATGAAAATAATCGAATCGAAATGAAAATAATCGAATGGAATAAAAAGAATAGAATCTAAACAAAAATAATCAAATCGAAATGAAAAAAATGGAATCGAATCGAATCCAATCTAAGAAAATCAAATCACATCGAATCGATAGAAATCGAATGGAATGGAATCAAATCGAATCGAAAAAAATCGAATCGAAACGAAAATAATCGAATCGAAATGAAGATAATCGAATCGAATCGAAAATAATTGAATCGAAACGTAAATAATCAAATCGAAGTGAAAATAAACGAATCGATTTAAAAATTCGAATTGAAACGAAAATAATCGAATCGAATCAAAAACAACCGAGTTGAAACGAAAATAATTGAGTTGAAACAAAAATAATCCAATCGAAATGAAAATCGAATCAAAACGAAAATAATCCAATGGAATAAAAAGAATACAATCAAAAGAAAAATAATCAAATGGAAATGAAAAAAATGGAATGGAATCGAATCGAATTGAAGAAAATCAAATCGCATCGAATCGATAAATATCGAATGGAATGGAATTGAATCGAAACGAAAATAATCGAATCAAAACGAAGATAATCGAATCGAATAAAAACATAATCGAAACGAAAATAAGCGAATCGAAACGAAAAAAATCGCATCAAAACGAAAATAATCGAATCGAAACCAAAATAATCAATCAAAATGAAAATAATCGAATCGAATCGAAAATAATCACATCAAAACGAAAATAAACGAATCGAATCAAAAAATTCGAATCGAAAAGAAACGAATTGAATCGAATCGAAAAAAATCAAATCGAATAGAAAATAATCGAATTGAAATGAAAAAAATCAAGTAGAAGCGAAAATAATCTAATCGAAACCAAAATAATTAAATGGAAATGAAAATAACCGAATCGAATCGAAAATAATCAAATCGAATCGAAAATAATCAAATCGAATCGGAAATAATGGAATCGAAACCAAAATAATCAAATCGATATGAAAATAATCGAATCGAAAATAATCAAATCGAAACCAAAATAATCGAATCGAAATGAAAAAAATCAAGTAGAAGCGAAAATAATTAAATCGAATCGAAAATAATCTAATCGAAATAAAAATAATCAAATCGAAACGAAAATAATCAAATCGAAATGAGAAAAATCAAATCGAATCAAAAATAATTGAATCGAATCTAAAACAAATCTAACTGAAAATAATCAAATTGAATCGAAAAAATTCGAATAGAAAAGAAACAAATTGAATCGAATCAAAAAAATCAAATCGAATAGAAAATAATCAAATCGAAACGAAAATAATCAATTGAAATGAAAATAATCGAATCGAAACCAAAATATTCAAATCCACATGAAAATAATTGATCGAATCGAAAATAATCAAGTCGAATAGAAAATAATCGAATCGAAATGAAAATAATCAATCGAAACGAAAATCGAATCAAATTAAAAATAATCAAATCGAAACGAATATAATCTAATTGAATAGAAAATAATCAAATCGAAACGAAAATAACCGAATCGAAATTAAAATAATTGAATCGAAACGAAAATAAATAATCAAAACGACAATGATCGAATTGAAACGAAAAAAAATCAAATTGAAACACAAAAATAATCGAATCGAAAAGAAAAAAATCCAATCGAATAGCATCGAATCGAAAAAATCGATTCGAATTGAATCGAAAATATCGAATCGAAACGAAAATAAATGAATCAAAACAATAATGATTGAATCGAAACGAAAATAAATGAATCGAAACGAAAAAATCATGTAGAAGCGAAAAAAATCAAATCAAAAATAATCAAATCGAAAATAATCAAATAGAAATGAAAATAATCGAATCGAGATGAGAAAAGTCAAATCGAAATGAAAATAATCGAATCGAAACGAAAATAATCGAATCGAAAAGAAAATAAACGGATCGAATCGAAAAAATTCGAATTGAAAAGAAACGAATTGAATCGACATGAAAATAATCGAATCGGATAGAAAATAATCGAATCGAAACGTAAAAATTCGAATCGAAAAGAAACGAATTAAATCGACATGAAAATAATCAAATCGAATAGAAAATAATGAATCGAAACGAGAAAAATCGAATTGAAAAGAAAATAATCGAATCGAATCGAAAAAATTCGAATACAAAAGAAACAAATTGAATCGACATGAAAATAATCGAATCGAATAGAAAATAATCGAATCAAAACAAAAATAATCAATCGATACAAAAATAATCGAATTGAAACCAAAATAATCAAATCCACATGAAAATAATCGAATCGAATCAAAAATAATCAAATCGAAACTAAAATAATCGAATCGAATCGAAAATAATCAAATTGAATAGGAAATAATCGAATCGAAATGAAAAAAATCAAGTAGAAGCGAAAATAATCGAGTTGAAACCAAAATAATTAAATCGACATGAAAATAATCGAATCGAAATAATAAAATAGAAACGAAAATAATCGAGTCGCAACCAAAATAATCGAATCGACATGAAAATAATCGAATCGAAACGAAAATAATCGGATGGAATAAAAAGAATAGAATCTAAACAAAAATAATCAAATCGAAATAAAAAAAAGGAATCGAATCGAATCTAAGAAAATCAAATCTCATCGAATCAATAGAAACCGAATGGAATGGAATCGAATCGAATCGAAAAAAATCGAATCGAAATGAAAATAATCGAATCGAAATGAAGATAATCGAGTTGAATAAAAACATAATCGAAACGAAAATAATCGAATCGAAACAAAAAATCGCATCAAAACGAAAATAATCGAAACCAAAATAATCACACAACATGAAAATAATCGAATTGAATCGAAAATAATCACATCGAAACGAAAATAATCAGATAGAATCATCAAATCGAAACTAAAATAATCGAATCGAATCGAAAATAATCAAATTGAATAGGAAATAATCGAATCGAAATGAAAAAAATCAAGTAGAAGCGAAAATAATCGAGTTGAAACCAAAATAATTAAATCGACATGAAAATAATCGAATCGAAATAATAAAATAGAAACGAAAATAATCGAATCAAATCGATAATAACCGAATCGAAATGAAAATTATCGAGTCGCAACCAAAATAATCGAATCGACATGAAAATAATCGAATCGAAATGAAAATAATCGAATGGAATAAAAAGAATAGAATCTAAACAAAAATAATCAAATCGAAATGAAAAAAATGGAATCGAATCGAATCCAATCTAAGAAAATCAAATCACATCGAATCGATAGAAATCGAATGGAATGGAATCAAATCGAATCGAAAAAAATCGAATCGAAACGAAAATAATCGAATCGAAATGAAGATAATCGAATCGAATCGAAAATAATTGAATCGAAACGTAAATAATCAAATCGAAGTGAAAATAAACGAATCGATTTAAAAATTCGAATTGAAACAAAAATAATCGAATCGAATCAAAAACAATCGAGTTGAAACGAAAATAATTGAGTTGAAACAAAAATAATCCAATCGAAATGAAAATCGAATCAAAACGAAAATAATCGAATGGAATAAAAAGAATACAGTCAAAAGAAAAATAATCAAATCGAAATGAAAAAAATGGAATGGAATCGAATCGAATTGAAGAAAATCAAATCGCATCGAATCGATAAATATCGAATGGAATGGAATTGAATCGAAACGAAAATAATCGAATCAAAACGAAGATAATCGAATCGAATAAAAACATAATCGAAACGAAAATAAGCGAATCGAAACGAAAAAAATCGCATCAAAACGAAAATAATCGAATCGAAACCAAAATAATCAATCAAAATGAAAATAATCGAATCGAATCGAAAATAATCACATCAAAACGAAAATAAACGAATCGAATCAAAAAATTCGAATCGAAAAGAAACGAATTGAATCGAATCGAAAAAAATCAAATCGAATAGAAAATAATCGAATTGAAATGAAAAAAATCAAGTAGAAGCGAAAATAATCTAATCGAAACCAAAATAATTAAATGGAAATGAAAATAACCGAATCGAATCGAAAATAATCAAATCGAATCGAAAATAATCAAATCGAATCGGAAATAATGGAATCGAAACCAAAATAATCAAATCGATATGAAAATAATCGAATCGAAAATAATCAAATCGAAACCAAAATAATCGAATCGAAATGAAAAAAATCAAGTAGAAGCGAAAATAATTAAATCGAATCGAAAATAATCTAATCGAAATAAAAATAATCAAATCGAAACGAAAATAATCAAATCGAAATGAGAAAAATCAAATCGAATCAAAAATAATTGAATCGAATCTAAAACAAATCTAACTGAAAATAATCAAATTGAATCGAAAAAATTCGAATAGAAAAGAAACGAATTGAATCGAATCGAAAAAAATCAAATCGAATAGAAAATAATCAAATCGAAACGAAAATAATCAATTGAAATGAAAATAATCGAATCGAAACCAAAATATTCAAATCCACATGAAAATAATTGATCGAATCGAAAATAATCAAGTCGAATAGAAAATAATCGAATCGAAATGAAAATAATCAATCGAAACGAAAATCGAATCAAATTAAAAATAATCAAATCGAAACGAATATAATCTAATTGAATAGAAAATAATCAAATCGAAACGAAAATAACCGAATCGAAATTAAAATAATTGAATCGAAACGAAAATAAATAATCAAAACGACAATGATCGAATTGAAACGAAAAAAAATCAAATTGAAACACAAAAATAATCGAATCGAAAAGAAAAAAATCCAATCGAATAGCATCGAATCGAAAAAATCGATTCGAATTGAATCGAAAATATCGAATCGAAACGAAAATAAATGAATCAAAACAATAATGATTGAATCGAAACGAAAATAAATGAATCGAAACGAAAAAATCATGTAGAAGCGAAAAAAATCAAATCAAAAATAATCAAATCGAAAATAATCAAATAGAAATGAAAATAATCGAATCGAGATGAGAAAAGTCAAATCGAAATGAAAATAATCGAATCGAAACGAAAATAATCGAATCGAATCAAAAACAATCGAGTTGAAACGAAAATAATTGAGTTGAAACAAAAATAATCCAATCGAAATGAAAATCGAATCAAAACGAAAATAATCGAATGGAATAAAATGAATACAGTCAAAAGAAAAATAATCAAATCGAAATGAAAAAAATGGAATGGAATCGAATCGAATTGAAGAAAATCAAATCGCATCGAATTGATAAATATCGAATGGAATGGAATTGAATCGAAACGAAAATAATCGAATCAAAACGAAGATAATCGAATCGAATAAAAACATAATCGAAACGAAAATAATCAATCGAAATGAAAATCAAATCGAAGCCAAAATAATCAAATCCACATGAAAAAAATCAAATCGAATCGAAAATAATCAAATCGAAACTAAAATCATATCGACATGAAAAAAATCAAATCGAATTGAAAATAATCAAATCGAAACTAAAATAAAATTGACATGAAAAAAATCAAATCGAATCAAAAATAATCAAATCGAAACAAAAATAATCAAATTGAATCAAAAATAATCAAATCGAATCGAAAATAATCAATTGAAACGAAAATAATAGAAACGAAACCAAAATAATCAAATCGACATGAAAATAATGGAATCGAATCGAAAGTAATCAAATAGTAACTAAAATAATCGAATAGAATAGAAAATGATGAAATCGAAACGAAAATAATCAATCGAAATGAAAATCAAATCGAAAACAAAATAATCAAATCGACATGAAAAAAATCAAATCGAATAGAAAATAATCGAATCAAAACAAAAATAATGAATCAAAACGAGAAAAATCGAATCGAAAAGAAAATAATCGGATCGAATCGAAAAAATTCGAATTGAAAAGAAATGAATCGACATGAAAATAATCGAATCGAATAGAAAATAATCGAATTGAAACGAAAATAATCAAATAGAAATGAAAATAATCGAATCGAAAAGAAACAAATTGAATTGAATCGAAAAAAATCAAATCGAATTGAAAATAATCAAATCGAAATGAGAAAAATCGAATCGAATCAAAAATAATTGAATCGAATCTAAAATAAACAAATCTAACTGAAAATAATCAAATCGAATCGAAAAAATTCGAATAGAAAAGAAACGAATTGAATCGACATGAAAATAATCGAATCGAATAGAAAATAATCAAATCGAAACGAAGATAATCAATCGATACAAAAATAATCGAATCGAAACCAAAATAATCAAATCCACATGAAAATAATCGAATCGAATCGAAAATAATCAAATCGAAACTAAAATAATCGAATCGAATCGAAAATAATCAAATTGAATAGGAAATAATCGAATCGAAATGAAAAAAATCAAGTAGAAGCGAAAATAATCGAGTTGAAACCAAAATAATTAAATCGACATGAAAATAATCGAATCGAAATAATAAAATAGAAACGAAAATAATCGAATCAAATCGATAATAACCGAATCGAAATGAAAATTATCGAGTCGCAACCAAAATAATCGAATCGACATGAAAATAATCGAATCGAAATGAAAATAACCGAATGGAATAAAAAGAATAGAATCTCAACAAAAATAATCAAATCGAAATGAAAAAAATGGAATCGAATCGAATCCAATCTAAGAAAATCAAATCACATCGAATCGATAGAAATCGAATGGAATGGAATCAAATCGAATCGAAAAAAATCGAATCGAAACGAAAATAATCGAATCGAAATGAAGATAATCGAATCGAATCGAAAATAATTGAATCGAAACGTAAATAATCAAATCGAAGTGAAAATAAACGAATCGATTTAAAAATTCGAATTGAAACGAAAATAATCGAATCGAATCAAAAACAATCGAGTTGAAACGAAAATAATTGAGTTGAAACAAAAATAATCCAATCGAAATGAAAATCGAATCAAAACGAAAATAATCGAATGGAATAAAAAGAATACAGTCAAAAGAAAAATAATCAAATCGAAATGAAAAAAAAATGGAATGGAATCGAATCGAATTGAAGAAAATCAAATCGCATCGAATCGATAAATATCGAATGGAATGGAATTGAATCGAAACGAAAATAATCGAATCAAAACGAAGATAATCGAATCGAATAAAAACATAATCGAAACGAAAATAAGCGAATCGAAACGAAAAAAATCGCATCAAAACGAAAATAATCGAATCGAAACCAAAATAATCAATCAAAATGAAAATAATCGAATCGAATCGAAAATAATCACATCAAAACGAAAATAAACGAATCGAATCAAAAAATTCGAATCGAAAAGAAACGAATTGAATCGAATCGAAAAAAATCAAATCGAATAGAAAATAATCGAATTGAAATGAAAAAAATCAAGTAGAAGCGAAAATAATCTAATCGAAACCAAAATAATTAAATGGAAATGAAAATAACCGAATCGAATCGATAATAATCAAATCGAATCGAAAATAATCAAATCGAATCGGAAATAATGGAATCGAAACCAAAATAATCAAATCGATATGAAAATAATCGAATCGAAAATAATCAAATCGAAACCAAAATAATCGACTCGAAATGAAAAAAATCAAGTAGAAGCGAAAATAATTAAATCGAATCGAAAATAATCTAATCGAAATAAAAATAATCAAATCGAAACGAAAATAATCAAATAGAAACGAAAATAATTGAATCAAAAAGAAGCGAATTGAATTGAATCGAAAAAAATCAAATCGAATCGAAAATAATCAAATCGAAATGAGAAAAATCAAATCGAATCAAAAATAATTGAATCGAATCTAAAACAAATCTAACTGAAAATAATCAAATTGAATCGAAAAAATTCGAATAGAAAAGAAACGAATTGAATCGAATCAAAAAAATCAAATCGAATAGAAAATAATCAAATCGAAACGAAAATAATCAATTGAAATGAAAATAATCGAATCGAAACCAAAATATTCAAATCCACATGAAAATAATTGATCGAATCGAAAATAATCAAGTCGAATAGAAAATAATCGAATCGAAATGAAAATAATCAATCGAAACGAAAATCGAATCAAATTAAAAATAATCAAATCGAAACGAATATAATCTAATTGAATAGAAAATAATCAAATCGAAACGAAAATAACCGAATCGAAATTAAAATAATTGAATCGAAACGAAAATAAATAATCAAAACGACAATGATCGAATTGAAACGAAAAAAAATCAAATTGAAACACAAAAATAATCGAATCGAAAAGAAAAAAATCCAATCGAATAGCATCGAATCGAAAAAATCGATTCGAATTGAATCGAAAATATCGAATCGAAACGAAAATAAATGAATCAAAACAATAATGGAATGAATCGAAACGAAAATAAATGAATCGAAACGAAAAAATCATGTAGAAGCGAAAAAAATCAAATCAAAAATAATCAAATCGAAAATAATCAAATAGAAATGAAAATAATCGAATCGAGATGAGAAAAGTCAAATCGAAATGAAAATAATCGAATCGAAACGAAAATAATCGAATCGAAAAGAAAATAAACGGATCGAATCGAAAAAATTCGAATTGAAAAGAAACGAATTGAATCGACATGAAAATAATCGAATCGGATAGAAAATAATCGAATCGAAACGTAAAAATTCGAATCGAAAAGAAACGAATTAAATCGACATGAAAATAATCAAATCGAATAGAAAATAATCGAATCGAAACAAAAATAATGAATCGAAACGAGAAAAATCGAATTGAAAAGAAAATAATCGAATCGAATCGAAAAAATTCGAATACAAAAGAAACAAATTGAATCGACATGAAAATAATCGAATCAAATAGAAAATAATCGAATCAAAACGAAAATAATCAATCGATACAAAAATAATCGAATTGAAACCAAAATAATCAAATCCACATGAAAATAATCGAATCGAATCAAAAATAATCAAATCGAAACTAAAATAATCAAATCGAATCGAAAATAATCAAATTGAATAGGAAATAATCGAATCGAAATGAAAAAAATCAAGTAGAAGCGAAAATAATCGAGTTGAAACCAAAATAATTAAATCGACATGAAAATAATCGAATCGAAATAATAAAACAGAAACGAAAATAATCGAGTCGCAACCAAAATAATCGAATCGACATGAAAATAATCGAATCGAAACGAAAATAATCGGATGGAATAAAAAGAATAGAATCTAAACAAAAATAATCAAATCGAAATAAAAAAAAGGAATCGAATCGAATCTAAGAAAATCAAATCTCATCGAATCAATAGAAACCGAATGGAATGGAATCGAATCGAATCGAAAAAAATCGAATCGAAATGAAAATAATCGAATCGAAATGAAGATAATCGAGTTGAATAAAAACATAATCGAAACGAAAATAATCGAATCGAAACAAAAAATCGCATCAAAACGAAAATAATCGAAACCAAAATAATCACACAACATGAAAATAATCGAATTGAATCGAAAATAATCACATCGAAACGAAAATAATCAGATAGAATCAAAAGTAATCAAATTGAAACCAAAATAATCGAATCAAATCAACAATAATCGAGTCGAATCGAAAATAATCGAATCGAAATGAAAATAATCGAATCGAATCGAAAATAATTGAATCGAAATGTAAATAATCAAATCGAAGTGAAAATAAACGAATCGATTTAAAAATTCGAATTGAAACGAAAATAATCGAATCGAATCAAAAACAATCGAGTTGAAACGAAAATAATTGAGTTGAAACAAAAATAATCCAATCGAAATGAAAATCGAATCAAAACGAAAATAATCGAATGGAATAAAAAGAATACAGTCAAAAGAAAAATAATCAAATCGAAATGAAAAAAATGGAATGGAATCGAATCGAATTGAAGAAAATCAAATCGCATCGAATTGATAAATATCGAATGGAATGGAATTGAATCGAAACGAAAATAATCGAATCAAAACGAAGATAATCGAATCGAATAAAAACATAATCGAAACGAAAATAATCAATCGAAATGAAAATCAAATCGAAGCCAAAATAATCAAATCCACATGAAAAAAATCAAATCGAATCGAAAATAATCAAATCGAAACTAAAATCATATCGACATGAAAAAAATCAAATCGAATTGAAAATAATCAAATCGAAACTAAAATAAAATTGACATGAAAAAAATCAAATCGAATCAAAAATAATCAAATCGAAACAAAAATAATCAAATTGAATCAAAAATAATCAAATCGAATCGAAAATAATCAATTGAAACGAAAATAATAGAAACAAAACCAAAATAATCAAATCGACATGAAAATAATGGAATCGAATCGAAAGTAATCAAATAGTAACTAAAATAATCGAATAGAATAGAAAATGATGAAATCGAAACGAAAATAATCAATCGAAATGAAAATCAAATCGAAAACAAAATAATCAAATCGACATGAAAAAAATCAAATCGAATAGAAAATAATCGAATCAAAACAAAAATAATGAATCAAAACGAGAAAAATCGAATCGAAAAGAAAATAATCGGATCGAATCGAAAAAATTCGAATTGAAAAGAAACGAATCGACATGAAAATAATCGAATCGAATAGAAAATAATCGAATTGAAACGAAAATAATCAAATAGAAATGAAAATAATCGAATCGAAAAGAAACAAATTGAATTGAATCGAAAAAAATCAAATCGAATTGAAAATAATCAAATCGAAATGAGAAAAATCGAATCGAATCAAAAATAATTGAATCGAATCTAAAATAAACAAATCTAACTGAAAATAATCAAAAGGATCGAAAAAATTCGAATAGAAAAGAAACGAATTGAATCGACATGAAAATAATCGAATCAAATAGAAAATAATCAAATCGAAACGAAGATAATCAATCGATACAAAAATAATCGAATCGAAACCAAAATAATCAAATCCACATGAAAATAATCGAAACGAATCGAAAATAATCAAATCGAAACTAAAATAATCGAATCGAATCGAAAATAATCAAATTGAATAGGAAATAATCGAATCGAAATGAAAAAAATCAAGTAGAAGCGAAAATAATCGAGTTGAAACCAAAATAATTAAATCGACATGAAAATAATCGAATCGAAATAATAAAATAGAAACGAAAATAATCGAATCAAATCGATAATAACCGAATCGAAATGAAAATTATCGAGTCGCAACCAAAATAATCGAATCGACATGAAAATAATCGAATCGAAATGAAAATAATCGAATGGAATAAAAAGAATAGAATCTAAACAAAAATAATCAAATCGAAATGAAAAAAATGGAATCGAATCGAATCCAATCTAAGAAAATCAAATCACATCGAATCGATAGAAATCGAATGGAATGGAATCAAATCGAATCGAAAAAAATCGAATCGAAACGAAAATAATCGAATCGAAATGAAGATAATCGAATCGAATCGAAAATAATTGAATCGAAACGTAAATAATCAAATCGAAGTGAAAATAAACGAATCGATTTAAAAATTCGAATTGAAACAAAAATAATCGAATCGAATCAAAAACAATCGAGTTGAAACGAAAATAATTGAGTTGAAACAAAAATAATCCAATCGAAATGAAAATCGAATCAAAACGAAAATAATCGAATGGAATAAAAAGAATACAATCAAAAGAAAAATAATCAAATCGAAATGAAAAAAAAATGGAATGGAATCGAATCGAATTGAAGAAAATCAAATCGCATCGAATCGATAAATATCGAATGGAATGGAATTGAATCGAAACGAAAATAATCGAATCAAAACGAAGATAATCGAATCGAATAAAAACATAATCGAAACGAAAATAAGCGAATCGAAACGAAAAAAATCGCATCAAAACGAAAATAATCGAATCGAAACCAAAATAATCAATCAAAATGAAAATAATCGAATCGAATCGAAAATAATCACATCAAAACGAAAATAAACGAATCGAATCAAAAAATTCGAATCGAAAAGAAACGAATCGAATCGAAAAAAATCAAATCGAATAGAAAATAATCGAATTGAAATGAAAGAAATCAAGTAGAAGCGAAAATAATCTAATCGAAACCAAAATAATTAAATGGAAATGAAAATAACCGAATCGAATCGAAAATAATCAAATCGAATCGAAAATAATCAAATCGAATCGGAAATAATGGAATCGAAACCAAAATAATCAAATCGATATGAAAATAATCGAATCGAAAATAATCAAATCGAAACCAAAATAATCGAATCGAAATGAAAAAAATCAAGTAGAAGCGAAAATAATTAAATCGAATCGAAAATAATCTAATCGAAATAAAAATAATCAAATCGAAACGAAAATAATCAAATCGAAATGAGAAAAATCAAATCGAATCAAAAATAATTGAATCGAATCTAAAACAAATCTAACTGAAAATAATCAAATTGAATCGAAAAAATTCGAATAGAAAAGAAACGAATTGAATCGAATCGAAAAAAATCAAATCGAATAGAAAATAATCAAATCGAAACGAAAATAATCAATTGAAATGAAAATAATCGAATCGAAACCAAAATATTCAAATCCACATGAAAATAATTGATCGAATCGAAAATAATCAAGTCGAATAGAAAATAATCGAATCGAAATGAAAATAATCAATCGAAACGAAAATCGAATCAAATTAAAAATAATCAAATCGAAACGAATATAATCTAATTGAATAGAAAATAATCAAATCGAAACGAAAATAACCGAATCGAAATTAAAATAATTGAATCGAAACGAAAATAAATAATCAAAACGACAATGATCGAATTGAAACGAAAAAAAATCAAATTGAAACACAAAAATAATCGAATCGAAAAGAAAAAAATCCAATCGAATAGCATCGAATCGAAAAAATCGATTCGAATTGAATCGAAAATATCGAATCGAAACGAAAATAAATGAATCAAAACAATAATGGAATGAATCGAAACGAAAATAAATGAATCGAAACGAAAAAATCATGTAGAAGCGAAAAAAATCAAATCAAAAATAATCAAATCGAAAATAATCAAATAGAAATGAAAATAATCGAATCGAGATGAGAAAAGTCAAATCGAAATGAAAATAATCGAATCGAAACGAAAATAATCGAATCGAAAAGAAAATAAACGGATCGAATCGAAAAAATTCGAATTGAAAAGACGAATTGAATCGACATGAAAATAATCGAATCGGATAGAAAATAATCGAATCGAAACGTAAAAATTCGAATCGAAAAGAAACGAATTAAATCGACATGAAAATAATCAAATCGAATAGAAAATAATCGAATCGAAACAAAAATAATGAATCGAAACGAGAAAAATCGAATTGAAAAGAAAATAATCGAATCGAATCGAAAAAATTCGAATACAAAAGAAACAAATTGAATCGACATGAAAATAATCGAATCGAATAGAAAATAATCGAATCAAAACGAAAATAATCAATCGATACAAAAATAATCGAATCGAAACCAAAATAATCAAATCCACATGAAAATAATCGAATCGAATCGAAAATAATCAAATCGAAACTAAAATAATCGAATCGAATCGAAAATAATCAAATTGAATAGGAAATAATCGAATCGAAATGAAAAAAATCAAGTAGAAGCGAAAATAATCGAGTTGAAACCAAAATAATTAAATCGACATGAAAATAATCGAATCGAAATAATAAAATAGAAACGAAAATAATCGAATCAAATCGATAATAACCGAATCGAAATGAAAATTATCGAGTCGCAACCAAAATAATCGAATCGACATGAAAATAATCGAATCGAAATGAAAATAATCGAATGGAATAAAAAGAATAGAATCTAAACAAAAATAATCAAATCGAAATGAAAAAAATGGAATCGAATCGAATCCAATCTAAGAAAATCAAATCACATCGAATCGATAGAAATCGAATGGAATGGAATCAAATCGAATCGAAAAAAATCGAATCGAAACGAAAATAATCGAATCGAAATGAAGATAATCGAATCGAATCGAAAATAATTGAATCGAAACGTAAATAATCAAATCGAAGTGAAAATAAACGAATCGATTTAAAAATTCGAATTGAAACGAAAATAATCGAATCGAATCAAAAACAATCGAGTTGAAACGAAAATAATTGAGTTGAAACAAAAATAATCCAATCGAAATGAAAATCGAATCAAAACGAAAATAATCGAATGGAATAAAAAGAATACAGTCAAAAGAAAAATAATCAAATCGAAATGAAAAAATGGAATGGAATCGAATCGAATTGAAGAAAATCAAATTGCATCGAATCGATAAATATCGAATGGAATGGAATTGAATCGAAACGAAAATAATCGAATCAAAACGAAGATAATCGAATCGAATAAAAACATAATCGAAACGAAAATAATCAATCGAAATGAAAATCAAATCGAAGCCAAAATAATCAAATTCACATGAAAAAAATCAAATCGAATCGAAAATAATCAAATCGAAACTAAAATCATATCGACATGAAAAAAATCAAATCGAATTGAAAATAATCAAATCGAAACTAAAATCAAATTGACATGAAAAAAATCAAATCGAATCAAAAATAATCAAATCGAAACAAAAATAATCAAATTGAATCAAAAATAATCAAATCGAATCGAAAATAATCAATCGAAACGAAAATAATAGAAACGAAACCAAAATAATCAAATCGACATGAAAATAATGGAATCGAATCGAAAGTAATCAAATAGTAACTAAAATAATCGAATAGAATAGAAAATGATGAAATCGAAACGAAAATAATCAATCGAAATGAAAATCAAATCGAAAACAAAATAATCAAATCGACATGAAAAAAATCAAATCGAATAGAAAATAATCGAATCAAAACAAAAATAATGAATCAAAACGAGAAAAATCGAATCGAAAAGAAAATAATCGGATCGAATCGAAAAAATTCGAATTGAAAAGAAACGAATTGAATCGACATGAAAATAATCGAATCGAATAGAAAATAATCGAATTGAAACGAAAATAATCAAATAGAAATGAAAATAATCGAATCGAAAAGAAACAAATTGAATTGAATCGAAAAAAATCAAATCGAATTGAAAATAATCAAATCGAAATGAGAAAAATCGAATCGAATCAAAAATAATTGAATCGAATCTAAAATAAACAAATCTAACTGAAAATAATCAAATCGAATCGAAAAAATTCGAATAGAAAAGAAACGAATTGAATCGACATGAAAATAATCGAATCGAATAGAAAATAATCAAATCGAAACGAAGATAATCAATCGATACAAAAATAATCGAATCGAAACCAAAATAATCAAATCCACATGAAAATAATCGAATCGAATCGAAAATAATCAAATCGAAACTAAAATAATCGAATCGAATCGAAAATAATCAAATTGAATAGGAAATAATCGAATCGAAATGAAAAAAATCAAGTAGAAGCGAAAATAATCGAGTTGAAACCAAAATAATTAAATCGACATGAAAATAATCGAATCAAAATAATAAAATAGAAACGAAAATAATCGAATCAAATCGATAATAACCGAATCGAAATGAAAATTATCGAGTCGCAACCAAAATAATCGAATCGACATGAAAATAATCGAATCGAAATGAAAATAATCGAATGGAATAAAAAGAATAGAATCTAAACAAAAATAATCAAATCGAAATGAAAAAAATGGAATCGAATCGAATCCAATCTAAGAAAATCAAATCACATCGAATCGATAGAAATCGAATGGAATGGAATCAAATCGAATCGAAAAAAATCGAATCGAAACGAAAATAATCGAATCGAAATGAAGATAATCGAATCGAATCGAAAATAATTGAATCGAAACGTAAATAATCAAATCGAAGTGAAAATAAACGAATCGATTTAAAAATTCGAATTGAAACGAAAATAATCGAATCGAATCAAAAACAACCGAGTTGAAACGAAAATAATTGAGTTGAAACAAAAATAATCCAATCGAAATGAAAATCGAATCAAAACGAAAATAATCGAATGGAATAAAAAGAATACAGTCAAAAGAAAAATAATCAAATCGAAATGAAAAAATGGAATGGAATCGAATCGAATTGAAGAAAATCAAATTGCATCGAATCGATAAATATCGAATGGAATGGAATTGAATCGAAACGAAAATAATCGAATCAAAACGAAGATAATCGAATCGAATAAAAACATAATCGAAACGAAAATAATCAATCGAAATGAAAATCAAATCGAAGCCAAAATAATCAAATTCACATGAAAAAAATCAAATCGAATCGAAAATAATCAAATCGAAACTAAAATCATATCGACATGAAAAAAATCAAATCGAATTGAAAATAATCAAATCGAAACTAAAATCAAATTGACATGAAAAAAATCAAATCGAATCAAAAATAATCAAATCGAAACAAAAATAATCAAATTGAATCAAAAATAATCAAATCGAATCGAAAATAATCAATCGAAACGAAAATAATAGAAACGAAACCAAAATAATCAAATCGACATGAAAATAATGGAATCGAATCGAAAGTAATCAAATAGTAACTAAAATAATCGAATAGAATAGAAAATGATGAAATCGAAACGAAAATAATCAATCGAAATGAAAATCAAATCGAAAACAAAATAATCAAATCGACATGAAAAAAATCAAATCGAATAGAAAATAATCGAATCAAAACAAAAATAATGAATCAAAACGAGAAAAATCGAATCGAAAAGAAAATAATCGGATCGAATCGAAAAAATTCGAATTGAAAAGAAACGAATTGAATCGACATGAAAATAATCGAATCGAATAGAAAATAATCGAATTGAAACGAAAATAATCAAATAGAAATGAAAATAATCGAATCGAAAAGAAACAAATTGAATTGAATCGAAAAAAATCAAATCGAATTGAAAATAATCAAATCGAAATGAGAAAAATCGAATCGAATCAAAAATAATTGAATCGAATCTAAAATAAACAAATCTAACTGAAAATAATCAAATCGAATCGAAAAAATTTGAATAGAAAAGAAACGAATTGAATCGACATGAAAATAATCGAATCGAATAGAAAATAATCAAATCGAAACGAAGATAATCAATCGATACAAAAATAATCGAATCGAAACCAAAATAATCAAATCCACATGAAAATAATCGAATCGAATCGAAAATAATCAAATCGAAACTAAAATAATCGAATCGAATCGAAAATAATCAAATTGAATAGGAAATAATCGAATCGAAATGAAAAAAATCAAGTAGAAGCGAAAATAATCGAGTTGAAACCAAAATAATTAAATCGACATGAAAATAATCGAATCAAAATAATAAAATAGAAACGAAAATAATCGAATCAAATCGATAATAACCGAATCGAAATGAAAATTATCGAGTCGCAACCAAAATAATCGAATCGACATGAAAATAATCGAATCGAAATGAAAATAATCGAATGGAATAAAAAGAATAGAATCTAAACAAAAATAATCAAATCGAAATGAAAAAAATGGAATCGAATC
Organism: Vulpes vulpes; assembly: GCF_048418805.1. Taxonomy (NCBI): domain Eukaryota; kingdom Metazoa; phylum Chordata; class Mammalia; order Carnivora; family Canidae; genus Vulpes; species Vulpes vulpes. The sequence goes on from NW_027325671.1 coordinate 242,954, forward strand.
GAATCCAATCTAAGAAAATCAAATCACATCGAATCGATAGAAATCGAATGGAATGGAATCAAATCGAATCGAAAAAAATCGAATCGAAACGAAAATAATCGAATCGAAATGAAGATAATCGAATCGAATCGAAAATAATTGAATCGAAACGTAAATAATCAAATCGAAGTGAAAATAAACGAATCGATTTAAAAATTCGAATTGAAACGAAAATAATCGAATCGAATCAAAAACAACCGAGTTGAAACGAAAATAATTGAGTTGAAACAAAAATAATCCAATCGAAATGAAAATCGAATCAAAACGAAAATAATCCAATGGAATAAAAAGAATACAATCAAAAGAAAAATAATCAAATCGAAATGAAAAAAATGGAATGGAATCGAATCGAATTGAAGAAAATCAAATCGCATCGAATCGATAAATATCGAATGGAATGGAATTGAATCGAAACGAAAATAATCGAATCAAAACGAAGATAATCGAATCGAATAAAAACATAATCGAAACGAAAATAAGCGAATCGAAACGAAAAAAATCGCATCAAAACGAAAATAATCGAATCGAAACCAAAATAATCAATCAAAATGAAAATAATCGAATCGAATCGAAAATAATCACATCAAAACGAAAATAAACGAATCGAATCAAAAAATTCGAATCGAAAAGAAACGAATTGAATCGAATCGAAAAAAATCAAATCGAATAGAAAATAATCGAATTGAAATGAAAAAAATCAAGTAGAAGCGAAAATAATCTAATCGAAACCAAAATAATTAAATGGAAATGAAAATAACCGAATCGAATCGAAAATAATCAAATCGAATCGAAAATAATCAAATCGAATCGGAAATAATGGAATCGAAACCAAAATAATCAAATCGATATGAAAATAATCGAATCGAAAATAATCAAATCGAAACCAAAATAATCGAATCGAAATGAAAAAAATCAAGTAGAAGCGAAAATAATTAAATCGAATCGAAAATAATCTAATCGAAATAAAAATAATCAAATCGAAACGAAAATAATCAAATCGAAATGAGAAAAATCAAATCGAATCAAAAATAATTGAATCGAATCTAAAACAAATCTAACTGAAAATAATCAAATTGAATCGAAAAAATTCGAATAGAAAAGAAACGAATTGAATCGAATCGAAAAAAATCAAATCGAATAGAAAATAATCAAATCGAAACGAAAATAATCAATTGAAATGAAAATAATCGAATCGAAACCAAAATATTCAAATCCACATGAAAATAATTGATCGAATCGAAAATAATCAAGTCGAATAGAAAATAATCGAATCGAAATGAAAATAATCAATCGAAACGAAAATCGAATCAAATTAAAAATAATCAAATCGAAACGAATATAATCTAATTGAATAGAAAATAATCAAATCGAAACGAAAATAACCGAATCGAAATTAAAATAATTGAATCGAAACGAAAATAAATAATCAAAACGACAATGATCGAATTGAAACGAAAAAAAATCAAATTGAAACACAAAAATAATCGAATCGAAAAGAAAAAAATCCAATCGAATAGCATCGAATCGAAAAAATCGATTCGAATTGAATCGAAAATATCGAATCGAAACGAAAATAAATGAATCAAAACAATAATGATTGAATCGAAACGAAAATAAATGAATCGAAACGAAAAAATCATGTAGAAGCGAAAAAAATCAAATCAAAAATAATCAAATCGAAAATAATCAAATAGAAATGAAAATAATCGAATCGAGATGAGAAAAGTCAAATCGAAATGAAAATAATCGAATCGAAACGAAAATAATCGAATCGAAAAGAAAATAAACGGATCGAATCGAAAAAATTCGAATTGAAAAGAAACGAATTGAATCGACATGAAAATAATCGAATCGGATAGAAAATAATCGAATCGAAACGTAAAAATTCGAATCGAAAAGAAACGAATTAAATTGACATGAAAATAATCAAATCGAATAGAAAATAATCGAATCGAAACAAAAATAATGAATCGAAACGAGAAAAATCGAATTGAAAAGAAAATAATCGAATCGAATCGAAAAAATTCGAATACAAAAGAAACAAATTGAATCGACATGAAAATAATCGAATCGAATAGAAAATAATCGAATCAAAACGAAAATAATCAATCGATACAAAAATAATCGAATTGAAACCAAAATAATCAAATCCACATGAAAATAATCGAATCGAATCAAAAATAATCAAATCGAAACTAAAATAATCGAATCGAATCGAAAATAATCAAATTGAATAGGAAATAATCGAATCGAAATGAAAAAAATCAAGTAGAAGCGAAAATAATCGAGTTGAAACCAAAATAATTAAATCGACATGAAAATAATCGAATCGAAATAATAAAATAGAAACGAAAATAATCGAATCAAATCGATAATAACCGAATCGAAATGAAAATTATCGAGTCGCAACCAAAATAATCGAATCGACATGAAAATAATCGAATCGAAATGAAAATAATCGAATGGAATAAAAAGAATAGAATCTAAACAAAAATAATCAAATCGAAATGAAAAAAATGGAATCGAATCGAATCCAATCTAAGAAAATCAAATCACATCGAATCGATAGAAATCGAATGGAATGGAATCAAATCGAATCGAAAAAAATCGAATCGAAACGAAAATAATCGAATCGAAATGAAGATAATCGAATCGAATCGAAAATAATTGAATCGAAACGTAAATAATCAAATCGAAGTGAAAATAAACGAATCGATTTAAAAATTCGAATTGAAACAAAAATAATCGAATCGAATCAAAAACAATCGAGTTGAAACGAAAATAATTGAGTTGAAACAAAAATAATCCAATCGAAATGAAAATCGAATCAAAACGAAAATAATCGAATGGAATAAAAAGAATACAGTCAAAAGAAAAATAATCAAATCGAAATGAAAAAAATGGAATGGAATCGAATCGAATTGAAGAAAATCAAATCGCATCGAATCGATAAATATCGAATGGAATGGAATTGAATCGAAACGAAAATAATCGAATCAAAACGAAGATAATCGAATCGAATAAAAACATAATCGAAACGAAAATAAGCGAATCGAAACGAAAAACATCGCATCAAAATGAAAATAATCGAATCGAAACCAAAATAATCAATCAAAATGAAAATTATCGAATCGAATCGAAAATAATCACATCAAAACGAAAATAAACGAATCGAATCAAAAAATTCGAATCGAAAAGAAACGAATTGAATCGAATCGAAAAAAATCAAATCGAATAGAAAATAATCGAATTGAAATGAAAAAAATCAAGTAGAAGCGAAAATAATCTAATCGAAACCAAAATAATTAAATGGAAATGAAAATAACCGAATCGAATCGAAAATAATCAAATCGAATCGAAAATAATCAAATCGAATCGGAAATAATGGAATCGAAACCAAAATAATCAAATCGATATGAAAATAATCGAATCGAAAATAATCAAATCGAAACCAAAATAATCGAATCGAAATGAAAAAAATCAAGTAGAAGCGAAAATAATTAAATCGAATCGAAAATAATCTAATCGAAATAAAAATAATCAAATCGAAACGAAAATAATCAAATCGAAATGAGAAAAATCAAATCGAATCAAAAATAATTGAATCGAATCTAAAACAAATCTAACTGAAAATAATCAAATTGAATCGAAAAAATTCGAATAGAAAAGAAACGAATTGAATCGAATCGAAAAAAATCAAATCGAATCGAAAAAAATCAAATCGAAACGAAAATAATCAATTGAAATGAAAATAATCGAATCGAAACCAAAATATTCAAATCCACATGAAAATAATTGATCGAATCGAAAATAATCAAGTCGAATAGAAAATAATCGAATCGAAATGAAAATAATCAATCGAAACGAAAATCGAATCAAATTAAAAATAATCAAATCGAAACGAATATAATCTAATTGAATAGAAAATAATCAAATCGAAACGAAAATAACCGAATCGAAATTAAAATAATTGAATCGAAACGAAAATAAATAATCAAAACGACAATGATCGAATTGAAACGAAAAAAAATCAAATTGAAACACAAAAATAATCGAATCGAAAAGAAAAAAATCCAATCGAATAGCATCGAATCGAAAAAATCGATTCGAATTGAATCGAAAATATCGAATCGAAACGAAAATAAATGAATCAAAACAATAATGATTGAATCGAAACGAAAATAAATGAATCGAAACGAAAAAATCATGTAGAAGCGAAAAAAATCAAATCAAAAATAATCAAATCGAAAATAATCAAATAGAAATGAAAATAATCGAATCGAGATGAGAAAAGTCAAATCGAAATGAAAATAATCGAATCGAAACGAAAATAATCGAATCGAATCAAAAACAATCGAGTTGAAACGAAAATAATTGAGTTGAAACAAAAATAATCCAATCGAAATGAAAATCGAATCAAAACGAAAATAATCGAATGGAATAAAAAGAATACAGTCAAAAGAAAAATAATCAAATCGAAATAAAAAAATGGAATGGAATCGAATCGAATTGAAGAAAATCAAATCGCATCGAATTGATAAATATCGAATGGAATGGAATTGAATCGAAACGAAAATAATCGAATCAAAACGAAGATAATCGAATCGAATAAAAACATAATCGAAACGAAAATAATCAATCGAAATGAAAATCAAATCGAAGCCAAAATAATCAAATCCACATGAAAAAAATCAAATCGAATCGAAAATAATCAAATCGAAACTAAAATCATATCGACATGAAAAAAATCAAATCGAATTGAAAATAATCAAATCGAAACTAAAATCAAATTGACATGAAAAAAATCAAATCGAATCAAAAATAATCAAATCGAAACAAAAATAATCAAATTGAATCAAAAATAATCAAATCGAATCGAAAATAATCAATCGAAACGAAAATAATAGAAACGAAACCAAAATAATCAAATCGACATGAAAATAATGGAATCGAATCGAAAGTAATCAAATAGTAACTAAAATAATCGAATAGAATAGAAAATGATGAAATCGAAACGAAAATAATCAATCGAAATGAAAATCAAATCGAAAACAAAATAATCAAATCGACATGAAAAAAATCAAATCGAATAGAAAATAATCGAATCAAAACAAAAATAATGAATCAAAACGAGAAAAATCGAATCGAAAAGAAAATAATCGGATCGAATCGAAAAAATTCGAATTGAAAAGAAATGAATCGACATGAAAATAATCGAATCGAATAGAAAATAATCGAATTGAAACGAAAATAATCAAATAGAAATGAAAATAATCGAATCGAAAAGAAACAAATTGAATTGAATCGAAAAAAATCAAATCGAATTGAAAATAATCAAATCGAAATGAGAAAAATCGAATCGAATCAAAAATAATTGAATCGAATCTAAAATAAACAAATCTAACTGAAAATAATCAAATCGAATCGAAAAAATTCGAATAGAAAAGAAACGAATTGAATCGACATGAAAATAATCGAATCAAATAGAAAATAATCAAATCGAAACGAAGATAATCAATCGATACAAAAATAATCGAATCGAAACCAAAATAATCAAATCCACATGAAAATAATCGAAACGAATCGAAAATAATCAAATCGAAACTAAAATAATCGAATCGAATCGAAAATAATCAAATTGAATAGGAAATAATCGAATCGAAATGAAAAAAATCAAGTAGAAGCGAAAATAATCGAGTTGAAACCAAAATAATTAAATCGACATGAAAATAATCGAATCGAAATAATAAAATAGAAACGAAAATAATCGAATCAAATCGATAATAACCGAATCGAAATGAAAATTATCGAGTCGCAACCAAAATAATCGAATCGACATGAAAATAATCGAATCGAAATGAAAATAACCGAATGGAATAAAAAGAATAGAATCTCAACAAAAATAATCAAATCGAAATGAAAAAAATGGAATCGAATCGAATCCAATCTAAGAAAATCAAATCACATCGAATCGATAGAAATCGAATGGAATGGAATCAAATCGAATCGAAAAAAATCGAATCGAAACGAAAATAATCGAATCGAAATGAAGATAATCGAATCGAATCGAAAATAATTGAATCGAAACGTAAATAATCAAATCGAAGTGAAAATAAACGAATCGATTTAAAAATTCGAATTGAAACGAAAATAATCGAATCGAATCAAAAACAATCGAGTTGAAACGAAAATAATTGAGTTGAAACAAAAATAATCCAATCGAAATGAAAATCGAATCAAAACGAAAATAATCGAATGGAATAAAAAGAATACAATCAAAAGAAAAATAATCAAATAGAAATGAAAAAAAAATGGAATGGAATCGAATCGAATTGAAGAAAATCAAATCGCATCGAATCGATAAATATCGAATGGAATGGAATTGAATCGAAACGAAAATAATCGAATCAAAACGAAGATAATCGAATCGAATAAAAACATAATCGAAACGAAAATAAGCGAATCGAAACGAAAAAAATCGCATCAAAACGAAAATAATCGAATCGAAACCAAAATAATCAATCAAAATGAAAATAATCGAATCGAATCGAAAATAATCACATCAAAACGAAAATAAACGAATCGAATCAAAAAATTCGAATCGAAAAGAAACGAATTGAATCGAATCGAAAAAAATCAAATCGAATAGAAAATAATCGAATTGAAATGAAAAAAATCAAGTAGAAGCGAAAATAATCTAATCGAAACCAAAATAATTAAATGGAAATGAAAATAACCGAATCGAATCGATAATAATCAAATCGAAACGAAAATAATCAAATCGAAATGAGAAAAATCAAATCGAATCAAAAATAATTGAATCGAATCTAAAACAAATCTAACTGAAAATAATCAAATTGAATCGAAAAAATTCGAATAGAAAAGAAACGAATTGAATCGAATCGAAAAAAATCAAATCGAATAGAAAATAATCAAATCGAAACGAAAATAATCAATTGAAATGAAAATAATCGAATCGAAACCAAAATATTCAAATCCACATGAAAATAATTGATCGAATCGAAAATAATCAAGTCGAATAGAAAATAATCGAATTGAAATGAAAATAATCAATCGAAACGAAAATCGAATCAAATTAAAAATAATCAAATCGAAACGAATATAATCTAATTGAATAGAAAATAATCAAATCGAAACGAAAATAACCGAATCGAAATTAAAATAATTGAATCGAAACGAAAATAAATAATCAAAACGACAATGATCGATTTGAAACGAAAAAAAATCAAATTGAAACACAAAAATAATCGAATCGAAAAGAAAAAAATCCAATCGAATAGCATCGAATCGAAAAAATCGATTCGAATTGAATCAAAAATATCGAATCGAAACGAAAATAAATGAATCAAAACAATAATGGAATGAATCGAAACGAAAATAAATGAATCGAAACGAAAAAATCATGTAGAAGCGAAAAAAATCAAATCAAAAATAATCAAATCGAAAATAATCAAATAGAAATGAAAATAATCGAATCGAGATGAGAAAAGTCAAATCGAAATGAAAATAATCGAATCGAAACGAAAATAATCGAATCGAAAAGAAAATAAACGGATCGAATCGAAAAAATTCGAATTGAAAAGAAACGAATTGAATCGACATGAAAATAATCGAATCGGATAGAAAATAATCGAATCGAAACGTAAAAATTCGAATCGAAAAGAAACGAATTAAATCGACATGAAAATAATCAAATCGAATAGAAAATAATCGAATCGAAACAAAAATAATGAATCGAAACGAGAAAAATCGAATTGAAAAGAAAATAATCGAATCGAATCGAAAAAATTCGAATACAAAAGAAACAAATTGAATCGACATGAAAATAATCGAATCGAATAGAAAATAATCGAATCAAAACGAAAATAATCAATCGATACAAAAATAATCGAATTGAAACCAAAATAATCAAATCCACATGAAAATAATCGAATCGAATCGAAAATAATCAAATCGAAACTAAAATAATCGAATCGAATCGAAAATAATCAAATTGAATAGGAAATAATCGAATCGAAATGAAAAAAATCAAGTAGAAGCGAAAATAATCGAGTTGAAACCAAAATAATTAAATCGACATGAAAATAATCGAATCGAAATAATAAAATAGAAACGAAAATAATCGAATCAAATCGATAATAACCGAATCGAAATGAAAATTATCGAGTCGCAACCAAAATAATCGAATCGACATGAAAATAATCGAATCGAAATGAAAATAATCGAATGGAATAAAAAGAATAGAATCTAAACAAAAATAATCAAATCGAAATGAAAAAAATGGAATCGAATCGAATCCAATCTAAGAAAATCAAATCACATCGAATCGATAGAAATCGAATGGAATGGAATCAAATCGAATCGAAAAAAATCGAATCGAAACGAAAATAATCGAATCGAAATGAAGATAATCGAATCGAATCGAAAATAATTGAATCGAAACGTAAATAATCAAATCGAAGTGAAAATAAACGAATCGATTTAAAAATTCGAATTGAAACAAAAATAATCGAATCGAATCAAAAACAATCGAGTTGAAACGAAAATAATTGAGTTGAAACAAAAATAATCCAATCGAAATGAAAATCGAATCAAAACGAAAATAATCGAATGGAATAAAAAGAATACAGTCAAAAGAAAAATAATCAAATCGAAATGAAAAAAATGGAATGGAATCGAATCGAATTGAAGAAAATCAAATCGCATCGAATCGATAAATATCGAATGGAATGGAATTGAATCGAAACGAAAATAATCGAATCAAAACGAAGATAATCGAATCGAATAAAAACATAATCGAAACGAAAATAAGCGAATCGAAACGAAAAAAATCGCATCAAAATGAAAATAATCGAATCGAAACCAAAATAATCAATCAAAATGAAAATAATCGAATCGAATCGAAAATAATCACATCAAAACGAAAATAAACGAATCGAATCAAAAAATTCGAATCGAAAAGAAACGAATTGAATCGAATCGAAAAAAATCAAATCGAATAGAAAATAATCGAATTGAAATGAAAAAAATCAAGTAGAAGCGAAAATAATCTAATCGAAACCAAAATAATTAAATGGAAATGAAAATAACCGAATCGAATCGAAAATAATCAAATCGAATCGAAAATAATCAAATCGAATCGGAAATAATGGAATCGAAACCAAAATAATCAAATCGATATGAAAATAATCGAATCGAAAATAATCAAATCGAAACCAAAATAATCGAATCGAAATGAAAAAAATCAAGTAGAAGCGAAAATAATTAAATCGAATCGAAAATAATCTAATCGAAATAAAAATAATCAAATCGAAACGAAAATAATCAAATCGAAATGAGAAAAATCAAATCGAATCAAAAATAATTGAATCGAATCTAAAACAAATCTAACTGAAAATAATCAAATTGAATCGAAAAAATTCGAATAGAAAAGAAACGAATTGAATCGAATCGAAAAAAATCAAATCGAATAGAAAATAATCAAATCGAAACGAAAATAATCAATTGAAATGAAAATAATCGAATCGAAACCAAAATATTCAAATCCACATGAAAATAATTGATCGAATCGAAAATAATCAAGTCGAATAGAAAATAATCGAATCGAAATGAAAATAATCAATCGAAACGAAAATCGAATCAAATTAAAAATAATCAAATCGAAACGAATATAATCTAATTGAATAGAAAATAATCAAATCGAAACGAAAATAACCGAATCGAAATTAAAATAATTGAATCGAAACGAAAATAAATAATCAAAACGACAATGATCGAATTGAAACGAAAAAAAATCAAATTGAAACACAAAAATAATCGAATCGAAAAGAAAAAAATCCAATCGAATAGCATCGAATCGAAAAAATCGATTCGAATTGAATCGAAAATATCGAATCGAAACGAAAATAAATGAATCAAAACAATAATGATTGAATCGAAACGAAAATAAATGAATCGAAACGAAAAAATCATGTAGAAGCGAAAAAAATCAAATCAAAAATAATCAAATCGAAAATAATCAAATAGAAATGAAAATAATCGAATCGAGATGAGAAAAGTCAAATCGAAATGAAAATAATCGAATCGAAACGAAAATAATCGAATCGAAAAGAAAATAAACGGATCGAATCGAAAAAATTCGAATTGAAAAGAAACGAATTGAATCGACATGAAAATAATCGAATCGGATAGAAAATAATCGAATCGAAACGTAAAAATTCGAATCGAAAAGAAACGAATTAAATCGACATGAAAATAATCGAATCGAAACAAAAATAATGAATCGAAACGAGAAAAATCGAATTGAAAAGAAAATAATCGAATCGAATCGAAAAAATTCGAATACAAAAGAAACAAATTGAATCGACATGAAAATAATCGAATCGAATAGAAAATAATCGAATCAAAACGAAAATAATCAATCGATACAAAAATAATCGAATTGAAACCAAAATAATCAAATCCACATGAAAATAATCGAATCGAATCGAAAATAATCAAATCGAAACTAAAATAATCGAATCGAATCGAAAATAATCAAATTGAATAGGAAATAATCGAATCGAAATGAAAAAAATCAAGTAGAAGCGAAAATAATCGAGTTGAAACCAAAATAATTAAATCGACATGAAAATAATCGAATCGAAATAATAAAATAGAAACGAAAATAATCGAATCAAATCGATAATAACCGAATCGAAATGAAAATTATCGAGTCGCAACCAAAATAATCGAATCGACATGAAAATAATCGAATCGAAATGAAAATAATCGAATGGAATAAAAAGAATAGAATCTAAACAAAAATAATCAAATCGAAATGAAAAAAATGGAATCGAATCGAATCGAATCTAAGAAAATCAAATCACATCGAATCGATAGAAATCGAATGGAATGGAATCAAATCGAATCGAAAAAAATCGAATCGAAACGAAAATAATCGAATCGAAATGAAGATAATCGAATCGAATCGAAAATAATTGAATCGAAACGTAAATAATCAAATCGAAGTGAAAATAAACGAATCGATTTAAAAATTCGAATTGAAACGAAAATAATCGAATCGAATCAAAAACAACCGAGTTGAAACGAAAATAATTGAGTTGAAACAAAAATAATCCAATCGAAATGAAAATCGAATCAAAACGAAAATAATCCAATGGAATAAAAAGAATACAGTCAAAAGAAAAATAATCAAATCGAAATGAAAAAAATGGAATGGAATCGAATCGAATTGAAGAAAATCAAATCGCATCGAATCGATAAATATCGAATGGAATGGAATTGAATCGAAACGAAAATAATCGAATCAAAACGAAGATAATCGAATCGAATAAAAACATAATCGAAACGAAAATAAGCGAATCGAAACGAAAAAAATCGCATCAAAACGAAAATAATCGAATCGAAACCAAAATAATCAATCAAAATGAAAATAATCGAATCGAATCGAAAATAATCACATCAAAACGAAAATAAACGAATCGAATCAAAAAATTCGAATCGAAAAGAAACGAATTGAATCGAATCGAAAAAAATCAAATCGAATAGAAAATAATCGAATTGAAATGAAAAAAATCAAGTAGAAGTGAAAATAATCTAATCGAAACCAAAATAATTAAATGGAAATGAAAATAACCGAATCGAATCGAAAATAATCAAATCGAATCGAAAATAATCAAATCGAATCGGAAATAATGGAATCGAAACCAAAATAATCAAATCGATATGAAAATAATCGAATCAAAAATAATCAAATCGAAACCAAAATAATCGAATCGAAATGAAAAAAATCAAGTAGAAGCGAAAATAATTAAATCGAATCAAAAATGATCTAATCGAAATAAAAATAATCAAATCGAAACGAAAATAATCAAATAGAAACGAAAATAATTGAATCAAAAAGAAGCGAATTGAATTGAATCGAAAAAAATCAAATCGTATCGAAAATAATCAAATCGAAATGAGAAAAATCAAATCGAATCAAAAATAATTGAATCGAATCTAAAACAAATCTAACTGAAAATAATCAAATTGAATCGAAAAAATTCGAATAGAAAAGAAACGAATTGAATCGAATCGAAAAAAATCAAATCGAATAGAAAATAATCAAATCGAAACGAAAATAATCAATTGAAATGAAAATAATCGAATCGAAACCAAAATATTCAAATCCACATGAAAATAATTGATCGAATCGAAAATAATCAAGTCGAATAGAAAATAATCGAATCGAAATGAAAATAATCAATCGAAACGAAAATCGAATCAAATTAAAAATAATCAAATCGAAACGAATATAATCTAATTGAATAGAAAATAATCAAATCGAAACGAAAATAACCGAATCGAAATTAAAATAATTGAATCGAAACGAAAATAAATAATCAAAACGACAATGATCGAATTGAAACGAAAAAAAATCAAATTGAAACACAAAAATAATCGAATCGAAAAGAAAAAAATCCAATCGAATAGCATCGAATCGAAAAAATCGATTCGAATTGAATCGAAAATATCGAATCGAAACGAAAATAAATGAATCAAAACAATAATGATTGAATCGAAACGAAAATAAATGAATCGAAACGAAAAAATCATGTAGAAGCGAAAAAAATCAAATCAAAAATAATCAAATCGAAAATAATCAAATAGAAATGAAAATAATCGAATCGAGATGAGAAAAGTCAAATCGAAATGAAAATAATCGAATCGAAACGAAAATAATCGAATCGAATCAAAAACAATCGAGTTGAAACGAAAATAATTGAGTTGAAACAAAAATAATCCAATCGAAATGAAAATCGAATCAAAACGAAAATAATCGAATGGAATAAAAAGAATACAGTCAAAAGAAAAATAATCAAATCGAAATGAAAAAAATGGAATGGAATCGAATCGAATTGAAGAAAATCAAATCGCATCGAATTGATAAATATCGAATGGAATGGAATTGAATCGAAACGAAAATAATCGAATCAAAACGAAGATAATCGAATCGAATAAAAACATAATCGAAACGAAAATAATCAATCGAAATGAAAATCAAATCGAAGCCAAAATAATCAAATCCACATGAAAAAAATCAAATCGAATCGAAAATAATCAAATCGAAACTAAAATCATATCGACATGAAAAAAATCAAATCGAATTGAAAATAATCAAATCGAAACTAAAATAAAATTGACATGAAAAAAATCAAATCGAATCAAAAATAATCAAATCGAAACAAAAATAATCAAATTGAATCAAAAATAATCAAATCGAATCGAAAATAATCAATTGAAACGAAAATAATAGAAACGAAACCAAAATAATCAAATCGACATGAAAATAATGGAATCGAATCGAAAGTAATCAAATAGTAACTAAAATAATCGAATAGAATAGAAAATGATGAAATCGAAACGAAAATAATCGAAATGAAAATCAAATCGAAAACAAAATAATCAAATTGACATGAAAAAAATCAAATCGAATAGAAAATAATCGAATCAAAACAAAAATAATGAATCAAAACGAGAAAAATCGAATCGAAAAGAAAATAATCGGATCGAATCGAAAAAATTCGAATTGAAAAGAAATGAATCGACATGAAAATAATCGAATCGAATAGAAAATAATCGAATTGAAACGAAAATAATCAAATAGAAATGAAAATAATCGAATCGAAAAGAAACAAATTGAATTGAATCGAAAAAAATCAAATCGAATTGAAAATAATCAAATCGAAATGAGAAAAATCGAATCGAATCAAAAATAATTGAATCGAATCTAAAATAAACAAATCTAACTGAAAATAATCAAATCGAATCGAAAAAATTCGAATAGAAAAGAAACGAATTGAATCGACATGAAAATAATCGAATCAAATAGAAAATAATCAAATCGAAACGAAGATAATCAATCGATACAAAAATAATCGAATCGAAACCAAAATAATCAAATCCACATGAAAATAATCGAATCGAATCGAAAATAATCAAATCGAAACTAAAATAATCGAATCGAATCGAAAATAATCAAATTGAATAGGAAATAATCGAATCGAAATGAAAAAAATCAAGTAGAAGCGAAAATAATCGAGTTGAAACCAAAATAATTAAATCGACATGAAAATAATCGAATCGAAATAATAAAATAGAAACGAAAATAATCGAATCAAATCGATAATAACCGAATCGAAATGAAAATTATCGAGTCGCAACCAAAATAATCGAATCGACATGAAAATAATCGAATCGAAATGAAAATAACCGAATGGAATAAAAAGAATAGAATCTCAACAAAAATAATCAAATCGAAATGAAAAAAATGGAATCGAATCGAATCGAATCTAAGAAAATCAAATCACATCGAATCGATAGAAATCGAATGGAATGGAATCAAATCGAATCGAAAAAAATCGAATCGAAACGAAAATAATCGAATCGAAATGAAGATAATCGAATCGAATCGAAAATAATTGAATCGAAACGTAAATAATCAAATCGAAGTGAAAATAAACGAATCGATTTAAAAATTCGAATTGAAACGAAAATAATCGAATCGAATCAAAAACAATCGAGTTGAAACGAAAATAATTGAGTTGAAACAAAAATAATCCAATCGAAATGAAAATCGAATCAAAACGAAAATAATCGAATGGAATAAAAAGAATACAATCAAAAGAAAAATAATCAAATCGAAATGAAAAAAAAATGGAATGGAATCGAATCGAATTGAAGAAAATCAAATCGCATCGAATCGATAAATATCGAATGGAATGGAATTGAATCGAAACGAAAATAATCGAATCAAAACGAAGATAATCGAATCGAATAAAAACATAATCGAAACGAAAATAAGCGAATCGAAACGAAAAAAATCGCATCAAAACGAAAATAATCGAATCGAAACCAAAATAATCAATCAAAATGAAAATAATCGAATCGAATCGAAAATAATCACATCAAAACGAAAATAAACGAATCGAATCAAAAAATTCGAATCGAAAAGAAACGAATTGAATCGAATCGAAAAAAATCAAATCGAATAGAAAATAATCGAATTGAAATGAAAAAAATCAAGTAGAAGCGAAAATAATCTAATCGAAACCAAAATAATTAAATGGAAATGAAAATAACCGAATCGAATCGATAATAATCAAATCGAATCGAAAATAATCAAATCGAATCGGAAATAATGGAATCGAAACCAAAATAATCAAATCGATATGAAAATAATCGAATCGAAAATAATCAAATCGAAACCAAAATAATCGAATCGAAATGAAAAAAATCAAGTAGAAGCGAAAATAATTAAATCGAATCGAAAATAATCTAATCGAAATAAAAATAATCAAATCGAAACGAAAATAATCAAATAGAAACGAAAATAATTGAATCAAAAAGAAGCGAATTGAATTGAATCGAAAAAAATCAAATCGAATCGAAAATAATCAAATCGAAATGAGAAAAATCAAATCGAATCAAAAATAATTGAATCGAATCTAAAACAAATCTAACTGAAAATAATCAAATTGAATTGAAAAAATTCGAATAGAAAAGAAACGAATTGAATCGAATCGAAAAAATCAAATCGAATAGAAAATAATCAAATCGAAACGAAAATAATCAATTGAAATGAAAATAATCGAATCGAAACCAAAATATTCAAATCCACATGAAAATAATTGATCGAATCGAAAATAATCAAGTCGAATAGAAAATAATCGAATCGAAATGAAAATAATCAATCGAAACGAAAATCGAATCAAATTAAAAATAATCAAATCGAAACGAATATAATCTAATTGAATAGAAAATAATCAAATCGAAACGAAAATAACCGAATCGAAATTAAAATAATTGAATCGAAACGAAAATAAATAATCAAAACGACAATGATCGAATTGAAACGAAAAAAAATCAAATTGAAACACAAAAATAATCGAATCGAAAAGAAAAAAATCCAATCGAATAGCATCGAATCGAAAAAATCGATTCGAATTGAATCGAAAATATCGAATCGAAACGAAAATAAATGAATCAAAACAATAATGGAATGAATCGAAACGAAAATAAATGAATCGAAACGAAAAAATCATGTAGAAGCGAAAAAAATCAAATCAAAAATAATCAAATCGAAAATAATCAAATAGAAATGAAAATAATCGAATCGAGATGAGAAAAGTCAAATCGAAATGAAAATAATCGAATCGAAACGAAAATAATCGAATCGAAAAGAAAATAAACGGATCGAATC
This sequence comes from Vulpes vulpes, assembly GCF_048418805.1. NCBI lineage: Eukaryota > Metazoa > Chordata > Mammalia > Carnivora > Canidae > Vulpes > Vulpes vulpes. The sequence continues at coordinate 259,260 of NW_027325671.1, forward strand.
GAAAAAATTCGAATTGAAAAGAAACGAATTGAATCGACATGAAAATAATCGAATCGGATAGAAAATAATCGAATCGAAACGTAAAAATTCGAATCGAAAAGAAACGAATTAAATCGACATGAAAATAATCAAATCGAATAGAAAATAATCGAATCGAAACAAAAATAATGAATCGAAACGAGAAAAATCGAATTGAAAAGAAAATAATCGAATCGAATCGAAAAAATTCGAATACAAAAGAAACAAATTGAATCGACATGAAAATAATCGAATCGAATAGAAAATAATCGAATCAAAACGAAAATAATCAATCGATACAAAAATAATCGAATTGAAACCAAAATAATCAAATCCACATGAAAATAATCGAATCGAATCAAAAATAATCAAATCGAAACTAAAATAATCAAATCGAATCGAAAATAATCAATTGAATAGGAAATAATCGAATCGAAATGAAAAAAATCAAGTAGAAGCGAAAATAATCGAGTTGAAACCAAAATAATTAAATCGACATGAAAATAATCGAATCGAAATAATAAAACAGAAACGAAAATAATCGAGTCGCAACCAAAATAATCGAATCGACATGAAAATAATCGAATCGAAACGAAAATAATCGGATGGAATAAAAAGAATAGAATCTAAACAAAAATAATCAAATCGAAATAAAAAAAAGGAATCGAATCGAATCTAAGAAAATCAAATCTCATCGAATCAATAGAAACCGAATGGAATGGAATCAAATCGAATCGAAAAAAATCGAATCGAAATGAAAATAATCGAATCGAAATGAAGATAATCGAGTTGAATAAAAACATAATCGAAACGAAAATAATCGAATCGAAACAAAAAATCGCATCAAAACGAAAATAATCGAAACCAAAATAATCACACAACATGAAAATAATCGAATTGAATCGAAAATAATCACATCGAGACGAAAATAATCAGATAGAATCAAGAGTAATCAAATTGAAACCAAAATAATCGAATCAAATCAACAATAATCGAGTCGAATCGAAAATAATCGAATCGAAATGAAAATAATCGAATCGAATCGAAAATAATTGAATAAAACGTAAATAATCAAATCGAAGTGAAAATAAACGAATCGATTTAAAAATTCGAATTGAAACGAAAATAATCGAATCGAATCAAAAACAATCGAGTTGAAACGAAAATAATTGAGTTGAAACAAAAATAATCCAATCGAAATGAAAATCGAATCAAAACGAAAATAATCGAATGGAATAAAAAGAATACAGTCAAAAGAAAAATAATCAAATCGAAATGAAAAAAATGGAATGGAATCGAATCGAATTGAAGAAAATCAAATCGCATCGAATTGATAAATATCGAATGGAATGGAATTGAATCGAAACGAAAATAATCGAATCAAAACGAAGATAATCGAATCGAATAAAAACATAATCGAAACGAAAATAATCAATCGAAATGAAAATCAAATCGAAGCCAAAATAATCAAATCCACATGAAAAAAATCAAATCGAATCGAAAATAATCAAATCGAAACTAAAATCATATCGACATGAAAAAAATCAAATCGAATTGAAAATAATCAAATCGAAACTAAAATAAAATTGACATGAAAAAAATCAAATCGAATCAAAAATAATCAAATCGAAACAAAAATAATCAAATTGAATCAAAAATAATCAAAACGAATCGAAAATAATCAATTGAAACGAAAATAATAGAAACGAAACCAAAATAATCAAATCGACATGAAAATAATGGAATCGAATCGAAAGTAATCAAATAGTAACTAAAATAATCGAATAGAATAGAAAATGATGAAATCGAAACGAAAATAATCAATCGAAATGAAAATCAAATCGAAAACAAAATAATCAAATCGACATGAAAAAAATCAAATCGAATAGAAAATAATCGAATCAAAACAAAAATAATGAATCAAAACGAGAAAAATCGAATCGAAAAGAAAATAATCGGATCGAATCGAAAAAATTCGAATTGAAAAGAAACGAATCGACATGAAAATAATCGAATCGAATAGAAAATAATCGAATTGAAACGAAAATAATCAAATAGAAATGAAAATAATCGAATCGAAAAGAAACAAATTGAATTGAATCGAAAAAAATCAAATCGAATTGAAAATAATCAAATCGAAATGAGAAAAATCGAATCGAATCAAAAATAATTGAATCGAATCTAAAATAAACAAATCTAACTGAAAATAATCAAATCGAATCGAAAAAATTCGAATAGAAAAGAAACGAATTGAATCGACATGAAAATAATCGAATCAAATAGAAAATAATCAAATCGAAACGAAGATAATCAATCGATACAAAAATAATCGAATCGAAACCAAAATAATCAAATCCACATGAAAATAATCGAAACGAATCGAAAATAATCAAATCGAAACTAAAATAATCGAATCGAATCGAAAATAATCAAATTGAATAGGAAATAATCGAATCGAAATGAAAAAAATCAAGTAGAAGCGAAAATAATCGAGTTGAAACCAAAATAATTAAATCGACATGAAAATAATCGAATCGAAATAATAAAATAGAAACGAAAATAATCGAATCAAATCGATAATAACCGAATCGAAATGAAAATTATCGAGTCGCAACCAAAATAATCGAATCGACATGAAAATAATCGAATGGAATAAAAAGAATAGAATCTAAACAAAAATAATCAAATCGAAATGAAAAAAAATGGAATCGAATCGAATCGAATCTAAGAAAATCAAATCACATCGAATCGATAGAAATCGAATGGAATGGAATCAAATCGAATCGAAAAAAATCGAATCGAAACGAAAATAATCGAATCGAAATGAAGATAATCGAATCGAATCGAAAATAATTGAATCGAAACGTAAATAATCAAATCGAAGTGAAAATAAACGAATCGATTTAAAAATTCGAATTGAAACGAAAATAATCGAATCGAATCAAAAACAATCGAGTTGAAACGAAAATAATTGAGTTGAAACAAAAATAATCCAATCGAAATGAAAATCGAATCAAAACAAAAATAATCGAATGGAATAAAAAGAATACAATCAAAAGAAAAATAATCAAATCGAAATGAAAAAAATGGAATGGAATCGAATCGAATTGAAGAAAATCAAATCGCATCGAATCGATAAATATCGAATGGAATGGAATTGAATCGAAACGAAAATAATCGAATCAAAACGAAGATAATCGAATCGAATAAAAACATAATCGAAACGAAAATAAGCGAATCGAAACGAAAAAAATCGCATCAAAACGAAAATAATCGAATCGAAACCAAAATAATCAATCAAAATGAAAATAATCGAATCGAATCGAAAATAATCACATCAAAACGAAAATAAACGAATCGAATCAAAAAATTCGAATCGAAAAGAAACGAATTGAATCGAATCGAAAAAAATCAAATCGAATAGAAAATAATCGAATTGAAATGAAAAAAATCAAGTAGAAGCGAAAATAATCTAATCGAAACCAAAATAATTAAATGGAAATGAAAATAACCGAATCGAATCGAAAATAATCAAATCGAATCGAAAATAATCAAATCGAATCGGAAATAATGGAATCGAAACCAAAATAATCAAATCGATATGAAAATAATCGAATCGAAAATAATCAAATCGAAACCAAAATAATCGAATCGAAATGAAAAAAATCAAGTAGAAGCGAAAATAATTAAATCGAATCGAAAATAATCTAATCGAAATAAAAATAATCAAATCGAAACGAAAATAATCAAATCGAAATGAGAAAAATCAAATCGAATCAAAAATAATTGAATCGAATCTAAAACAAATCTAACTGAAAATAATCAAATTGAATCGAAAAAATTCGAATAGAAAAGAAACGAATTGAATCGAATCGAAAAAAATCAAATCGAATCGAAAAAAATCAAATCGAAACGAAAATAATCAATTGAAATGAAAATAATCGAATCGAAACCAAAATATTCAAATCCACATGAAAATAATTGATCGAATCGAAAATAATCAAGTCGAATAGAAAATAATCGAATCGAAATGAAAATAATCAATCGAAACGAAAATCGAATCAAATTAAAAATAATCAAATCGAAACGAATATAATCTAATTGAATAGAAAATAATCAAATCGAAACGAAAATAACCGAATCGAAATTAAAATAATTGAATCGAAACGAAAATAAATAATCAAAACGACAATGATCGAATTGAAACGAAAAAAAATCAAATTGAAACACAAAAATAATCGAATCGAAAAGAAAAAAATCCAATCGAATAGCATCGAATCGAAAAAATCGATTCGAATTGAATCGAAAATATCGAATCGAAACGAAAATAAATGAATCAAAACAATAATGATTGAATCGAAACGAAAATAAATGAATCGAAACGAAAAAATCATGTAGAAGCGAAAAAAATCAAATCAAAAATAATCAAATCGAAAATAATCAAATAGAAATGAAAATAATCGAATCGAGATGAGAAAAGTCAAATCGAAATGAAAATAATCGAATCGAAACGAAAATAATCGAATCGAAAAGAAAATAAACGGATCGAATCGAAAAAATTCGAATTGAAAAGAAACGAATTGAATCGACATGAAAATAATCGAATCGGATAGAAAATAATCGAATCGAAACGTAAAAATTCGAATCGAAAAGAAACGAATTAAATCGACATGAAAATAATCAAATCGAATAGAAAATAATCGAATCGAAACGAGAAAAATCGAATTGAAAAGAAAATAATCGAATCGAATCGAAAAAATTCGAATACAAAAGAAACAAATTGAATCGACATGAAAATAATCGAATCGAATAGAAAATAATCGAATCAAAACGAAAATAATCAATCGATACAAAAATAATCGAATTGAAACCAAAATAATCAAATCCACATGAAAATAATCGAATCGAATCAAAAATAATCAAATCGAAACTAAAATAATCAAATCGAATCGAAAATAATCAAATTGAATAGGAAATAATCGAATCGAAATGAAAAAAATCAAGTAGAAGCGAAAATAATCGAGTTGAAACCAAAATAATTAAATCGACATGAAAATAATCGAATCGAAATAATAAAATAGAAACGAAAATAATCGAGTCGCAACCAAAATAATCGAATCGACATGAAAATAATCGAATCGAAACGAAAATAATCGGATGGAATAAAAAGAATAGAATCTAAACAAAAATAATCAAATCGAAATAAAAAAAAGGAATCGAATCGAATCTAAGAAAATCAAATCTCATCGAATCAATAGAAACCGAATGGAATGGAATCGAATCGAATCGAAAAAAATCGAATCGAAATGAAAATAATCGAATCGAAATGAAGATAATCGAGTTGAATAAAAACATAATCGAAACGAAAATAATCGAATCGAAACAAAAAATCGCATCAAAACGAAAATAATCGAAACCAAAATAATCACACAACATGAAAATAATCGAATTGAATCGAAAATAATCACATCGAAACGAAAATAATCAGATAGAATCAAAAGTAATCAAATTGAAACCAAAATAATCGAATCAAATCAACAATAATCGAGTCGAATCGAAAATAATCGAATCGAAATGAAAATAATCGAATCGAATCGAAAATAATTGAATCGAAATGTAAATAATCAAATCGAAGTGAAAATAAACGAATCCATTTAAAAATTCGAATTGAAACGAAAATAATCGAATCGAATCAAAAACAATCGAGTTGAAACGAAAATAATGGAGTTGAAACAAAAATAATCCAATCGAAATGAAAATCGAATCAAAACGAAAATAATCGAATGGAATAAAAAGAATACAGTCAAAAGAAAAATAATCAAATCGAAATGAAAAAAAATGGAATGGAATCGAATCGAATTGAAGAAAATCAAATCGCATCGAATTGATAAATATCGAATGGAATGGAATTGAATCGAAACGAAAATAATCGAATCAAAACGAAGATAATCGAATCGAATAAAAACATAATCGAAACGAAAATAATCAATCGAAATGAAAATCAAATCGAAGCCAAAATAATCAAATCCACATGAAAAAAATCAAATCGAATCGAAAATAATCAAATCGAAACTAAAATCATATCGACATGAAAAAAATCAAATCGAATTGAAAATAATCAAATCGAAACTAAAATCAAATTGACATGAAAAAAATCAAATCGAATCAAAAATAATCAAATCGAAACAAAAATAATCAAATTGAATCAAAAATAATCAAATCGAATCGAAAATAATCAATCGAAACGAAAATAATAGAAACGAAACCAAAATAATCAAATCGACATGAAAATAATGGAATCGAATCGAAAGTAATCAAATAGTAACTAAAATAATCGAATAGAATAGAAAATGATGAAATCGAAACGAAAATAATCAATCGAAATGAAAATCTAATCGAAAACAAAATAATCAAATCGACATGAAAAAAATCAAATCGAATAGAAAATAATCGAATCAAAACAAAAATAATGAATCAAAACGAGAAAAATCGAATCGAAAAGAAAATAATCGGATCGAATCGAAAAAATTCGAATTGAAAAGAAACGAATTGAATCGACATGAAAATAATCGAATCGAATAGAAAATAATCGAATTGAAACGAAAATAATCAAATAGAAATGAAAATAATCGAATCGAAAAGAAACAAATTGAATTGAATCGAAAAAAATCAAATCGAATTGAAAATAATCAAATCGAAATGAGAAAAATCGAATCGAATCAAAAATAATTGAATCGAATCTAAAATAAACAAATCTAACTGAAAATAATCAAATCGAATCGAAAAAACTCGAATAGAAAAGAAACGAATTGAATCGACATGAAAATAATCGAATCGAATAGAAAATAATCAAATCGAAACGAAGATAATCAATCGATACAAAAATAATCGAATCGAAACCAAAATAATCAAATCCACATGAAAATAATCGAATCGATTCGAAAATAATCAAATCGAAACTAAAATAATCGAATCGAATCGAAAATAATCAAATTGAATAGGAAATAATCGAATCGAAATGAAAAAAATCAAGTAGAAGCGAAAATAATCGAGTTGAAACCAAAATAATTAAATCGACATGAAAATAATCGAATCGAAATAATAAAATAGAAACGAAAATAATCGAATCAAATCGATAATAACCGAATCAAAATGAAAATTATCGAGTCGCAACCAAAATAATCGAATCGACATGAAAATAATCGAATCGAAATGAAAATAATCGAATGGAATAAAAAGAATAGAATCTAAACAAAAATAATCAAATCGAAATGAAAAAAATGGAATCGAATCGAATCGAATCTAAGAAAATCAAATCACATCGAATCGATAGAAATCGAATGGAATGGAATCAAATCGAATCGAAAAAAATCGAATCGAAACGAAAATAATCGAATCGAAATGAAGATAATCGAATCGAATCGAAAATAATTGAATCGAAACGTAAATAATCAAATCGAAGTGAAAATAAACGAATCGATTTAAAAATTCGAATTGAAACGAAAATAATCGAATCGAATCAAAAACAATCGAGTTGAAACGAAAATAATTGAGTTGAAACAAAAATAATCCAATCGAAATGAAAATCGAATCAAAACGAAAATAATCGAATGGAATAAAAAGAATACAGTCAAAAGAAAAATAATCAAATCGAAATGAAAAAAATGGAATGGAATCGAATCGAATTGAAGAAAATCAAATCGCATCGAATCGATAAATATAGAATGGAATGGAATTGAATCGAAACGAAAATAATCGAATCAAAACGAAGATAATCGAATCGAATAAAAACATAATCGAAACGAAAATAATCGAATCGAAACCAAAATAATCAATCAAAATGAAAATAATCGAATCGAATCGAAAATAATCACATCAAAACGAAAATAAACGAATCGAATCAAAAAATTCGAATCGAAAAGAAACGAATTGAATCGAATCGAAAAAAATCAAATCGAATAGAAAATAATCGAATTGAAATGAAAAAAATCAAGTAGAAGCGAAAATAATCTAATCGAAACCAAAATAATTAAATGGAAATGAAAATAACCGAATCGAATCGAAAATAATCAAATCGAATCGAAAATAATCAAATCGAATCGGAAATAATGGAATCGAAACCAAAATAATCAAATCGATATGAAAATAATCGAATCGAAAATAATCAAATCGAAACCAAAATAATCGAATCGAAATGAAAAAAATCAAGTAGAAGCGAAAATAATTAAATCGAATCGAAAATAATCTAATCGAAATAAAAATAATCAAATCGAAACGAAAATAATCAAATAGAAACGAAAATAATTGAATCAAAAAGAAGCGAATTGAATTGAATCGAAAAAAATCAAATCGAATCGAAAATAATCAAATCGAAATGAGAAAAATCAAATCGAATCAAAAATAATTGAATCGAATCTAAAACAAATCTAACTGAAAATAATCAAATTGAATCGAAAAAATTCGAATAGAAAAGAAACGAATTGAATCGAATCGAAAAAAATCAAATCGAATAGAAAAAAATCAAATCGAAACGAAAATAATCAATTGAAATGAAAATAATCGAATCGAAACCAAAATATTCAAATCCACATGAAAATAATTGATCGAATCGAAAATAATCAAGTCGAATAGAAAATAATCGAATCGAAATGAAAATAATCAATCGAAACGAAAATCGAATCAAATTAAAAATAATCAAATCGAAACGAATATAATCTAATTGAATAGAAAATAATCAAATCGAAACGAAAATAACCGAATCGAAATTAAAATAATTGAATCGAAACGAAAATAAATAATCAAAACGACAATGATCGAATTGAAACGAAAAAAAATCAAATTGAAACACAAAAATAATCGAATCGAAAAGAAAAAAATCCAATCGAATAGCATCGAATCGAAAAAATCGATTCGAATTGAATCGAAAATATCGAATCGAAACGAAAATAAATGAATCAAAACAATAATGATTGAATCGAAACGAAAATAAATGAATCGAAACGAAAAAATCATGTAGAAGCGAAAAAAATCAAATCAAAAATAATCAAATCGAAAATAATCAAATAGAAATGAAAATAATCGAATCGAGATGAGAAAAGTCAAATCGAAATGAAAATAATCGAATCGAAACGAAAATAATCGAATCGAAAAGAAAATAAACGGATCGAATCGAAAAAATTCGAATTGAAAAGAAACGAATTGAATCGACATGAAAATAATCGAATCGGATAGAAAATAATCGAATCGAAACGTAAAAATTCGAATCGAAAAGAAACGAATTAAATCGACATGAAAATAATCAAATCGAATAGAAAATAATGAATCGAAACGAGAAAAATCGAATTGAAAAGAAAATAATCGAATCGAATCGAAAAAATTCGAATACAAAAGAAACAAATTGAATCGACATGAAAATAATCGAATCGAATAGAAAATAATCGAATCAAAACGAAAATAATCAATCGATACAAAAATAATCGAATTGAAACCAAAATAATCAAATCCACATGAAAATAATCGAATCGAATCAAAAATAATCAAATCGAAACTAAAATAATCAAATCGAATCGAAAATAATCAAATTGAATAGGAAATAATCGAATCGAAATGAAAAAAATCAAGTAGAAGCGAAAATAATCGAGTTGAAACCAAAATAATTAAATCGACATGAAAATAATCGAATCGAAATAATAAAATAGAAACGAAAATAATCGAGTCGCAACCAAAATAATCGAATCGACATGAAAATAATCGAATCGAAACGAAAATAATCGGATGGAATAAAAAGAATAGAATCTAAACAAAAATAATCAAATCGAAATAAAAAAAAGGAATCGAATCGAATCTAAGAAAATCAAATCTCATCGAATCAATAGAAACCAAATGGAATGGAATCGAATCGAATCGAAAAAAATCGAATCGAAATGAAAATAATCGAATCGAAATGAAGATAATCGAGTTGAATAAAAACATAATCGAAACGAAAATAATCGAATCGAAACAAAAAATCGCATCAAAACGAAAATAATCGAAACCAAAATAATCACACAACATGAAAATAATCGAATTGAATCGAAAATAATCACATCGAAACGAAAATAATCAGATAGAATCAAAAGTAATCAAATTGAAACCAAAATAATCGAATCAAATCAACAATAATCGAGTCGAATCGAAAATAATCGAATCGAAATGAAAATAATCGAATCGAATCGAAAATAATTGAATCGAAATGTAAATAATCAAATCGAAGTGAAAATAAACGAATCGATTTAAAAATTCGAATTGAAACGAAAATAATCGAATCGAATCAAAAACAATCGAGTTGAAACGAAAATAATGGAGTTGAAACAAAAATAATCCAATCGAAATGAAAATCGAATCAAAACGAAAATAATCGAATGGAATAAAAAGAATACAGTCAAAAGAAAAATAATCAAATCGAAATGAAAAAAATGGAATGGAATCGAATCGAATTGAAGAAAATCAAATCGCATCGAATCGATAAATATCGAATGGAATGGAATTGAATCGAAACGAAAATAATCGAATCAAAACGAAGATAATCGAATCGAATAAAAACATAATCGAAACGAAAATAAGCGAATCGAAACGAAAAAAATCGCATCAAAACGAAAATAATCGAATCGAAACCAAAATAATCAATCAAAATGAAAATAATCGAATCGAATCGAAAATAATCACATCAAAACGAAAATAAACGAATCGAATCAAAAAATTCGAATCGAAAAGAAACGAATTGAATCGAATCGAAAAAAATCAAATCGAATAGAAAATAATCGAATTGAAATGAAAAAAATCAAGTAGAAGCGAAAATAATCTAATCGAAACCAAAATAATTAAATGGAAATGAAAATAACCGAATCGAATCGAAAATAATCAAATCGAATCGAGAATAATCAAATCGAATCGGAAATAATCGAATCGAAACCAAAATAATCGAATCGAAATGAAAAAAATCAAGTAGAAGCGAAAATAATTAAATCGAATCGAAAATAATCTAATCGAAATAAAAATAATCAAATCGAAACGAAAATAATCAAATAGAAACGAAAATAATTGAATCAAAAAGAAGCGAATTGAATTGAATCGAAAAGAATCAAATCGAATCGAAAATAATCAAATCGAAATGAGAAAAATCAAATCGAATCAAAAATAATTGAATCGAATCTAATACAAATCTAACTGAAAATAATCAAATTGAATCGAAAAAATTCGAATAGAAAAGAAACGAATTGAATCGAATCGAAAAAAATCAAATCGAATAGAAAATAATCAAATCGAAACGAAAATAATCAATTGAAATGAAAATAATCGAATCGAAACCAAAATATTCAAATCCACATGAAAATAATTGATCGAATCGAAAATAATCAAGTCGAATAGAAAATAATCGAATCGAAATGAAAATAATCAATCGAAACGAAAATCGAATCAAATTAAAAATAATCAAATCGAAACGAATATAATCTAATTGAATAGAAAATAATCAAATCGAAACGAAAATAACCGAATCGAAATTAAAATAATTGAATCGAAACGAAAATAAATAATCAAAACGACAATGATCGAATTGAAACGAAAAAAAAATCAAATTGAAACACAAAAATAATCGAATCGAAAAGAAAAAAATCCAATCGAATAGCATCGAATCGAAAAAATCGATTCGAATTGAATCGAAAATATCGAATCGAAACGAAAATAAATGAATCAAAACAATAATGATTGAATCGAAACGAAAATAAATGAATCGAAACGAAAAAATCATGTAGAAGCGAAAAAAATCAAATCAAAAATAATCAAATCGAAAATAATCAAATAGAAATGAAAATAATCGAATCGAGATGAGAAAAGTCAAATCGAAATGAAAATAATCGAATCGAAACGAAAATAATCGAATCGAAAAGAAAATAAACGGATCGAATCGAAAAAATTCGAATTGAAAAGAAACGAATTGAATCGACATGAAAATAATCGAATCGGATAGAAAATAATCGAATCGAAACGTAAAAATTCGAATCGAAAAGAAACGAATTAAATCGACATGAAAATAATCAAATCGAATAGAAAATAATCGAATCGAAACAAAAATAATGAATCGAAACGAGAAAAATCGAATTGAAAAGAAAATAATCGAATCGAATCGAAAAAATTCGAATACAAAAGAAACAAATTGAATCGACATGAAAATAATCGAATCGAATAGAAAATAATCGAATCAAAACGAAAATAATCAATCGATACAAAAATAATCGAATTGAAACCAAAATAATCAAATCCACATGAAAATAATCGAATCGAATCAAAAATAATCAAATCGAAACTAAAATAATCGAATCGAATCGAAAATAATCAAATTGAATAGGAAATAATCGAATCGAAATGAAAAAAATCAAGTAGAAGCGAAAATAATCGAGTTGAAACCAAAATAATTAAATCGACATGAAAATAATCGAATCGAAATAATAAAATAGAAACGAAAATAATCGAGTCGCAACCAAAATAATCGAATCGACATGAAAATAATCGAATCGAAACGAAAATAATCGGATGGAATAAAAAGAATAGAATCTAAACAAAAATAATCAAATCGAAATAAAAAAAAGGAATCGAATCGAATCTAAGAAAATCAAATCTCATCGAATCAATAGAAACCGAATGGAATGGAATCGAATCGAATCGAAAAAAATCGAATCGAAATGAAAATAATCGAATCGAAATGAAGATAATCGAGTTGAATAAAAACATAATCGAAACGAAAATAATCGAATCGAAACAAAAAATCGCATCAAAACGAAAATAATCGAAACCAAAATAATCACACAACATGAAAATAATCGAATTGAATCGAAAATAATCACATCGAAACGAAAATAATCAGATAGAATCAAAAGTAATCAAATTGAAACCAAAATAATCGAATCAAATCAACAATAATCGAGTCGAATTGAAAATAATCGAATCGAAATGAAAATAATCGAATCGAATCGAAAATAATTGAATCGAAATGTAAATAATCAAATCGAAGTGAAAATAAACGAATCCATTTAAAAATTCGAATTGAAACGAAAATAATCGAATCGAATCAAAAACAATCGAGTTGAAACGAAAATAATTGAGTTGAAACAAAAATAATCCAATCGAAATGAAAATCGAATCAAAACGAAAATAATCGAATGGAATAAAAAGAATACAGTCAAAAGAAAAATAATCAAATCGAAATGAAAAAAATGGAATGGAATCGAATCGAATTGAAGAAAATCAAATCGCATCGAATTGATAAATATCGAATGGAATGGAATTGAATCGAAACGAAAATAATCGAATCAAAACGAAGATAATCGAATCGAATAAAAACATAATCGAAACGAAAATAATCAATCGAAATGAAAATCAAATCGAAGCCAAAATAATCAAATCCACATGAAAAAAATCAAATCGAATCGAAAATAATCAAATCGAAACTAAAATCATATCGACATGAAAAAAATCAAATCGAATTGAAAATAATCAAATCGAAACTAAAATCAAATTGACATGAAAAAAATCAAATCGAATCAAAAATAATCAAATCGAAACAAAAATAATCAAATTGAATCAAAAATAATCAAATCGAATCGAAAATAATCAATCGAAACGAAAATAATAGAAACGAAACCAAAATAATCAAATCGACATGAAAATAATGGAATCGAATCGAAAGTAATCAAATAGTAACTAAAATAATCGAATAGAATAGAAAATGATGAAATCGAAACGAAAATAATCAATCGAAATGAAAATCAAATCGAAAACAAAATAATCAAATCGACGTGAAAAAAATCAAATCGAATAGAAAATAATCGAATCAAAACAAAAATAATGAATCAAAACGAGAAAAATCGAATCGAAAAGAAAATAATCGGATCGAATCGAAAAAATTCGATTTGAAAAGAAACGAATTGAATCGACATGAAAATAATCGAATCGAATAGAAAATAATCGAATTGAAACGAAAATAATCAAATAGAAATGAAAATAATCGAATCGAAAAGAAACAAATTGAATTGAATCGAAAAAAATCAAATCGAATTGAAAATAATCAAATCGAAATGAGAAAAATCGAATCGAATCAAAAATAATTGAATCGAATCTAAAATAAACAAAGCTAACTGAAAATAAATCGAATCGAAAAAATTCGAATAGAAAAGAAACGAATTGAATCGACATGAAAATAATCGAATCAAATAGAAAATAATCAAATCGAAACGAAGATAATCAATCGATACAAAAATAATCGAATCGAAACCAAAATAATCAAATCCACATGAAAATAATCGAATCGAATCGAAAATAATCAAATCGAAACTAAAATAATCGAATCGAATCGAAAATAATCAAATTGAATAGGAAATAATCGAATCGAAATGAAAAAAATCAAGTAGAAGCGAAAATAATCGAGTTGAAGCCAAAATAATTAAATCAACATGAAAATAATCGAATCGAAATAATAAAATAGAAACGAAAATAATCGAATCAAATCGATAATAACCGAATCGAAATGAAAATTATCGAGTCGCAACCAAAATAATCGAATCGACATGAAAATAATCGAATCGAAATGAAAATAATCGAATGGAATAAAAAGAATAGAATCTAAACAAAAATAATCAAATCGAAATGAAAAAAATGGAATCGAATCGAATCCAATCTAAGAAAATCAAATCACATCGAATCGATAGAAATCGAATGGAATGGAATCAAAACGAATCGAAAAAAATCGAATCGAAACGAAAATAATCGAATTGAAATGAAGATAATCGAATCGAATCGAAAATAATTGAATCGAAACGTAAATAAATCGAAGTGAAAATAAACGAATCGATTTAAAAATTCGAATTGAAACGAAAATAATCGAATCGAATCAAAAACAATCGAGTTGAAACGAAAATAATTGAGTTGAAACAAAAATAATCCAATCGAAATGAAAATCGAATCAAAACGAAAATAATCGAATGGAATAAAAAGAATACAGTCAAAAGAAAAATAATCAAATCGAAATGAAAAAAATGGAATGGAATCGAATCGAATTGAAGAAAATCAAATCGCATCGAATCGATAAATATCGAATGGAATGGAATTGAATCGAAACGAAAATAATCGAATCAAAACGAAGATAATCGAATCGAATAAAAACATAATCGAAACGAAAATAAGCGAATCGAAACGAAAAAAATCGCATCAAAACGAAAATAATCGAATCGAAACCAAAATAATCAATCAAAATGAAAATAATCGAATCGAATCGAAAATAATCACATCAAAACGAAAATAAACGAATCGAATCAAAAAATTCGAATCGAAAAGAAACGAATTGAATCGAATCGAAAAAAATCAAATCGAATAGAAAATAATCGAATTGAAATGAAAAAAATCAAGTAGAAGCGAAAATAATCTAATCGAAACCAAAATAATTAAATGGAAATGAAAATAACCGAATCGAATCGAAAATAATCAAATCGAATCGAAAATAATCAAATCGAATCGGAAATAATGGAATCGAAACCAAAATAATCAAATCGATATGAAAATAATCGAATCGAAAATAATCAAATCGAAACCAAAATAATCGAATCGAAATGAAAAAAATCAAGTAGAAGCGAAAATAATTAAATCGAATCGAGAATAATCTAATCGAAATAAAAATAATCAAATCGAAACGAAAATAATCAAATAGAAACGAAAATAATTGAATCAAAAAGAAGCGAATTGAATTGAATCGAAAAAAATCAAATCGAATCGAAAATAATCAAATCAAAATGAGAAAAATCAAATCGAATCAAAAATAATTTAATCGAATCTAAAACAAATCTAACTGAAAATAATCAAATTGAATCGAAAAAATTCGAAAAGAAACGAATTGAATCGAATCGAAAAAAATCAAATCGAATAGAAAATAATCAAATCGAAACGAAAATAATCAATTGAAATGAAAATAATCGAATCGAAACCAAAATATTCAAATCCACATGAAAATAATTGATCGAATCGAAAATAATCAAGTCGAATAGAAAATAATCGAATCGAAATGAAAATAATCAATCGAAACGAAAATCGAATCAAATTAAAAATAATCAAATCGAAACGAATATAATCTAATTGAATAGAAAATAATCAAATCGAAACGAAAATAACCGAATCGAAATTAAAATAATTGAATCGAAACGAAAATAAATAATCAAAACGACAATGATCGAATTGAAACGAAAAAAAATCAAATTGAAACACAAAAATAATCGAATCGAAAAGAAAAAAATCCAATCGAATAGCATCGAATCGAAAAAATCGATTCGAATTGAATCGAAAATATCGAATCGAAACGAAAATAAATGAATCAAAACAATAATGATTGAATCGAAACGAAAATAAATGAATCGAAACGAAAAAATCATGTAGAAGCGAAAAAAATCAAATCAAAAATAATCAAATCGAAAATAATCAAATAGAAATGAAAATAATCGAATCGAGATGAGAAAAGTCAAATCGAAATGAAAATAATCGAATCGAAACGAAAATAATCGAATCGAAAAGAAAATAAACGGATCGAATCGAAAAAATTCGAATTGAAAAGAAACGAATTGAATCGACATGAAAATAATCGAATCGGATAGAAAATAATCGAATCGAAACGTAAAAATTCGAATCGAAAAGAAACAAATTAAATCGACATGAAAATAATCAAATCGAATAGAAAATAATCGAATCGAAACAAAAAAAATGAATCGAAACGAGAAAAATCGAATCGAAAAGAAAATAATCGAATCGAATCGAAAAAATTCGAATACAAAAGAAACAAATTGAATCGACATGAAAATAATCGAATCGAATAGAAAATAATCGAATCAAAACGAAAATAATCAATCGATACAAAAATAATCGAATTGAAACCAAAATAATCAAATCCACATGAAAATAATCGAATCGAATCAAAAATAATCAAATCGAAACTAAAATAATCAAATCGAATCGAAAATAATCAAATTGAATAGGAAATAATCGAATCGAAATGAAAAAAATCAAGTAGAAGCGAAAATAATCGAGTTGAAACCAAAATAATTAAATCGACATGAAAATAATCGAATCGAAATAATAAAATAGAAACGAAAATAATCGAGTCGCAACCAAAATAATCGAATCGACATGAAAATAATCGAATCGAAACGAAAATAATCGGATGGAATAAAAAGAATAGAATCTAAACAAAAATAATCAAATCGAAATAAAAAAAAGGAATCGAATCGAATCTAAGAAAATCAAATCTCATCGAATCAATAGAAACCGAATGGAATGGAATCGAATCGAATCGAAAAAAATCGAATCGAAATGAAAATAATCGAATCGAAATGAAGATAATCGAGTTGAATAAAAACATAATCGAAACGAAAATAATCGAATCGAAACAAAAAATCGCATCAAAACGAAAATAATCGAAACCAAAATAATCACACAACATGAAAATAATCGAATTGAATCGAAAATAATCACATCGAAACGAAAATAATCAGATAGAATCAAAAGTAATCAAATTGAAACCAAAATAATCGAATCAAATCAACAATAATCGAGTCGAATCGAGAATAATCGAATCGAAATGAAAATAATCGAATCAAAACGAAGATAATCGAATTGAATAAAAACATAATCGAAACGAAAATAAGCGAATCGAAACGAAAAAAATCGCATCAAAACGAAAATAATCGAATCGAAACCAAAATAATCAATCAAAATGAAAATAATCGAATCGAATCGAAAATAATCACATCAAAACGAAAATAAACGAATCGAATCAAAAAATTCGAATCGAAAAGAAACGAATTGAATCGAATCGAAAAAAATCAAATCGAATAGAAAATAATCGAATTGAAATGAAAAAAATCAAGTAGAAGCGAAAATAATCTAATCGAAACCAAAATAATTAAATGGAAATGAAAATAACCGAATCGAATCGAAAATAATCAAATCGAATCGAAAATAATCAAATCGAATCGGAAATAATGGAATCGAAACCAAAATAATCAAATCGATATGAAAATAATCGAATCGAAAATAATCAAATCGAAACCAAAATAATCGAATCGAAATGAAAAAAATCAAGTAGAAGCGAAAATAATTAAATCGAATCGAAAATAATCTAATCGAAATAAAAATAATCAAATCGAAACGAAAATAATCAAATAGAAACGAAAATAATTGAATCAAAAAGAAGCGAATTGAATTGAATCGAAAAAAATCAAATCGAATCGAAAATAATCAAATCGAAATGAGAAAAATCGAATCGAATCAAAAATAATTGAATCGAATCTAAAATAAACAAATCTAACTGAAAATAATCAAATCGAATCGAAAAAATTCGAATAGAAAAGAAACGAATTGAATCGACATGAAAATAATCGAATCAAATAGAAAATAATCAAATCGAAACGAAGATAATCAATCGATACAAAAATAATCGAATCGAAACCAAAATAATCAAATCCACATGAAAATAATCGAATCGAATCGAAAATAATCAAATCGAAACTAAAATAATCGAATCGAATCGAAAATAATCAAATTGAATAGGAAATAATCGAATCGAAATGAAAAAAATCAAGTAGAAGCGAAAAAAATAATCGAGTTGAAACCAAAATAATTAAATCGACATGAAAATAATCGAATCGAAATAATAAAATAGAAACGAAAATAATCGAGTCGCAACCAAAATAATCGAATCGACATGAAAATAATCGAATCGAAACGAAAATAATCGGATGGAATAAAAAGAATAGAATCTAAACAAAAATAATCAAATCGAAATAAAAAAAAGGAATCGAATCGAATCTAAGAAAATCAAATCTCATCGAATCAATAGAAACCGAATGGAATGGAATCGAATCGAATCGAAAAAAATCGAATCGAAATGAAAATAATCGAATCGAAATGAAGATAATCGAGTTGAATAAAAACATAATCGAAACGAAAATAATCGAATCGAAACAAAAAATCGCATCAAAACGAAAATAATCGAAACCAAAATAATCACACAACATGAAAATAATCGAATTGAATCGAAAATAATCACATCGAAACGAAAATAATCAGATAGAATCAAAAGTAATCAAATTGAAACCAAAATAATCGAATCAAATCAACAATAATCGAGTCGAATCGAGAATAATCGAATCGAAATGAAAATAATCGAATCAAAACGAAGATAATCGAATTGAATAAAAACATAATCGAAACGAAAATAAGCGAATCGAAACGAAAAAAATCGCATCAAAACGAAAATAATCGAATCGAAACCAAAATAATCAATCAAAATGAAAATAATCGAATCGAATCGAAAATAATCACATCAAAACGAAAATAAACGAATCGAATCAAAAAATTCGAATCGAAAAGAAACGAATTGAATCGAATCGAAAAAAATCAAATCGAATAGAAAATAATCGAATTGAAATGAAAAAAATCAAGTAGAAGCGAAAATAATCTAATCGAAACCAAAATAATTAAATGGAAATGAAAATAACCGAATCGAATCGAAAATAATCAAATCGAATCGAAAATAATCAAATCGAATCGGAAATAATGGAATCGAAACCAAAATAATCAAATCGATATGAAAATAATCGAATCGAAAATAATCAAATCGAAACCAAAATAATCGAATCGAAATGAAAAAAATCAAGTAGAAGCGAAAATAATTAAATCGAATCGAAAATAATCTAATCGAAATAAAAATAATCAAATCGAAACGAAAATAATCAAATAGAAACGAAAATAATTGAATCAAAAAGAAGCGAATTGAATTGAATCGAAAAAAATCAAATCGAATCGAAAATAATCAAATCGAAATGAGAAAAATCGAATCGAATCAAAAATAATTGAATCGAATCTAAAATAAACAAATCTAACTGAAAATAATCAAATCGAATCGAAAAAATTCGAATAGAAAAGAAACGAATTGAATCGACATGAAAATAATCGAATCAAATAGAAAATAATCAAATCGAAACGAAGATAATCAATCGATACAAAAATAATCGAATCGAAACCAAAATAATCAAATCCACATGAAAATAATCGAATCGAATCGAAAATAATCAAATCGAAACTAAAATAATCGAATCGAATCGAAAATAATCAAATTGAATAGGAAATAATCGAATCGAAATGAAAAAAATCAAGTAGAAGCGAAAAAAATAATCGAGTTGAAACCAAAATAATTAAATCGACATGAAAATAATCGAATCGAAATAATAAAATAGAAACGAAAATAATCGAATCAAATCGATAATAACCGAATCGAAATGAAAATTATCGAGTCGCAACCAAAATAATCGAATCGACATGAAAATAATCGAATCGAAATGAAAATAATCGAATGGAATAAAAAGAATAGAATCTAAACAAAAATAATCAAATCGAAATGAAAAAAATGGAATCGAATCGAATCCAATCTAAGAAAATCAAATCACATCGAATCGATAGAAATCGAATGGAATGGAATCAAATCGAATCGAAAAAAATCGAATCGAAACGAAAATAATCGAATCGAAATGAAGATAATCGAATCGAATCGAAAATAATTGAATCGAAACGTAAATAATCAAATCGAAGTGAAAATAAACGAATCGATTTAAAAATTCGAATTGAAACGAAAATAATCGAATCGAATCAAAAACAATCGAGTTGAAACGAAAATAATTGAGTTGAAACAAAAATAATCCAATCGAAATGAAAATCGAATCAAAACGAAAATAATCGAATGGAATAAAAAGAATACAGTCAAAAGAAAAATAATCAAATCGAAATGAAAAAAATGGAATGGAATCGAATCGAATTGAAGAAAATCAAATCGCATCGAATTGATAAATATCGAATGGAATGGAATTGAATCGAAACGAAAATAATCGAATCAAAACGAAGATAATCGAATCGAATAAAAACATAATCGAAACGAAAATAAGCGAATCGAAACGAAAAAAATCGCATCAAAACGAAAATAATCGAATCGAAACCAAAATAATCAATCAAAATGAAAATAATCGAATCGAATCGAAAATAATCACATCAAAACGAAAATAAACGAATCGAATCAAAAAATTCGAATCGAAAAGAAACGAATTGAATCGAATCGAAAAAAATCAAATCGAATAGAAAATAATCGAATTGAAATGAAAAAAATCAAGTAGAAGCGAAAATAATCTAATCGAAACCAAAATAATTAAATGGAAATGAAAATAACCGAATCGAATCGAAAATAATCAAATCGAATCGAAAATAATCAAATCGAATCGGAAATAATCGAATCGAAACCAAAATAATCGAATCCAAATGAAAAAAATCAAGTAGAAGCGAAAATAATTAAATCGAATCGAAAATAATCTAATCGAAATAAAAATAATCAAATCGAAACGAAAATAATCAAATAGAAACGAAAATAATTGAATCAAAAAGAAGCGAATTGAATTGAATCGAAAAGAATCAAATCGAATCTAAAATAATCAAATCGAAATGAGAAAAATCAAATCGAATCAAAAATAATTGAATCGAATCTAAAACAAATCTAACTGAAAATAATCAAATTGAATCGAAAAAATTCGAATAGAAAAGAAACGAATTGAATCGAATCGAAAAAAATCAAATCGAATAGAAAATAATCAAATCGAAACGAAAATAATCAATTGAAATGAAAATAATCGAATCGAAACCAAAATATTCAAATCCACATGAAAATAATTGATCGAATCGAAAATAATCAAGTCGAATAGAAAATAATCGAATCGAAATGAAAATAATCAATCGAAACGAAAATCGAATCAAATTAAAAATAATCAAATCGAAACGAATATAATCTAATTGAATAGAAAATAATCAAATCGAAACGAAAATAACCGAATCGAAATTAAAATAATTGAATCGAAACGAAAATAAATAATCAAAACGACAATGATCGAATTGAAACGAAAAAAATCAAATTGAAACACAAAAATAATCGAATCGAAAAGAAAAAAATCCAATCGAATAGCATCGAATCGAAAAAATCGATTCGAATTGAATCGAAAATATCAAATCGAAACGAAAATAAATGAATCAAAACAATAATGATTGAATCGAAACGAAAATAAATGAATCGAAACGAAAAAATCATGTAGAAGCGAAAAAAATCAAATCAAAAATAATCAAATCGAAAATAATCAAATAGAAATGAAAATAATCGAATCGAGATGAGAAAAGTCAAATCGAAATGAAAATAATTGAATCGAAACGAAAATAATCGAATCGAAAAGAAAATAAACGGATCGAATCGAAAAAATTCGAATTGAAAAGAAACGAATTGAATCGACATGAAAATAATCGAATCGGATAGAAAATAATCGAATCGAAACGTAAAAATTCGAATCGAAAAGAAACGAATTAAATCGACATGAAAATAATCAAATCGAATAGAAAATAATCGAATCGAAACAAAAATAATGAATCGAAACGAGAAAAATCGAATTGAAAAGAAAATAATCGAATCGAATCGAAAAAATTCGAATACAAAAGAAACAAATTGAATCGACATGAAAATAATCGAATCGAATAGAAAATAATCGAATCAAAACGAAAATAATCAATCGATACAAAAATAATCGAATTGAAACCAAAATAATCAAATCCACATGAAAATAATCGAATCGAATCGAAAATAATCAAATCGAAACTAAAATAATCAAATCGAATTGAAAATAATCAAATTGAATAGGAAATAATCGAATCGAAATGAAAAAAATCAAGTAGAAGCGAAAATAATCGAGTTGAAACCAAAATAATTAAATCGACATGAAAATAATCGAATCGAAATAATAAAATAGAAACGAAAATAATCGAGTCGCAACCAAAATAATCGAATCGACATGAAAATAATCGAATCGAAACGAAAATAATCGGATGGAATAAAAAGAATAGAATCTAAACAAAAATAATCAAATCGAAATAAAAAAAAGGAATCGAATCGAATCTAAGAAAATCAAATCTCATCGAATCAATAGAAACCGAATGGAATGGAATCGAATCGAATCGAAAAAAATCGAATCGAAATGAAAATAATCGAATCGAAATGAAGATAATCGAGTTGAATAAAAACATAATCGAAACGAAAATAATCGAATCGAAACAAAAAATCGCATCAAAACGAAAATAATCGAAACCAAAATAATCACACAACATGAAAATAATCGAATTGAATCGAAAATAATCACATCGAAACGAAAATAATCAGATAGAATCAAAAGTAATCAAATTGAAACCAAAATAATCGAATCAAATCAACAATAATCGAGTCGAATCGAAAATAATCGAATCGAAATGAAAATAATCGAATCGAATCGAAAATAATTGAATCGAAATGTAAATAATCAAATCGAAGTGAAAATAAACGAATCGATTTAAAAATTCGAATTGAAACGGAAATAATCGAATCGAATCAAAAACAATCGAGTTGAAACGAAAATAATTGAGTTGAAACAAAAATAATCCAATCGAAATGAAAATCGAATCAAAACGAAAATAATCGAATGGAATAAAAAGAATACAGTCAAAAGAAAAATAATCAAATCGAAATGAAAAAAATGGAATGGAATCGAATCGAATTGAAGAAAATCAAATCGCATCGAATCGATAAATATCGAATGGAATGGAATTGAATCGAAACGAAAATAATCGAATCAAAACGAAGATAATCGAATCGAATAAAAACATAATCGAAACGAAAATAAGCGAATCGAAACGAAAAAAATCGCATCAAAACGAAAATAATCGAATCGAAACCAAAATAATCAATCAAAATGAAAATAATCGAATCGAATCGAAAATAATCACATCAAAACGAAAATAAACGAATCGAATCAAAAAATTCGAATCGAAAAGAAACGAATTGAATCGAATCGAAAAAAATCAAATCGAATAGAAAATAATCGAATTGAAATGAAAAAAATCAAGTAGAAGCGAAAATAATCTAATCGAAACCAAAATAATTAAATGGAAATGAAAATAACCGAATCGAATAGAAAATAATCAAATCGAATCGAAAATAATCAAATCGAATCGGAAATAATCGAATCGAAACCAAAATAATCGAATCGAAATGAAAAAAATCAAGTAGAAGCGAAAATAATTAAATCGAATCGAAAATAATCTAATCGAAATAAAAATAATCAAATCGAAACGAAAATAATCAAATAGAAAGGAAAATAATTGAATCAAAAAGAAGCGAATTGAATTGAATCGAAAAGAATCAAATCGAATCGAAAATAATCAAATCGAAATGAGAAAAATCAAATCGAATCAAAAATAATTGAATCGAATCTAATACAAATCTAACTGAAAATAATCAAATTGAATCGAAAAAATTCGAATAGAAAAGAAACGAATTGAATCGAATCGAAAAAAATCAAATCGAATAGAAAATAATCAAATCGAAACGAAAATAATCAATTGAAATGAAAATAATCGAATCGAAACCAAAATATTCAAATCCACATGAAAATAATTGATCTAATCGAAAATAATCAAGTCGAATAGAAAATAATCGAATCAAAATGAAAATAATCAATCGAAACGAAAATCGAATCAAATTAAAAATAATCAAATCGAAACGAATATAATCTAATTGAATAGAAAATAATCAAATCGAAACGAAAATAACCGAATCGAAATTAAAATAATTGAATCGAAACGAAAATAAATAATCAAAACGACAATGATCGAATTGAAACGAAAAAAAATCAAATTGAAACACAAAAATAATCGAATCGAAAAGAAAAAAATCCAATCGAATAGCATTGAATCGAAAAAATCGATTCGAATTGAATCGAAAATATCGAATCGAAACGAAAATAAATGAATCAAAACAATAATGGAATGAATCGAAACGAAAATAAATGAATCGAAACGAAAAAATCATGTAGAAGCGAAAAAAATCAAATCAAAAATAATCAAATCGAAAATAATCAAATAGAAATGAAAATAATCGAATCGAGATGAGAAAAGTCAAATCGAAATGAAAATAATCGAATCGAAACGAAAATAATCGAATCGAAAAGAAAATAAACGGATCGAATCGAAAAAATTCGAATTGAAAAGAAACGAATTGAATCGACATGAAAATAATCGAATCGGATAGAAAATAATCGAATCGAAACGTAAAAATTCGAATCGAAAAGAAACGAATTAAATCGACATGAAAATAATCAAATCGAATAGAAAATAATCGAATCGAAACAAAAATAATGAATCGAAACGAGAAAAATCGAATTGAAAAGAAAATAATCGAATCGAATCGAAAAAATTCGAATACAAAAGAAACAAATTGAATCGACATGAAAATAATCGAATCGAATAGAAAATAATCGAATCAAAACGAAAATAATCAATCGATACAAAAATAATCGAATTGAAACCAAAATAATCAAATCCACATGAAAATAATCGAATCGAATCAAAAATAATCAAATCGAAACTAAAATAATCGAATCGAATCGAAAATAATCAAATTGAATAGGAAATAATCGAATCGAAATGAAAAAAATCAAGTAGAAGCGAAAATAATCGAGTTGAAACCAAAATAATTAAATCGACATGAAAATAATCGAATCGAAATAATAAAATAGAAACGAAAATAATCGAGTCGCAACCAAAATAATCGAATCGACATGAAAATAATCGAATCGAAACGAAAATAATCGGATGGAATAAAAAGAATAGAATCTAAACAAAAATAATCAAATCGAAATAAAAAAAAGGAATCGAATCGAATCTAAGAAAATCAAATCTCATCGAATCAATAGAAACCGAATGGAATGGAATCGAATCGAATCGAAAAAAATCGAATCGAAATGAAAATAATCGAATCGAAATGAAGATAATCGAGTTGAATAAAAACATAATCGAAACGAAAATAATCGAATCGAAACAAAAAATCGCATCAAAACGAAAATAATCGAAACCAAAATAATCACACAACATGAAAATAATCGAATTGAATCGAAAATAATCACATCGAAACGAAAATAATCAGATAGAATCAAAAGTAATCAAATTGAAACCAAAATAATCGAATCAAATCAACAATAATCGAGTCGAATCGAGAATAATCGAATCGAAATGAAAATAATCGAATCAAAACGAAGATAATCGAATTGAATAAAAACATAATCGAAACGAAAATAAGCGAATCGAAACGAAAAAAATCGCATCAAAACGAAAATAATCGAATCGAAACCAAAATAATCAATCAAAATGAAAATAATCGAATCGAATCGAAAATAATCACATCAAAACGAAAATAAACGAATCGAATCAAAAAATTCGAATCGAAAAGAAACGAATTGAATCGAATCGAAAAAAATCAAATCGAATAGAAAATAATCGAATTGAAATGAAAAAAATCAAGTAGAAGCGAAAATAATCTAATCGAAACCAAAATAATTAAATGGAAATGAAAATAACCGAATCGAATCGAAAATAATCAAATCGAATCGAAAATAATCAAATCGAATCGGAAATAATGGAATCGAAACCAAAATAATCAAATCGATATGAAAATAATCGAATCGAAAATAATCAAATCGAAACCAAAATAATCGAATCGAAATGAAAAAAATCAAGTAGAAGCGAAAATAATTAAATCGAATCGAAAATAATCTAATCGAAATAAAAATAATCAAATCGAAACGAAAATAATCAAATAGAAACGAAAATAATTGAATCAAAAAGAAGCGAATTGAATTGAATCGAAAAAAATCAAATCGAATCGAAAATAATCAAATCGAAATGAGAAAAATCGAATCGAATCAAAAATAATTGAATCGAATCTAAAATAAACAAATCTAACTGAAAATAATCAAATCGAATCGAAAAAATTCGAATAGAAAAGAAACGAATTGAATCGACATGAAAATAATCGAATCAAATAGAAAATAATCAAATCGAAACGAAGATAATCAATCGATACAAAAATAATCGAATCGAAACCAAAATAATCAAATCCACATGAAAATAATCGAATCGAATCGAAAATAATCAAATCGAAACTAAAATAATCGAATCGAATCGAAAATAATCAAATTGAATAGGAAATAATCGAATCGAAATGAAAAAAATCAAGTAGAAGCGAAAAAAATAATCGAGTTGAAACCAAAATAATTAAATCGACATGAAAATAATCGAATCGAAATAATAAAATAGAAACGAAAATAATCGAATCAAATCGATAATAACCGAATCGAAATGAAAATTATCGAGTCGCAACCAAAATAATCGAATCGACATGAAAATAATCGAATCGAAATGAAAATAATCGAATGGAATAAAAAGAATAGAATCTAAACAAAAATAATCAAATCGAAATGAAAAAAATGGAATCGAATCGAATCCAATCTAAGAAAATCAAATCACATCGAATCGATAGAAATCGAATGGAATGGAATCAAATCGAATCGAAAAAAATCGAATCGAAACGAAAATAATCGAATCGAAATGAAGATAATCGAATCGAATCGAAAATAATTGAATCGAAACGTAAATAATCAAATCGAAGTGAAAATAAACGAATCGATTTAAAAATTCGAATTGAAACGAAAATAATCGAATCGAATCAAAAACAATCGAGTTGAAACGAAAATAATTGAGTTGAAACAAAAATAATCCAATCGAAATGAAAATCGAATCAAAACGAAAATAATCGAATGGAATAAAAAGAATACAGTCAAAAGAAAAATAATCAAATCGAAATGAAAAAAATGGAATGGAATCGAATCGAATTGAAGAAAATCAAATCGCATCGAATTGATAAATATCGAATGGAATGGAATTGAATCGAAACGAAAATAATCGAATCAAAACGAAGATAATCGAATCGAATAAAAACATAATCGAAACGAAAATAAGCGAATCGAAACGAAAAAAATCGCATCAAAACGAAAATAATCGAATCGAAACCAAAATAATCAATCAAAATGAAAATAATCGAATCGAATCGAAAATAATCACATCAAAACGAAAATAAACGAATCGAATCAAAAAATTCGAATCGAAAAGAAACGAATTGAATCGAATCGAAAAAAATCAAATCGAATAGAAAATAATCGAATTGAAATGAAAAAAATCAAGTAGAAGCGAAAATAATCTAATCGAAACCAAAATAATTAAATGGAAATGAAAATAACCGAATCGAATCGAAAATAATCAAATCGAATCGAAAATAATCAAATCGAATCGGAAATAATCGAATCGAAACCAAAATAATCGAATCCAAATGAAAAAAATCAAGTAGAAGCGAAAATAATTAAATCGAATCGAAAATAATCTAATCGAAATAAAAATAATCAAATCGAAACGAAAATAATCAAATAGAAACGAAAATAATTGAATCAAAAAGAAGCGAATTGAATTGAATCGAAAAGAATCAAATCGAATCTAAAATAATCAAATCGAAATGAGAAAAATCAAATCGAATCAAAAATAATTGAATCGAATCTAAAACAAATCTAACTGAAAATAATCAAATTGAATTGAAAAAATTCGAATAGAAAAGAAACGAATTGAATCGAATCGAAAAAATCAAATCGAATAGAAAATAATCAAATCGAAACGAAAATAATCAATTGAAATGAAAATAATCGAATCGAAACCAAAATATTCAAATCCACATGAAAATAATTGATCGAATCGAAAATAATCAAGTCGAATAGAAAATAATCGAATCGAAATGAAAATAATCAATCGAAACGAAAATCGAATCAAATTAAAAATAATCAAATCGAAACGAATATAATCTAATTGAATAGAAAATAATCAAATCGAAACGAAAATAACCGAATCGAAATTAAAATAATTGAATCGAAACGAAAATAAATAATCAAAACGACAATGATCGAATTGAAACGAAAAAAAATCAAATTGAAACACAAAAATAATCGAATCGAAAAGAAAAAAATCCAATCGAATAGCATCGAATCGAAAAAATCGATTCGAATTGAATCGAAAATATCGAATCGAAACGAAAATAAATGAATCAAAACAATAATGGAATGAATCGAAACGAAAATAAATGAATCGAAACGAAAAAATCATGTAGAAGCGAAAAAAATCAAATCAAAAATAATCAAATCGAAAATAATCAAATAGAAATGAAAATAATCGAATCGAGATGAGAAAAGTCAAATCGAAATGAAAATAATCGAATCGAAACGAAAATAATCGAATCGAAAAGAAAATAAACGGATCGAATCGAAAAAATTCGAATTGAAAAGAAACGAATTGAATCGACATGAAAATAATCGAATCGGATAGAAAATAATCGAATCGAAACGTAAAAATTCGAATCGAAAAGAAACGAATTAAATCGACATGAAAATAATCAAATCGAATAGAAAATAATCGAATCGAAACAAAAATAATGAATCGAAACGAGAAAAATCGAATTGAAAAGAAAATAATCGAATCGAATCGAAAAAATTCGAATACAAAAGAAACAAATTGAATCGACATGAAAATAATCGAATCGAATAGAAAATAATCGAATCAAAACGAAAATAATCAATCGATACAAAAATAATCGAATTGAAACCAAAATAATCAAATCCACATGAAAATAATCGAATCGAATCAAAAATAATCAAATCGAAACTAAAATAATCAAATCGAATCGAAAATAATCAATTGAATAGGAAATAATCGAATCGAAATGAAAAAAATCAAGTAGAAGCGAAAATAATCGAGTTGAAACCAAAATAATTAAATCGACATGAAAATAATCGAATCGAAATAATAAAACAGAAACGAAAATAATCGAGTCGCAACCAAAATAATCGAATCGACATGAAAATAATCGAATCGAAACGAAAATAATCGGATGGAATAAAAAGAATAGAATCTAAACAAAAATAATCAAATCGAAATAAAAAAAAGGAATCGAATCGAATCTAAGAAAATCAAATCTCATCGAATCAATAGAAACCGAATGGAATGGAATCAAATCGAATCGAAAAAAATCGAATCGAAATGAAAATAATCGAATCGAAATGAAGATAATCGAGTTGAATAAAAACATAATCGAAACGAAAATAATCGAATCGAAACAAAAAATCGCATCAAAACGAAAATAATCGAAACCAAAATAATCACACAACATGAAAATAATCGAATTGAATCGAAAATAATCACATCGAGACGAAAATAATCAGATAGAATCAAGAGTAATCAAATTGAAACCAAAATAATCGAATCAAATCAACAATAATCGAGTCGAATCGAAAATAATCGAATCGAAATGAAAATAATCGAATCGAATCGAAAATAATTGAATAAAACGTAAATAATCAAATCGAAGTGAAAATAAACGAATCGATTTAAAAATTCGAATTGAAACGAAAATAATCGAATCGAATCAAAAACAATCGAGTTGAAACGAAAATAATTGAGTTGAAACAAAAATAATCCAATCGAAATGAAAATCGAATCAAAACGAAAATAATCGAATGGAATAAAAAGAATACAGTCAAAAGAAAAATAATCAAATCGAAATGAAAAAAATGGAATGGAATCGAATCGAATTGAAGAAAATCAAATCGCATCGAATTGATAAATATCGAATGGAATGGAATTGAATCGAAACGAAAATAATCGAATCAAAACGAAGATAATCGAATCGAATAAAAACATAATCGAAACGAAAATAATCAATCGAAATGAAAATCAAATCGAAGCCAAAATAATCAAATCCACATGAAAAAAATCAAATCGAATCGAAAATAATCAAATCGAAACTAAAATCATATCGACATGAAAAAAATCAAATCGAATTGAAAATAATCAAATCGAAACTAAAATAAAATTGACATGAAAAAAATCAAATCGAATCAAAAATAATCAAATCGAAACAAAAATAATCAAATTGAATCAAAAATAATCAAAACGAATCGAAAATAATCAATTGAAACGAAAATAATAGAAACGAAACCAAAATAATCAAATCGACATGAAAATAATGGAATCGAATCGAAAGTAATCAAATAGTAACTAAAATAATCGAATAGAATAGAAAATGATGAAATCGAAACGAAAATAATCAATCGAAATGAAAATCAAATCGAAAACAAAATAATCAAATCGACATGAAAAAAATCAAATCGAATAGAAAATAATCGAATCAAAACAAAAATAATGAATCAAAACGAGAAAAATCGAATCGAAAAGAAAATAATCGGATCGAATCGAAAAAATTCGAATTGAAAAGAAACGAATCGACATGAAAATAATCGAATCGAATAGAAAATAATCGAATTGAAACGAAAATAATCAAATAGAAATGAAAATAATCGAATCGAAAAGAAACAAATTGAATTGAATCGAAAAAAATCAAATCGAATTGAAAATAATCAAATCGAAATGAGAAAAATCGAATCGAATCAAAAATAATTGAATCGAATCTAAAATAAACAAATCTAACTGAAAATAATCAAATCGAATCGAAAAAATTCGAATAGAAAAGAAACGAATTGAATCGACATGAAAATAATCGAATCAAATAGAAAATAATCAAATCGAAACGAAGATAATCAATCGATACAAAAATAATCGAATCGAAACCAAAATAATCAAATCCACATGAAAATAATCGAAACGAATCGAAAATAATCAAATCGAAACTAAAATAATCGAATCGAATCGAAAATAATCAAATTGAATAGGAAATAATCGAATCGAAATGAAAAAAATCAAGTAGAAGCGAAAATAATCGAGTTGAAACCAAAATAATTAAATCGACATGAAAATAATCGAATCGAAATAATAAAATAGAAACGAAAATAATCGAATCAAATCGATAATAACCGAATCGAAATGAAAATTATCGAGTCGCAACCAAAATAATCGAATCGACATGAAAATAATCGAATGGAATAAAAAGAATAGAATCTAAACAAAAATAATCAAATCGAAATGAAAAAAAATGGAATCGAATCGAATCGAATCTAAGAAAATCAAATCACATCGAATCGATAGAAATCGAATGGAATGGAATCAAATCGAATCGAAAAAAATCGAATCGAAACGAAAATAATCGAATCGAAATGAAGATAATCGAATCGAATCGAAAATAATTGAATCGAAACGTAAATAATCAAATCGAAGTGAAAATAAACGAATCGATTTAAAAATTCGAATTGAAACGAAAATAATCGAATCGAATCAAAAACAATCGAGTTGAAACGAAAATAATTGAGTTGAAACAAAAATAATCCAATCGAAATGAAAATCGAATCAAAACAAAAATAATCGAATGGAATAAAAAGAATACAATCAAAAGAAAAATAATCAAATCGAAATGAAAAAAATGGAATGGAATCGAATCGAATTGAAGAAAATCAAATCGCATCGAATCGATAAATATCGAATGGAATGGAATTGAATCGAAACGAAAATAATCGAATCAAAACGAAGATAATCGAATCGAATAAAAACATAATCGAAACGAAAATAAGCGAATCGAAACGAAAAAAATCGCATCAAAACGAAAATAATCGAATCGAAACCAAAATAATCAATCAAAATGAAAATAATCGAATCGAATCGAAAATAATCACATCAAAACGAAAATAAACGAATCGAATCAAAAAATTCGAATCGAAAAGAAACGAATTGAATCGAATCGAAAAAAATCAAATCGAATAGAAAATAATCGAATTGAAATGAAAAAAATCAAGTAGAAGCGAAAATAATCTAATCGAAACCAAAATAATTAAATGGAAATGAAAATAACCGAATCGAATCGAAAATAATCAAATCGAATCGAAAATAATCAAATCGAATCGGAAATAATGGAATCGAAACCAAAATAATCAAATCGATATGAAAATAATCGAATCGAAAATAATCAAATCGAAACCAAAATAATCGAATCGAAATGAAAAAAATCAAGTAGAAGCGAAAATAATTAAATCGAATCGAAAATAATCTAATCGAAATAAAAATAATCAAATCGAAACGAAAATAATCAAATCGAAATGAGAAAAATCAAATCGAATCAAAAATAATTGAATCGAATCTAAAACAAATCTAACTGAAAATAATCAAATTGAATCGAAAAAATTCGAATAGAAAAGAAACGAATTGAATCGAATCGAAAAAAATCAAATCGAATCGAAAAAAATCAAATCGAAACGAAAATAATCAATTGAAATGAAAATAATCGAATCGAAACCAAAATATTCAAATCCACATGAAAATAATTGATCGAATCGAAAATAATCAAGTCGAATAGAAAATAATCGAATCGAAATGAAAATAATCAATCGAAACGAAAATCGAATCAAATTAAAAATAATCAAATCGAAACGAATATAATCTAATTGAATAGAAAATAATCAAATCGAAACGAAAATAACCGAATCGAAATTAAAATAATTGAATCGAAACGAAAATAAATAATCAAAACGACAATGATCGAATTGAAACGAAAAAAAATCAAATTGAAACACAAAAATAATCGAATCGAAAAGAAAAAAATCCAATCGAATAGCATCGAATCGAAAAAATCGATTCGAATTGAATCGAAAATATCGAATCGAAACGAAAATAAATGAATCAAAACAATAATGATTGAATCGAAACGAAAATAAATGAATCGAAACGAAAAAATCATGTAGAAGCGAAAAAAATCAAATCAAAAATAATCAAATCGAAAATAATCAAATAGAAATGAAAATAATCGAATCGAGATGAGAAAAGTCAAATCGAAATGAAAATAATCGAATCGAAACGAAAATAATCGAATCGAAAAGAAAATAAACGGATCGAATCGAAAAAATTCGAATTGAAAAGAAACGAATTGAATCGACATGAAAATAATCGAATCGGATAGAAAATAATCGAATCGAAACGTAAAAATTCGAATCGAAAAGAAACGAATTAAATCGACATGAAAATAATCAAATCGAATAGAAAATAATCGAATCGAAACGAGAAAAATCGAATTGAAAAGAAAATAATCGAATCGAATCGAAAAAATTCGAATACAAAAGAAACAAATTGAATCGACATGAAAATAATCGAATCGAATAGAAAATAATCGAATCAAAACGAAAATAATCAATCGATACAAAAATAATCGAATTGAAACCAAAATAATCAAATCCACATGAAAATAATCGAATCGAATCAAAAATAATCAAATCGAAACTAAAATAATCAAATCGAATCGAAAATAATCAAATTGAATAGGAAATAATCGAATCGAAATGAAAAAAATCAAGTAGAAGCGAAAATAATCGAGTTGAAACCAAAATAATTAAATCGACATGAAAATAATCGAATCGAAATAATAAAATAGAAACGAAAATAATCGAGTCGCAACCAAAATAATCGAATCGACATGAAAATAATCGAATCGAAACGAAAATAATCGGATGGAATAAAAAGAATAGAATCTAAACAAAAATAATCAAATCGAAATAAAAAAAAGGAATCGAATCGAATCTAAGAAAATCAAATCTCATCGAATCAATAGAAACCGAATGGAATGGAATCGAATCGAATCGAAAAAAATCGAATCGAAATGAAAATAATCGAATCGAAATGAAGATAATCGAGTTGAATAAAAACATAATCGAAACGAAAATAATCGAATCGAAACAAAAAATCGCATCAAAACGAAAATAATCGAAACCAAAATAATCACACAACATGAAAATAATCGAATTGAATCGAAAATAATCACATCGAAACGAAAATAATCAGATAGAATCAAAAGTAATCAAATTGAAACCAAAATAATCGAATCAAATCAACAATAATCGAGTCGAATCGAAAATAATCGAATCGAAATGAAAATAATCGAATCGAATCGAAAATAATTGAATCGAAATGTAAATAATCAAATCGAAGTGAAAATAAACGAATCCATTTAAAAATTCGAATTGAAACGAAAATAATCGAATCGAATCAAAAACAATCGAGTTGAAACGAAAATAATGGAGTTGAAACAAAAATAATCCAATCGAAATGAAAATCGAATCAAAACGAAAATAATCGAATGGAATAAAAAGAATACAGTCAAAAGAAAAATAATCAAATCGAAATGAAAAAAAATGGAATGGAATCGAATCGAATTGAAGAAAATCAAATCGCATCGAATTGATAAATATCGAATGGAATGGAATTGAATCGAAACGAAAATAATCGAATCAAAACGAAGATAATCGAATCGAATAAAAACATAATCGAAACGAAAATAATCAATCGAAATGAAAATCAAATCGAAGCCAAAATAATCAAATCCACATGAAAAAAATCAAATCGAATCGAAAATAATCAAATCGAAACTAAAATCATATCGACATGAAAAAAATCAAATCGAATTGAAAATAATCAAATCGAAACTAAAATCAAATTGACATGAAAAAAATCAAATCGAATCAAAAATAATCAAATCGAAACAAAAATAATCAAATTGAATCAAAAATAATCAAATCGAATCGAAAATAATCAATCGAAACGAAAATAATAGAAACGAAACCAAAATAATCAAATCGACATGAAAATAATGGAATCGAATCGAAAGTAATCAAATAGTAACTAAAATAATCGAATAGAATAGAAAATGATGAAATCGAAACGAAAATAATCAATCGAAATGAAAATCTAATCGAAAACAAAATAATCAAATCGACATGAAAAAAATCAAATCGAATAGAAAATAATCGAATCAAAACAAAAATAATGAATCAAAACGAGAAAAATCGAATCGAAAAGAAAATAATCGGATCGAATCGAAAAAATTCGAATTGAAAAGAAACGAATTGAATCGACATGAAAATAATCGAATCGAATAGAAAATAATCGAATTGAAACGAAAATAATCAAATAGAAATGAAAATAATCGAATCGAAAAGAAACAAATTGAATTGAATCGAAAAAAATCAAATCGAATTGAAAATAATCAAATCGAAATGAGAAAAATCGAATCGAATCAAAAATAATTGAATCGAATCTAAAATAAACAAATCTAACTGAAAATAATCAAATCGAATCGAAAAAACTCGAATAGAAAAGAAACGAATTGAATCGACATGAAAATAATCGAATCGAATAGAAAATAATCAAATCGAAACGAAGATAATCAATCGATACAAAAATAATCGAATCGAAACCAAAATAATCAAATCCACATGAAAATAATCGAATCGATTCGAAAATAATCAAATCGAAACTAAAATAATCGAATCGAATCGAAAATAATCAAATTGAATAGGAAATAATCGAATCGAAATGAAAAAAATCAAGTAGAAGCGAAAATAATCGAGTTGAAACCAAAATAATTAAATCGACATGAAAATAATCGAATCGAAATAATAAAATAGAAACGAAAATAATCGAATCAAATCGATAATAACCGAATCAAAATGAAAATTATCGAGTCGCAACCAAAATAATCGAATCGACATGAAAATAATCGAATCGAAATGAAAATAATCGAATGGAATAAAAAGAATAGAATCTAAACAAAAATAATCAAATCGAAATGAAAAAAATGGAATCGAATCGAATCGAATCTAAGAAAATCAAATCACATCGAATCGATAGAAATCGAATGGAATGGAATCAAATCGAATCGAAAAAAATCGAATCGAAACGAAAATAATCGAATCGAAATGAAGATAATCGAATCGAATCGAAAATAATTGAATCGAAACGTAAATAATCAAATCGAAGTGAAAATAAACGAATCGATTTAAAAATTCGAATTGAAACGAAAATAATCGAATCGAATCAAAAACAATCGAGTTGAAACGAAAATAATTGAGTTGAAACAAAAATAATCCAATCGAAATGAAAATCGAATCAAAACGAAAATAATCGAATGGAATAAAAAGAATACAGTCAAAAGAAAAATAATCAAATCGAAATGAAAAAAATGGAATGGAATCGAATCGAATTGAAGAAAATCAAATCGCATCGAATCGATAAATATCGAATGGAATGGAATTGAATCGAAACGAAAATAATCGAATCAAAACGAAGATAATCGAATCGAATAAAAACATAATCGAAACGAAAATAATCGAATCGAAACCAAAATAATCAATCAAAATGAAAATAATCGAATCGAATCGAAAATAATCACATCAAAACGAAAATAAACGAATCGAATCAAAAAATTCGAATCGAAAAGAAACGAATTGAATCGAATCGAAAAAAATCAAATCGAATAGAAAATAATCGAATTGAAATGAAAAAAATCAAGTAGAAGCGAAAATAATCTAATCGAAACCAAAATAATTAAATGGAAATGAAAATAACCGAATCGAATCGAAAATAATCAAATCGAATCGAAAATAATCAAATCGAATCGGAAATAATGGAATCGAAACCAAAATAATCAAATCGATATGAAAATAATCGAATCGAAAATAATCAAATCGAAACCAAAATAATCGAATCGAAATGAAAAAAATCAAGTAGAAGCGAAAATAATTAAATCGAATCGAAAATAATCTAATCGAAATAAAAATAATCAAATCGAAACGAAAATAATCAAATAGAAACGAAAATAATTGAATCAAAAAGAAGCGAATTGAATTGAATCGAAAAAAATCAAATCGAATCGAAAATAATCAAATCGAAATGAGAAAAATCAAATCGAATCAAAAATAATTGAATCGAATCTAAAACAAATCTAACTGAAAATAATCAAATTGAATCGAAAAAATTCGAATAGAAAAGAAACGAATTGAATCGAATCGAAAAAAATCAAATCGAATAGAAAAAAATCAAATCGAAACGAAAATAATCAATTGAAATGAAAATAATCGAATCGAAACCAAAATATTCAAATCCACATGAAAATAATTGATCGAATCGAAAATAATCAAGTCGAATAGAAAATAATCGAATCGAAATGAAAATAATCAATCGAAACGAAAATCGAATCAAATTAAAAATAATCAAATCGAAACGAATATAATCTAATTGAATAGAAAATAATCAAATCGAAACGAAAATAACCGAATCGAAATTAAAATAATTGAATCGAAACGAAAATAAATAATCAAAACGACAATGATCGAATTGAAACGAAAAAAAATCAAATTGAAACACAAAAATAATCGAATCGAAAAGAAAAAAATCCAATCGAATAGCATCGAATCGAAAAAATCGATTCGAATTGAATCGAAAATATCGAATCGAAACGAAAATAAATGAATCAAAACAATAATGATTGAATCGAAACGAAAATAAATGAATCGAAACGAAAAAATCATGTAGAAGCGAAAAAAATCAAATCAAAAATAATCAAATCGAAAATAATCAAATAGAAATGAAAATAATCGAATCGAGATGAGAAAAGTCAAATCGAAATGAAAATAATCGAATCGAAACGAAAATAATCGAATCGAAAAGAAAATAAACGGATCGAATCGAAAAAATTCGAATTGAAAAGAAACGAATTGAATCGACATGAAAATAATCGAATCGGATAGAAAATAATCGAATCGAAACGTAAAAATTCGAATCGAAAAGAAACGAATTAAATCGACATGAAAATAATCAAATCGAATAGAAAATAATGAATCGAAACGAGAAAAATCGAATTGAAAAGAAAATAATCGAATCGAATCGAAAAAATTCGAATACAAAAGAAACAAATTGAATCGACATGAAAATAATCGAATCGAATAGAAAATAATCGAATCAAAACGAAAATAATCAATCGATACAAAAATAATCGAATTGAAACCAAAATAATCAAATCCACATGAAAATAATCGAATCGAATCAAAAATAATCAAATCGAAACTAAAATAATCAAATCGAATCGAAAATAATCAAATTGAATAGGAAATAATCGAATCGAAATGAAAAAAATCAAGTAGAAGCGAAAATAATCGAGTTGAAACCAAAATAATTAAATCGACATGAAAATAATCGAATCGAAATAATAAAATAGAAACGAAAATAATCGAGTCGCAACCAAAATAATCGAATCGACATGAAAATAATCGAATCGAAACGAAAATAATCGGATGGAATAAAAAGAATAGAATCTAAACAAAAATAATCAAATCGAAATAAAAAAAAGGAATCGAATCGAATCTAAGAAAATCAAATCTCATCGAATCAATAGAAACCAAATGGAATGGAATCGAATCGAATCGAAAAAAATCGAATCGAAATGAAAATAATCGAATCGAAATGAAGATAATCGAGTTGAATAAAAACATAATCGAAACGAAAATAATCGAATCGAAACAAAAAATCGCATCAAAACGAAAATAATCGAAACCAAAATAATCACACAACATGAAAATAATCGAATTGAATCGAAAATAATCACATCGAAACGAAAATAATCAGATAGAATCAAAAGTAATCAAATTGAAACCAAAATAATCGAATCAAATCAACAATAATCGAGTCGAATCGAAAATAATCGAATCGAAATGAAAATAATCGAATCGAATCGAAAATAATTGAATCGAAATGTAAATAATCAAATCGAAGTGAAAATAAACGAATCGATTTAAAAATTCGAATTGAAACGAAAATAATCGAATCGAATCAAAAACAATCGAGTTGAAACGAAAATAATGGAGTTGAAACAAAAATAATCCAATCGAAATGAAAATCGAATCAAAACGAAAATAATCGAATGGAATAAAAAGAATACAGTCAAAAGAAAAATAATCAAATCGAAATGAAAAAAATGGAATGGAATCGAATCGAATTGAAGAAAATCAAATCGCATCGAATCGATAAATATCGAATGGAATGGAATTGAATCGAAACGAAAATAATCGAATCAAAACGAAGATAATCGAATCGAATAAAAACATAATCGAAACGAAAATAAGCGAATCGAAACGAAAAAAATCGCATCAAAACGAAAATAATCGAATCGAAACCAAAATAATCAATCAAAATGAAAATAATCGAATCGAATCGAAAATAATCACATCAAAACGAAAATAAACGAATCGAATCAAAAAATTCGAATCGAAAAGAAACGAATTGAATCGAATCGAAAAAAATCAAATCGAATAGAAAATAATCGAATTGAAATGAAAAAAATCAAGTAGAAGCGAAAATAATCTAATCGAAACCAAAATAATTAAATGGAAATGAAAATAACCGAATCGAATCGAAAATAATCAAATCGAATCGAGAATAATCAAATCGAATCGGAAATAATCGAATCGAAACCAAAATAATCGAATCGAAATGAAAAAAATCAAGTAGAAGCGAAAATAATTAAATCGAATCGAAAATAATCTAATCGAAATAAAAATAATCAAATCGAAACGAAAATAATCAAATAGAAACGAAAATAATTGAATCAAAAAGAAGCGAATTGAATTGAATCGAAAAGAATCAAATCGAATCGAAAATAATCAAATCGAAATGAGAAAAATCAAATCGAATCAAAAATAATTGAATCGAATCTAATACAAATCTAACTGAAAATAATCAAATTGAATCGAAAAAATTCGAATAGAAAAGAAACGAATTGAATCGAATCGAAAAAAATCAAATCGAATAGAAAATAATCAAATCGAAACGAAAATAATCAATTGAAATGAAAATAATCGAATCGAAACCAAAATATTCAAATCCACATGAAAATAATTGATCGAATCGAAAATAATCAAGTCGAATAGAAAATAATCGAATCGAAATGAAAATAATCAATCGAAACGAAAATCGAATCAAATTAAAAATAATCAAATCGAAACGAATATAATCTAATTGAATAGAAAATAATCAAATCGAAACGAAAATAACCGAATCGAAATTAAAATAATTGAATCGAAACGAAAATAAATAATCAAAACGACAATGATCGAATTGAAACGAAAAAAAAATCAAATTGAAACACAAAAATAATCGAATCGAAAAGAAAAAAATCCAATCGAATAGCATCGAATCGAAAAAATCGATTCGAATTGAATCGAAAATATCGAATCGAAACGAAAATAAATGAATCAAAACAATAATGATTGAATCGAAACGAAAATAAATGAATCGAAACGAAAAAATCATGTAGAAGCGAAAAAAATCAAATCAAAAATAATCAAATCGAAAATAATCAAATAGAAATGAAAATAATCGAATCGAGATGAGAAAAGTCAAATCGAAATGAAAATAATCGAATCGAAACGAAAATAATCGAATCGAAAAGAAAATAAACGGATCGAATCGAAAAAATTCGAATTGAAAAGAAACGAATTGAATCGACATGAAAATAATCGAATCGGATAGAAAATAATCGAATCGAAACGTAAAAATTCGAATCGAAAAGAAACGAATTAAATCGACATGAAAATAATCAAATCGAATAGAAAATAATCGAATCGAAACAAAAATAATGAATCGAAACGAGAAAAATCGAATTGAAAAGAAAATAATCGAATCGAATCGAAAAAATTCGAATACAAAAGAAACAAATTGAATCGACATGAAAATAATCGAATCGAATAGAAAATAATCGAATCAAAACGAAAATAATCAATCGATACAAAAATAATCGAATTGAAACCAAAATAATCAAATCCACATGAAAATAATCGAATCGAATCAAAAATAATCAAATCGAAACTAAAATAATCGAATCGAATCGAAAATAATCAAATTGAATAGGAAATAATCGAATCGAAATGAAAAAAATCAAGTAGAAGCGAAAATAATCGAGTTGAAACCAAAATAATTAAATCGACATGAAAATAATCGAATCGAAATAATAAAATAGAAACGAAAATAATCGAGTCGCAACCAAAATAATCGAATCGACATGAAAATAATCGAATCGAAACGAAAATAATCGGATGGAATAAAAAGAATAGAATCTAAACAAAAATAATCAAATCGAAATAAAAAAAAGGAATCGAATCGAATCTAAGAAAATCAAATCTCATCGAATCAATAGAAACCGAATGGAATGGAATCGAATCGAATCGAAAAAAATCGAATCGAAATGAAAATAATCGAATCGAAATGAAGATAATCGAGTTGAATAAAAACATAATCGAAACGAAAATAATCGAATCGAAACAAAAAATCGCATCAAAACGAAAATAATCGAAACCAAAATAATCACACAACATGAAAATAATCGAATTGAATCGAAAATAATCACATCGAAACGAAAATAATCAGATAGAATCAAAAGTAATCAAATTGAAACCAAAATAATCGAATCAAATCAACAATAATCGAGTCGAATTGAAAATAATCGAATCGAAATGAAAATAATCGAATCGAATCGAAAATAATTGAATCGAAATGTAAATAATCAAATCGAAGTGAAAATAAACGAATCGATTTAAAAATTCGAATTGAAACGAAAATAATCGAATCGAATCAAAAACAATCGAGTTGAAACGAAAATAATTGAGTTGAAACAAAAATAATCCAATCGAAATGAAAATCGAATCAAAACGAAAATAATCGAATGGAATAAAAAGAATACAGTCAAAAGAAAAATAATCAAATCGAAATGAAAAAAATGGAATGGAATCGAATCGAATTGAAGAAAATCAAATCGCATCGAATTGATAAATATCGAATGGAATGGAATTGAATCGAAACGAAAATAATCGAATCAAAACGAAGATAATCGAATCGAATAAAAACATAATCGAAACGAAAATAATCAATCGAAATGAAAATCAAATCGAAGCCAAAATAATCAAATCCACATGAAAAAAATCAAATCGAATCGAAAATAATCAAATCGAAACTAAAATCATATCGACATGAAAAAAATCAAATCGAATTGAAAATAATCAAATCGAAACTAAAATCAAATTGACATGAAAAAAATCAAATCGAATCAAAAATAATCAAATCGAAACAAAAATAATCAAATTGAATCAAAAATAATCAAATCGAATCGAAAATAATCAATCGAAACGAAAATAATAGAAACGAAACCAAAATAATCAAATCGACATGAAAATAATGGAATCGAATCGAAAGTAATCAAATAGTAACTAAAATAATCGAATAGAATAGAAAATGATGAAATCGAAACGAAAATAATCAATCGAAATGAAAATCAAATCGAAAACAAAATAATCAAATCGACGTGAAAAAAATCAAATCGAATAGAAAATAATCGAATCA
This sequence comes from Vulpes vulpes, assembly GCF_048418805.1. Taxonomy (NCBI): domain Eukaryota; kingdom Metazoa; phylum Chordata; class Mammalia; order Carnivora; family Canidae; genus Vulpes; species Vulpes vulpes. The sequence goes on from NW_027325671.1 coordinate 302,484, forward strand.
AAACAAAAATAATGAATCAAAACGAGAAAAATCGAATCGAAAAGAAAATAATCGGATCGAATCGAAAAAATTCGATTTGAAAAGAAACGAATTGAATCGACATGAAAATAATCGAATCGAATAGAAAATAATCGAATTGAAACGAAAATAATCAAATAGAAATGAAAATAATCGAATCGAAAAGAAACAAATTGAATTGAATCGAAAAAAATCAAATCGAATTGAAAATAATCAAATCGAAATGAGAAAAATCGAATCGAATCAAAAATAATTGAATCGAATCTAAAATAAACAAAGCTAACTGAAAATAAATCGAATCGAAAAAATTCGAATAGAAAAGAAACGAATTGAATCGACATGAAAATAATCGAATCAAATAGAAAATAATCAAATCGAAACGAAGATAATCAATCGATACAAAAATAATCGAATCGAAACCAAAATAATCAAATCCACATGAAAATAATCGAATCGAATCGAAAATAATCAAATCGAAACTAAAATAATCGAATCGAATCGAAAATAATCAAATTGAATAGGAAATAATCGAATCGAAATGAAAAAAATCAAGTAGAAGCGAAAATAATCGAGTTGAAGCCAAAATAATTAAATCAACATGAAAATAATCGAATCGAAATAATAAAATAGAAACGAAAATAATCGAATCAAATCGATAATAACCGAATCGAAATGAAAATTATCGAGTCGCAACCAAAATAATCGAATCGACATGAAAATAATCGAATCGAAATGAAAATAATCGAATGGAATAAAAAGAATAGAATCTAAACAAAAATAATCAAATCGAAATGAAAAAAATGGAATCGAATCGAATCCAATCTAAGAAAATCAAATCACATCGAATCGATAGAAATCGAATGGAATGGAATCAAAACGAATCGAAAAAAATCGAATCGAAACGAAAATAATCGAATTGAAATGAAGATAATCGAATCGAATCGAAAATAATTGAATCGAAACGTAAATAAATCGAAGTGAAAATAAACGAATCGATTTAAAAATTCGAATTGAAACGAAAATAATCGAATCGAATCAAAAACAATCGAGTTGAAACGAAAATAATTGAGTTGAAACAAAAATAATCCAATCGAAATGAAAATCGAATCAAAACGAAAATAATCGAATGGAATAAAAAGAATACAGTCAAAAGAAAAATAATCAAATCGAAATGAAAAAAATGGAATGGAATCGAATCGAATTGAAGAAAATCAAATCGCATCGAATCGATAAATATCGAATGGAATGGAATTGAATCGAAACGAAAATAATCGAATCAAAACGAAGATAATCGAATCGAATAAAAACATAATCGAAACGAAAATAAGCGAATCGAAACGAAAAAAATCGCATCAAAACGAAAATAATCGAATCGAAACCAAAATAATCAATCAAAATGAAAATAATCGAATCGAATCGAAAATAATCACATCAAAACGAAAATAAACGAATCGAATCAAAAAATTCGAATCGAAAAGAAACGAATTGAATCGAATCGAAAAAAATCAAATCGAATAGAAAATAATCGAATTGAAATGAAAAAAATCAAGTAGAAGCGAAAATAATCTAATCGAAACCAAAATAATTAAATGGAAATGAAAATAACCGAATCGAATCGAAAATAATCAAATCGAATCGAAAATAATCAAATCGAATCGGAAATAATGGAATCGAAACCAAAATAATCAAATCGATATGAAAATAATCGAATCGAAAATAATCAAATCGAAACCAAAATAATCGAATCGAAATGAAAAAAATCAAGTAGAAGCGAAAATAATTAAATCGAATCGAGAATAATCTAATCGAAATAAAAATAATCAAATCGAAACGAAAATAATCAAATAGAAACGAAAATAATTGAATCAAAAAGAAGCGAATTGAATTGAATCGAAAAAAATCAAATCGAATCGAAAATAATCAAATCAAAATGAGAAAAATCAAATCGAATCAAAAATAATTTAATCGAATCTAAAACAAATCTAACTGAAAATAATCAAATTGAATCGAAAAAATTCGAAAAGAAACGAATTGAATCGAATCGAAAAAAATCAAATCGAATAGAAAATAATCAAATCGAAACGAAAATAATCAATTGAAATGAAAATAATCGAATCGAAACCAAAATATTCAAATCCACATGAAAATAATTGATCGAATCGAAAATAATCAAGTCGAATAGAAAATAATCGAATCGAAATGAAAATAATCAATCGAAACGAAAATCGAATCAAATTAAAAATAATCAAATCGAAACGAATATAATCTAATTGAATAGAAAATAATCAAATCGAAACGAAAATAACCGAATCGAAATTAAAATAATTGAATCGAAACGAAAATAAATAATCAAAACGACAATGATCGAATTGAAACGAAAAAAAATCAAATTGAAACACAAAAATAATCGAATCGAAAAGAAAAAAATCCAATCGAATAGCATCGAATCGAAAAAATCGATTCGAATTGAATCGAAAATATCGAATCGAAACGAAAATAAATGAATCAAAACAATAATGATTGAATCGAAACGAAAATAAATGAATCGAAACGAAAAAATCATGTAGAAGCGAAAAAAATCAAATCAAAAATAATCAAATCGAAAATAATCAAATAGAAATGAAAATAATCGAATCGAGATGAGAAAAGTCAAATCGAAATGAAAATAATCGAATCGAAACGAAAATAATCGAATCGAAAAGAAAATAAACGGATCGAATCGAAAAAATTCGAATTGAAAAGAAACGAATTGAATCGACATGAAAATAATCGAATCGGATAGAAAATAATCGAATCGAAACGTAAAAATTCGAATCGAAAAGAAACAAATTAAATCGACATGAAAATAATCAAATCGAATAGAAAATAATCGAATCGAAACAAAAAAAATGAATCGAAACGAGAAAAATCGAATCGAAAAGAAAATAATCGAATCGAATCGAAAAAATTCGAATACAAAAGAAACAAATTGAATCGACATGAAAATAATCGAATCGAATAGAAAATAATCGAATCAAAACGAAAATAATCAATCGATACAAAAATAATCGAATTGAAACCAAAATAATCAAATCCACATGAAAATAATCGAATCGAATCAAAAATAATCAAATCGAAACTAAAATAATCAAATCGAATCGAAAATAATCAAATTGAATAGGAAATAATCGAATCGAAATGAAAAAAATCAAGTAGAAGCGAAAATAATCGAGTTGAAACCAAAATAATTAAATCGACATGAAAATAATCGAATCGAAATAATAAAATAGAAACGAAAATAATCGAGTCGCAACCAAAATAATCGAATCGACATGAAAATAATCGAATCGAAACGAAAATAATCGGATGGAATAAAAAGAATAGAATCTAAACAAAAATAATCAAATCGAAATAAAAAAAAGGAATCGAATCGAATCTAAGAAAATCAAATCTCATCGAATCAATAGAAACCGAATGGAATGGAATCGAATCGAATCGAAAAAAATCGAATCGAAATGAAAATAATCGAATCGAAATGAAGATAATCGAGTTGAATAAAAACATAATCGAAACGAAAATAATCGAATCGAAACAAAAAATCGCATCAAAACGAAAATAATCGAAACCAAAATAATCACACAACATGAAAATAATCGAATTGAATCGAAAATAATCACATCGAAACGAAAATAATCAGATAGAATCAAAAGTAATCAAATTGAAACCAAAATAATCGAATCAAATCAACAATAATCGAGTCGAATCGAGAATAATCGAATCGAAATGAAAATAATCGAATCAAAACGAAGATAATCGAATTGAATAAAAACATAATCGAAACGAAAATAAGCGAATCGAAACGAAAAAAATCGCATCAAAACGAAAATAATCGAATCGAAACCAAAATAATCAATCAAAATGAAAATAATCGAATCGAATCGAAAATAATCACATCAAAACGAAAATAAACGAATCGAATCAAAAAATTCGAATCGAAAAGAAACGAATTGAATCGAATCGAAAAAAATCAAATCGAATAGAAAATAATCGAATTGAAATGAAAAAAATCAAGTAGAAGCGAAAATAATCTAATCGAAACCAAAATAATTAAATGGAAATGAAAATAACCGAATCGAATCGAAAATAATCAAATCGAATCGAAAATAATCAAATCGAATCGGAAATAATGGAATCGAAACCAAAATAATCAAATCGATATGAAAATAATCGAATCGAAAATAATCAAATCGAAACCAAAATAATCGAATCGAAATGAAAAAAATCAAGTAGAAGCGAAAATAATTAAATCGAATCGAAAATAATCTAATCGAAATAAAAATAATCAAATCGAAACGAAAATAATCAAATAGAAACGAAAATAATTGAATCAAAAAGAAGCGAATTGAATTGAATCGAAAAAAATCAAATCGAATCGAAAATAATCAAATCGAAATGAGAAAAATCGAATCGAATCAAAAATAATTGAATCGAATCTAAAATAAACAAATCTAACTGAAAATAATCAAATCGAATCGAAAAAATTCGAATAGAAAAGAAACGAATTGAATCGACATGAAAATAATCGAATCAAATAGAAAATAATCAAATCGAAACGAAGATAATCAATCGATACAAAAATAATCGAATCGAAACCAAAATAATCAAATCCACATGAAAATAATCGAATCGAATCGAAAATAATCAAATCGAAACTAAAATAATCGAATCGAATCGAAAATAATCAAATTGAATAGGAAATAATCGAATCGAAATGAAAAAAATCAAGTAGAAGCGAAAAAAATAATCGAGTTGAAACCAAAATAATTAAATCGACATGAAAATAATCGAATCGAAATAATAAAATAGAAACGAAAATAATCGAGTCGCAACCAAAATAATCGAATCGACATGAAAATAATCGAATCGAAACGAAAATAATCGGATGGAATAAAAAGAATAGAATCTAAACAAAAATAATCAAATCGAAATAAAAAAAAGGAATCGAATCGAATCTAAGAAAATCAAATCTCATCGAATCAATAGAAACCGAATGGAATGGAATCGAATCGAATCGAAAAAAATCGAATCGAAATGAAAATAATCGAATCGAAATGAAGATAATCGAGTTGAATAAAAACATAATCGAAACGAAAATAATCGAATCGAAACAAAAAATCGCATCAAAACGAAAATAATCGAAACCAAAATAATCACACAACATGAAAATAATCGAATTGAATCGAAAATAATCACATCGAAACGAAAATAATCAGATAGAATCAAAAGTAATCAAATTGAAACCAAAATAATCGAATCAAATCAACAATAATCGAGTCGAATCGAGAATAATCGAATCGAAATGAAAATAATCGAATCAAAACGAAGATAATCGAATTGAATAAAAACATAATCGAAACGAAAATAAGCGAATCGAAACGAAAAAAATCGCATCAAAACGAAAATAATCGAATCGAAACCAAAATAATCAATCAAAATGAAAATAATCGAATCGAATCGAAAATAATCACATCAAAACGAAAATAAACGAATCGAATCAAAAAATTCGAATCGAAAAGAAACGAATTGAATCGAATCGAAAAAAATCAAATCGAATAGAAAATAATCGAATTGAAATGAAAAAAATCAAGTAGAAGCGAAAATAATCTAATCGAAACCAAAATAATTAAATGGAAATGAAAATAACCGAATCGAATCGAAAATAATCAAATCGAATCGAAAATAATCAAATCGAATCGGAAATAATGGAATCGAAACCAAAATAATCAAATCGATATGAAAATAATCGAATCGAAAATAATCAAATCGAAACCAAAATAATCGAATCGAAATGAAAAAAATCAAGTAGAAGCGAAAATAATTAAATCGAATCGAAAATAATCTAATCGAAATAAAAATAATCAAATCGAAACGAAAATAATCAAATAGAAACGAAAATAATTGAATCAAAAAGAAGCGAATTGAATTGAATCGAAAAAAATCAAATCGAATCGAAAATAATCAAATCGAAATGAGAAAAATCGAATCGAATCAAAAATAATTGAATCGAATCTAAAATAAACAAATCTAACTGAAAATAATCAAATCGAATCGAAAAAATTCGAATAGAAAAGAAACGAATTGAATCGACATGAAAATAATCGAATCAAATAGAAAATAATCAAATCGAAACGAAGATAATCAATCGATACAAAAATAATCGAATCGAAACCAAAATAATCAAATCCACATGAAAATAATCGAATCGAATCGAAAATAATCAAATCGAAACTAAAATAATCGAATCGAATCGAAAATAATCAAATTGAATAGGAAATAATCGAATCGAAATGAAAAAAATCAAGTAGAAGCGAAAAAAATAATCGAGTTGAAACCAAAATAATTAAATCGACATGAAAATAATCGAATCGAAATAATAAAATAGAAACGAAAATAATCGAATCAAATCGATAATAACCGAATCGAAATGAAAATTATCGAGTCGCAACCAAAATAATCGAATCGACATGAAAATAATCGAATCGAAATGAAAATAATCGAATGGAATAAAAAGAATAGAATCTAAACAAAAATAATCAAATCGAAATGAAAAAAATGGAATCGAATCGAATCCAATCTAAGAAAATCAAATCACATCGAATCGATAGAAATCGAATGGAATGGAATCAAATCGAATCGAAAAAAATCGAATCGAAACGAAAATAATCGAATCGAAATGAAGATAATCGAATCGAATCGAAAATAATTGAATCGAAACGTAAATAATCAAATCGAAGTGAAAATAAACGAATCGATTTAAAAATTCGAATTGAAACGAAAATAATCGAATCGAATCAAAAACAATCGAGTTGAAACGAAAATAATTGAGTTGAAACAAAAATAATCCAATCGAAATGAAAATCGAATCAAAACGAAAATAATCGAATGGAATAAAAAGAATACAGTCAAAAGAAAAATAATCAAATCGAAATGAAAAAAATGGAATGGAATCGAATCGAATTGAAGAAAATCAAATCGCATCGAATTGATAAATATCGAATGGAATGGAATTGAATCGAAACGAAAATAATCGAATCAAAACGAAGATAATCGAATCGAATAAAAACATAATCGAAACGAAAATAAGCGAATCGAAACGAAAAAAATCGCATCAAAACGAAAATAATCGAATCGAAACCAAAATAATCAATCAAAATGAAAATAATCGAATCGAATCGAAAATAATCACATCAAAACGAAAATAAACGAATCGAATCAAAAAATTCGAATCGAAAAGAAACGAATTGAATCGAATCGAAAAAAATCAAATCGAATAGAAAATAATCGAATTGAAATGAAAAAAATCAAGTAGAAGCGAAAATAATCTAATCGAAACCAAAATAATTAAATGGAAATGAAAATAACCGAATCGAATCGAAAATAATCAAATCGAATCGAAAATAATCAAATCGAATCGGAAATAATCGAATCGAAACCAAAATAATCGAATCCAAATGAAAAAAATCAAGTAGAAGCGAAAATAATTAAATCGAATCGAAAATAATCTAATCGAAATAAAAATAATCAAATCGAAACGAAAATAATCAAATAGAAACGAAAATAATTGAATCAAAAAGAAGCGAATTGAATTGAATCGAAAAGAATCAAATCGAATCTAAAATAATCAAATCGAAATGAGAAAAATCAAATCGAATCAAAAATAATTGAATCGAATCTAAAACAAATCTAACTGAAAATAATCAAATTGAATCGAAAAAATTCGAATAGAAAAGAAACGAATTGAATCGAATCGAAAAAAATCAAATCGAATAGAAAATAATCAAATCGAAACGAAAATAATCAATTGAAATGAAAATAATCGAATCGAAACCAAAATATTCAAATCCACATGAAAATAATTGATCGAATCGAAAATAATCAAGTCGAATAGAAAATAATCGAATCGAAATGAAAATAATCAATCGAAACGAAAATCGAATCAAATTAAAAATAATCAAATCGAAACGAATATAATCTAATTGAATAGAAAATAATCAAATCGAAACGAAAATAACCGAATCGAAATTAAAATAATTGAATCGAAACGAAAATAAATAATCAAAACGACAATGATCGAATTGAAACGAAAAAAATCAAATTGAAACACAAAAATAATCGAATCGAAAAGAAAAAAATCCAATCGAATAGCATCGAATCGAAAAAATCGATTCGAATTGAATCGAAAATATCAAATCGAAACGAAAATAAATGAATCAAAACAATAATGATTGAATCGAAACGAAAATAAATGAATCGAAACGAAAAAATCATGTAGAAGCGAAAAAAATCAAATCAAAAATAATCAAATCGAAAATAATCAAATAGAAATGAAAATAATCGAATCGAGATGAGAAAAGTCAAATCGAAATGAAAATAATTGAATCGAAACGAAAATAATCGAATCGAAAAGAAAATAAACGGATCGAATCGAAAAAATTCGAATTGAAAAGAAACGAATTGAATCGACATGAAAATAATCGAATCGGATAGAAAATAATCGAATCGAAACGTAAAAATTCGAATCGAAAAGAAACGAATTAAATCGACATGAAAATAATCAAATCGAATAGAAAATAATCGAATCGAAACAAAAATAATGAATCGAAACGAGAAAAATCGAATTGAAAAGAAAATAATCGAATCGAATCGAAAAAATTCGAATACAAAAGAAACAAATTGAATCGACATGAAAATAATCGAATCGAATAGAAAATAATCGAATCAAAACGAAAATAATCAATCGATACAAAAATAATCGAATTGAAACCAAAATAATCAAATCCACATGAAAATAATCGAATCGAATCGAAAATAATCAAATCGAAACTAAAATAATCAAATCGAATTGAAAATAATCAAATTGAATAGGAAATAATCGAATCGAAATGAAAAAAATCAAGTAGAAGCGAAAATAATCGAGTTGAAACCAAAATAATTAAATCGACATGAAAATAATCGAATCGAAATAATAAAATAGAAACGAAAATAATCGAGTCGCAACCAAAATAATCGAATCGACATGAAAATAATCGAATCGAAACGAAAATAATCGGATGGAATAAAAAGAATAGAATCTAAACAAAAATAATCAAATCGAAATAAAAAAAAGGAATCGAATCGAATCTAAGAAAATCAAATCTCATCGAATCAATAGAAACCGAATGGAATGGAATCGAATCGAATCGAAAAAAATCGAATCGAAATGAAAATAATCGAATCGAAATGAAGATAATCGAGTTGAATAAAAACATAATCGAAACGAAAATAATCGAATCGAAACAAAAAATCGCATCAAAACGAAAATAATCGAAACCAAAATAATCACACAACATGAAAATAATCGAATTGAATCGAAAATAATCACATCGAAACGAAAATAATCAGATAGAATCAAAAGTAATCAAATTGAAACCAAAATAATCGAATCAAATCAACAATAATCGAGTCGAATCGAAAATAATCGAATCGAAATGAAAATAATCGAATCGAATCGAAAATAATTGAATCGAAATGTAAATAATCAAATCGAAGTGAAAATAAACGAATCGATTTAAAAATTCGAATTGAAACGGAAATAATCGAATCGAATCAAAAACAATCGAGTTGAAACGAAAATAATTGAGTTGAAACAAAAATAATCCAATCGAAATGAAAATCGAATCAAAACGAAAATAATCGAATGGAATAAAAAGAATACAGTCAAAAGAAAAATAATCAAATCGAAATGAAAAAAATGGAATGGAATCGAATCGAATTGAAGAAAATCAAATCGCATCGAATCGATAAATATCGAATGGAATGGAATTGAATCGAAACGAAAATAATCGAATCAAAACGAAGATAATCGAATCGAATAAAAACATAATCGAAACGAAAATAAGCGAATCGAAACGAAAAAAATCGCATCAAAACGAAAATAATCGAATCGAAACCAAAATAATCAATCAAAATGAAAATAATCGAATCGAATCGAAAATAATCACATCAAAACGAAAATAAACGAATCGAATCAAAAAATTCGAATCGAAAAGAAACGAATTGAATCGAATCGAAAAAAATCAAATCGAATAGAAAATAATCGAATTGAAATGAAAAAAATCAAGTAGAAGCGAAAATAATCTAATCGAAACCAAAATAATTAAATGGAAATGAAAATAACCGAATCGAATAGAAAATAATCAAATCGAATCGAAAATAATCAAATCGAATCGGAAATAATCGAATCGAAACCAAAATAATCGAATCGAAATGAAAAAAATCAAGTAGAAGCGAAAATAATTAAATCGAATCGAAAATAATCTAATCGAAATAAAAATAATCAAATCGAAACGAAAATAATCAAATAGAAAGGAAAATAATTGAATCAAAAAGAAGCGAATTGAATTGAATCGAAAAGAATCAAATCGAATCGAAAATAATCAAATCGAAATGAGAAAAATCAAATCGAATCAAAAATAATTGAATCGAATCTAATACAAATCTAACTGAAAATAATCAAATTGAATCGAAAAAATTCGAATAGAAAAGAAACGAATTGAATCGAATCGAAAAAAATCAAATCGAATAGAAAATAATCAAATCGAAACGAAAATAATCAATTGAAATGAAAATAATCGAATCGAAACCAAAATATTCAAATCCACATGAAAATAATTGATCTAATCGAAAATAATCAAGTCGAATAGAAAATAATCGAATCAAAATGAAAATAATCAATCGAAACGAAAATCGAATCAAATTAAAAATAATCAAATCGAAACGAATATAATCTAATTGAATAGAAAATAATCAAATCGAAACGAAAATAACCGAATCGAAATTAAAATAATTGAATCGAAACGAAAATAAATAATCAAAACGACAATGATCGAATTGAAACGAAAAAAAATCAAATTGAAACACAAAAATAATCGAATCGAAAAGAAAAAAATCCAATCGAATAGCATTGAATCGAAAAAATCGATTCGAATTGAATCGAAAATATCGAATCGAAACGAAAATAAATGAATCAAAACAATAATGGAATGAATCGAAACGAAAATAAATGAATCGAAACGAAAAAATCATGTAGAAGCGAAAAAAATCAAATCAAAAATAATCAAATCGAAAATAATCAAATAGAAATGAAAATAATCGAATCGAGATGAGAAAAGTCAAATCGAAATGAAAATAATCGAATCGAAACGAAAATAATCGAATCGAAAAGAAAATAAACGGATCGAATCGAAAAAATTCGAATTGAAAAGAAACGAATTGAATCGACATGAAAATAATCGAATCGGATAGAAAATAATCGAATCGAAACGTAAAAATTCGAATCGAAAAGAAACGAATTAAATCGACATGAAAATAATCAAATCGAATAGAAAATAATCGAATCGAAACAAAAATAATGAATCGAAACGAGAAAAATCGAATTGAAAAGAAAATAATCGAATCGAATCGAAAAAATTCGAATACAAAAGAAACAAATTGAATCGACATGAAAATAATCGAATCGAATAGAAAATAATCGAATCAAAACGAAAATAATCAATCGATACAAAAATAATCGAATTGAAACCAAAATAATCAAATCCACATGAAAATAATCGAATCGAATCAAAAATAATCAAATCGAAACTAAAATAATCGAATCGAATCGAAAATAATCAAATTGAATAGGAAATAATCGAATCGAAATGAAAAAAATCAAGTAGAAGCGAAAATAATCGAGTTGAAACCAAAATAATTAAATCGACATGAAAATAATCGAATCGAAATAATAAAATAGAAACGAAAATAATCGAGTCGCAACCAAAATAATCGAATCGACATGAAAATAATCGAATCGAAACGAAAATAATCGGATGGAATAAAAAGAATAGAATCTAAACAAAAATAATCAAATCGAAATAAAAAAAAGGAATCGAATCGAATCTAAGAAAATCAAATCTCATCGAATCAATAGAAACCGAATGGAATGGAATCGAATCGAATCGAAAAAAATCGAATCGAAATGAAAATAATCGAATCGAAATGAAGATAATCGAGTTGAATAAAAACATAATCGAAACGAAAATAATCGAATCGAAACAAAAAATCGCATCAAAACGAAAATAATCGAAACCAAAATAATCACACAACATGAAAATAATCGAATTGAATCGAAAATAATCACATCGAAACGAAAATAATCAGATAGAATCAAAAGTAATCAAATTGAAACCAAAATAATCGAATCAAATCAACAATAATCGAGTCGAATCGAGAATAATCGAATCGAAATGAAAATAATCGAATCAAAACGAAGATAATCGAATTGAATAAAAACATAATCGAAACGAAAATAAGCGAATCGAAACGAAAAAAATCGCATCAAAACGAAAATAATCGAATCGAAACCAAAATAATCAATCAAAATGAAAATAATCGAATCGAATCGAAAATAATCACATCAAAACGAAAATAAACGAATCGAATCAAAAAATTCGAATCGAAAAGAAACGAATTGAATCGAATCGAAAAAAATCAAATCGAATAGAAAATAATCGAATTGAAATGAAAAAAATCAAGTAGAAGCGAAAATAATCTAATCGAAACCAAAATAATTAAATGGAAATGAAAATAACCGAATCGAATAGAAAATAATCAAATCGAATCGAAAATAATCAAATCGAATCGGAAATAATCGAATCGAAACCAAAATAATCGAATCGAAATGAAAAAAATCAAGTAGAAGCGAAAATAATTAAATCGAATCGAAAATAATCTAATCGAAATAAAAATAATCAAATCGAAACGAAAATAATCAAATAGAAAGGAAAATAATTGAATCAAAAAGAAGCGAATTGAATTGAATCGAAAAGAATCAAATCGAATCGAAAATAATCAAATCGAAATGAGAAAAATCAAATCGAATCAAAAATAATTGAATCGAATCTAATACAAATCTAACTGAAAATAATCAAATTGAATCGAAAAAATTCGAATAGAAAAGAAACGAATTGAATCGAATCGAAAAAAATCAAATCGAATAGAAAATAATCAAATCGAAACGAAAATAATCAATTGAAATGAAAATAATCGAATCGAAACCAAAATATTCAAATCCACATGAAAATAATTGATCTAATCGAAAATAATCAAGTCGAATAGAAAATAATCGAATCAAAATGAAAATAATCAATCGAAACGAAAATCGAATCAAATTAAAAATAATCAAATCGAAACGAATATAATCTAATTGAATAGAAAATAATCAAATCGAAACGAAAATAACCGAATCGAAATTAAAATAATTGAATCGAAACGAAAATAAATAATCAAAACGACAATGATCGAATTGAAACGAAAAAAAATCAAATTGAAACACAAAAATAATCGAATCGAAAAGAAAAAAATCCAATCAAATAGCATTGAATCGAAAAAATCGATTCGAATTGAATCGAAAATATCGAATCGAAACGAAAATAAATGAATCAAAACAATAATGGAATGAATCGAAACGAAAATAAATGAATCGAAACGAAAAAATCATGTAGAAGCGAAAAAAATCAAATCAAAAATAATCAAATCGAAAATAATCAAATAGAAATGAAAATAATCGAATCGAGATGAGAAAAGTCAAATCGAAATGAAAATAATCGAATCGAAACGAAAATAATCGAATCGAAAAGAAAATAAACGGATCGAATCGAAAAAATTCGAATTGAAAAGAAACGAATTGAATCGACATGAAAATAATCGAATCGGATAGAAAATAATCGAATCGAAACGTAAAAATTCGAATCGAAAAGAAACGAATTAAATCGACATGAAAATAATCAAATCGAATAGAAAATAATCGAATCGAAACAAAAATAATGAATCGAAACGAGAAAAATCGAATTGAAAAGAAAATAATCGAATCGAATCGAAAAAATTCGAATACAAAAGAAACAAATTGAATCGACATGAAAATAATCGAATCGAATAGAAAATAATCGAATCAAAACGAAAATAATCAATCGATACAAAAATAATCGAATTGAAACCAAAATAATCAAATCCACATGAAAATAATCGAATCGAATCAAAAATAATCAAATCGAAACTAAAATAATCGAATCGAATCGAAAATAATCAAATTGAATAGGAAATAATCGAATCGAAATGAAAAAAATCAAGTAGAAGCGAAAATAATCGAGTTGAAACCAAAATAATTAAATCGACATGAAAATAATCGAATCGAAATAATAAAATAGAAACGAAAATAATCGAGTCGCAACCAAAATAATCGAATCGACATGAAAATAATCGAATCGAAACGAAAATAATCGGATGGAATAAAAAGAATAGAATCTAAACAAAAATAATCAAATCGAAATAAAAAAAAGGAATCGAATCGAATCTAAGAAAATCAAATCTCATCGAATCAATAGAAACCGAATGGAATGGAATCGAATCGAATCGAAAAAAATCGAATCGAAATGAAAATAATCGAATCGAAATGAAGATAATCGAGTTGAATAAAAACATAATCGAAACGAAAATAATCGAATCGAAACAAAAAATCGCATCAAAACGAAAATAATCGAAACCAAAATAATCACACAACATGAAAATAATCGAATTGAATCGAAAATAATCACATCGAAACGAAAATAATCAGATAGAATCAAAAGTAATCAAATTGAAACCAAAATAATCGAATCAAATCAACAATAATCGAGTCGAATCGAGAATAATCGAATCGAAATGAAAATAATCGAATCAAAACGAAGATAATCGAATTGAATAAAAACATAATCGAAACGAAAATAAGCGAATCGAAACGAAAAAAATCGCATCAAAACGAAAATAATCGAATCGAAACCAAAATAATCAATCAAAATGAAAATAATCGAATCGAATCGAAAATAATCACATCAAAACGAAAATAAACGAATCGAATCAAAAAATTCGAATCGAAAAGAAACGAATTGAATCGAATCGAAAAAAATCAAATCGAATAGAAAATAATCGAATTGAAATGAAAAAAATCAAGTAGAAGCGAAAATAATCTAATCGAAACCAAAATAATTAAATGGAAATGAAAATAACCGAATCGAATCGAAAATAATCAAATCGAATCGAAAATAATCAAATCGAATCGGAAATAATGGAATCGAAACCAAAATAATCAAATCGATATGAAAATAATCGAATCGAAAATAATCAAATCGAAACCAAAATAATCGAATCGAAATGAAAAAAATCAAGTAGAAGCGAAAATAATTAAATCGAATCGAAAATAATCTAATCGAAATAAAAATAATCAAATCGAAACGAAAATAATCAAATAGAAACGAAAATAATTGAATCAAAAAGAAGCGAATTGAATTGAATCGAAAAAAATCAAATCGAATCGAAAATAATCAAATCGAAATGAGAAAAATCGAATCGAATCAAAAATAATTGAATCGAATCTAAAATAAACAAATCTAACTGAAAATAATCAAATCGAATCGAAAAAATTCGAATAGAAAAGAAACGAATTGAATCGACATGAAAATAATCGAATCAAATAGAAAATAATCAAATCGAAACGAAGATAATCAATCGATACAAAAATAATCGAATCGAAACCAAAATAATCAAATCCACATGAAAATAATCGAATCGAATCGAAAATAATCAAATCGAAACTAAAATAATCGAATCGAATCGAAAATAATCAAATTGAATAGGAAATAATCGAATCGAAATGAAAAAAATCAAGTAGAAGCGAAAATAATCGAGTTGAAACCAAAATAATTAAATCGACATGAAAATAATCGAATCGAAATAATAAAATAGAAACGAAAATAATCGAATCAAATCGATAATAACCGAATCGAAATGAAAATTATCGAGTCGCAACCAAAATAATCGAATCGACATGAAAATAATCGAATCGAAATGAAAATAACCGAATGGAATAAAAAGAATAGAATCTCAACAAAAATAATCAAATCGAAATGAAAAAAATGGAATCGAATCGAATCCAATCTAAGAAAATCAAATCACATCGAATCGATAGAAATCGAATGGAATGGAATCAAATCGAATCGAAAAAAATCGAATCGAAACGAAAATAATCGAATCGAAATGAAGATAATCGAATCGAATCGAAAATAATTGAATCGAAACGTAAATAATCAAATCGAAGTGAAAATAAACGAATCGATTTAAAAATTCGAATTGAAACGAAAATAATCGAATCGAATCAAAAACAATCGAGTTGAAACGAAAATAATTGAGTTGAAACAAAAATAATCCAATCGAAATGAAAATCGAATCAAAACGAAAATAATCGAATGGAATAAAAAGAATACAGTCAAAAGAAAAATAATCAAATCGAAATGAAAAAAATGGAATGGAATCGAATCGAATTGAAGAAAATCAAATCGCATCGAATTGATAAATATCGAATGGAATGGAATTGAATCGAAACGAAAATAATCGAATCAAAACGAAGATAATCGAATCGAATAAAAACATAATCGAAACGAAAATAAGCGAATCGAAACGAAAAAAATCGCATCAAAACGAAAATAATCGAATCGAAACCAAAATAATCAATCAAAATGAAAATAATCGAATCGAATCGAAAATAATCACATCAAAACGAAAATAAACGAATCGAATCAAAAAATTCGAATCGAAAAGAAACGAATTGAATCGAATCGAAAAAAATCAAATCGAATAGAAAATAATCGAATTGAAATGAAAAAAATCAAGTAGAAGCGAAAATAATCTAATCGAAACCAAAATAATTAAATGGAAATGAAAATAACCGAATCGAATCGAAAATAATCAAATCGAATCGAAAATAATCAAATCGAATCGGAAATAATCGAATCGAAACCAAAATAATCGAATCCAAATGAAAAAAATCAAGTAGAAGCGAAAATAATTAAATCGAATCGAAAATAATCTAATCGAAATAAAAATAATCAAATCGAAACGAAAATAATCAAATAGAAACGAAAATAATTGAATCAAAAAGAAGCGAATTGAATTGAATCGAAAAGAATCAAATCGAATCTAAAATAATCAAATCGAAATGAGAAAAATCAAATCGAATCAAAAATAATTGAATCGAATCTAAAACAAATCTAACTGAAAATAATCAAATTGAATCGAAAAAATTCGAATAGAAAAGAAACGAATTGAATCGAATCGAAAAAAATCAAATCGAATAGAAAATAATCAAATCGAAACGAAAATAATCAATTGAAATGAAAATAATCGAATCGAAACCAAAATATTCAAATCCACATGAAAATAATTGATCGAATCGAAAATAATCAAGTCGAATAGAAAATAATCGAATCGAAATGAAAATAATCAATCGAAACGAAAATCGAATCAAATTAAAAATAATCAAATCGAAACGAATATAATCTAATTGAATAGAAAATAATCAAATCGAAACGAAAATAACCGAATCGAAATTAAAATAATTGAATCGAAACGAAAATAAATAATCAAAACGACAATGATCGAATTGAAACGAAAAAAATCAAATTGAAACACAAAAATAATCGAATCGAAAAGAAAAAAATCCAATCGAATAGCATCGAATCGAAAAAATCGATTCGAATTGAATCGAAAATATCAAATCGAAACGAAAATAAATGAATCAAAACAATAATGATTGAATCGAAACGAAAATAAATGAATCGAAACGAAAAAATCATGTAGAAGCGAAAAAAATCAAATCAAAAATAATCAAATCGAAAATAATCAAATAGAAATGAAAATAATCGAATCGAGATGAGAAAAGTCAAATCGAAATGAAAATAATTGAATCGAAACGAAAATAATCGAATCGAAAAGAAAATAAACGGATCGAATCGAAAAAATTCGAATTGAAAAGAAACGAATTGAATCGACATGAAAATAATCGAATCGGATAGAAAATAATCGAATCGAAACGTAAAAATTCGAATCGAAAAGAAACGAATTAAATCGACATGAAAATAATCAAATCGAATAGAAAATAATCGAATCGAAACAAAAATAATGAATCGAAACGAGAAAAATCGAATTGAAAAGAAAATAATCGAATCGAATCGAAAAAATTCGAATACAAAAGAAACAAATTGAATCGACATGAAAATAATCGAATCGAATAGAAAATAATCGAATCAAAACGAAAATAATCAATCGATACAAAAATAATCGAATCGAAACCAAAATAATCAAATCCACATGAAAATAATCGAATCGAATCGAAAATAATCAAATCGAAACTAAAATAATCAAATCGAATTGAAAATAATCAAATTGAATAGGAAATAATCGAATCGAAATGAAAAAAATCAAGTAGAAGCGAAAATAATCGAGTTGAAACCAAAATAATTAAATCGACATGAAAATAATCGAATCGAAATAATAAAATAGAAACGAAAATAATCGAGTCGCAACCAAAATAATCGAATCGACATGAAAATAATCGAATCGAAACGAAAATAATCGGATGGAATAAAAAGAATAGAATCTAAACAAAAATAATCAAATCGAAATAAAAAAAAGGAATCGAATCGAATCTAAGAAAATCAAATCTCATCGAATCAATAGAAACCGAATGGAATGGAATCGAATCGAATCGAAAAAAATCGAATCGAAATGAAAATAATCGAATCGAAATGAAGATAATCGAGTTGAATAAAAACATAATCGAAACGAAAATAATCGAATCGAAACAAAAAATCGCATCAAAACGAAAATAATCGAAACCAAAATAATCACACAACATGAAAATAATCGAATTGAATCGAAAATAATCACATCGAAACGAAAATAATCAGATAGAATCAAAAGTAATCAAATTGAAACCAAAATAATCGAATCAAATCAACAATAATCGAGTCGAATCGAAAATAATCGAATCGAAATGAAAATAATCGAATCGAATCGAAAATAATTGAATCGAAATGTAAATAATCAAATCGAAGTGAAAATAAACGAATCGATTTAAAAATTCGAATTGAAACGGAAATAATCGAATCGAATCAAAAACAATCGAGTTGAAACGAAAATAATTGAGTTGAAACAAAAATAATCCAATCGAAATGAAAATCGAATCAAAACGAAAATAATCGAATGGAATAAAAAGAATACAGTCAAAAGAAAAATAATCAAATCGAAATGAAAAAAATGGAATGGAATCGAATCGAATTGAAGAAAATCAAATCGCATCGAATCGATAAATATCGAATGGAATGGAATTGAATCGAAACGAAAATAATCGAATCAAAACGAAGATAATCGAATCGAATAAAAACATAATCGAAACGAAAATAAGCGAATCGAAACGAAAAAAATCGCATCAAAACGAAAATAATCGAATCGAAACCAAAATAATCAATCAAAATGAAAATAATCGAATCGAATCGAAAATAATCACATCAAAACGAAAATAAACGAATCGAATCAAAAAATTCGAATCGAAAAGAAACGAATTGAATCGAATCGAAAAAAATCAAATCGAATAGAAAATAATCGAATTGAAATGAAAAAAATCAAGTAGAAGCGAAAATAATCTAATCGAAACCAAAATAATTAAATGGAAATGAAAATAACCGAATCGAATCGAAAATAATCAAATCGAATCGAAAATAATCAAATCGAATCGGAAATAATGGAATCGAAACCAAAATAATCAAATCGATATGAAAATAATCGAATCGAAAATAATCAAATCGAAACCAAAATAATCGAATCGAAATGAAAAAAATCAAGTAGAAGCGAAAATAATTAAATCGAATCGAAAATAATCTAATCGAAATAAAAATAATCAAATCGAAACGAAAATAATCAAATAGAAACGAAAATAATTGAATCAAAAAGAAGCGAATTGAATTGAATCGAAAAAAATCAAATCGAATCGAAAATAATCAAATCGAAATGAGAAAAATCGAATCGAATCAAAAATAATTGAATCGAATCTAAAATAAACAAATCTAACTGAAAATAATCAAATCGAATCGAAAAAATTCGAATAGAAAAGAAACGAATTGAATCGACATGAAAATAATCGAATCAAATAGAAAATAATCAAATCGAAACGAAGATAATCAATCGATACAAAAATAATCGAATCGAAACCAAAATAATCAAATCCACATGAAAATAATCGAATCGAATCGAAAATAATCAAATCGAAACTAAAATAATCGAATCGAATCGAAAATAATCAAATTGAATAGGAAATAATCGAATCGAAATGAAAAAAATCAAGTAGAAGCGAAAAAAATAATCGAGTTGAAACCAAAATAATTAAATCGACATGAAAATAATCGAATCGAAATAATAAAATAGAAACGAAAATAATCGAATCAAATCGATAATAACCGAATCGAAATGAAAATTATCGAGTCGCAACCAAAATAATCGAATCGACATGAAAATAATCGAATCGAAATGAAAATAATCGAATGGAATAAAAAGAATAGAATCTAAACAAAAATAATCAAATCGAAATGAAAAAAATGGAATCGAATCGAATCCAATCTAAGAAAATCAAATCACATCGAATCGATAGAAATCGAATGGAATGGAATCAAATCGAATCGAAAAAAATCGAATCGAAACGAAAATAATCGAATCGAAATGAAGATAATCGAATCGAATCGAAAATAATTGAATCGAAACGTAAATAATCAAATCGAAGTGAAAATAAACGAATCGATTTAAAAATTCGAATTGAAACGAAAATAATCGAATCGAATCAAAAACAATCGAGTTGAAACGAAAATAATTGAGTTGAAACAAAAATAATCCAATCGAAATGAAAATCGAATCAAAACGAAAATAATCGAATGGAATAAAAAGAATACAGTCAAAAGAAAAATAATCAAATCGAAATGAAAAAAATGGAATGGAATCGAATCGAATTGAAGAAAATCAAATCGCATCGAATTGATAAATATCGAATGGAATGGAATTGAATCGAAACGAAAATAATCGAATCAAAACGAAGATAATCGAATCGAATAAAAACATAATCGAAACGAAAATAAGCGAATCGAAACGAAAAAAATCGCATCAAAACGAAAATAATCGAATCGAAACCAAAATAATCAATCAAAATGAAAATAATCGAATCGAATCGAAAATAATCACATCAAAACGAAAATAAACGAATCGAATCAAAAAATTCGAATCGAAAAGAAACGAATTGAATCGAATCGAAAAAAATCAAATCGAATAGAAAATAATCGAATTGAAATGAAAAAAATCAAGTAGAAGCGAAAATAATCTAATCGAAACCAAAATAATTAAATGGAAATGAAAATAACCGAATCGAATCGAAAATAATCAAATCGAATCGAAAATAATCAAATCGAATCGGAAATAATCGAATCGAAACCAAAATAATCGAATCCAAATGAAAAAAATCAAGTAGAAGCGAAAATAATTAAATCGAATCGAAAATAATCTAATCGAAATAAAAATAATCAAATCGAAACGAAAATAATCAAATAGAAACGAAAATAATTGAATCAAAAAGAAGCGAATTGAATTGAATCGAAAAGAATCAAATCGAATCTAAAATAATCAAATCGAAATGAGAAAAATCAAATCGAATCAAAAATAATTGAATCGAATCTAAAACAAATCTAACTGAAAATAATCAAATTGAATCGAAAAAATTCGAATAGAAAAGAAACGAATTGAATCGAATCGAAAAAAATCAAATCGAATAGAAAATAATCAAATCGAAACGAAAATAATCAATTGAAATGAAAATAATCGAATCGAAACCAAAATATTCAAATCCACATGAAAATAATTGATCGAATCGAAAATAATCAAGTCGAATAGAAAATAATCGAATCGAAATGAAAATAATCAATCGAAACGAAAATCGAATCAAATTAAAAATAATCAAATCGAAACGAATATAATCTAATTGAATAGAAAATAATCAAATCGAAACGAAAATAACCGAATCGAAATTAAAATAATTGAATCGAAACGAAAATAAATAATCAAAACGACAATGATCGAATTGAAACGAAAAAAATCAAATTGAAACACAAAAATAATCGAATCGAAAAGAAAAAAATCCAATCGAATAGCATCGAATCGAAAAAATCGATTCGAATTGAATCGAAAATATCAAATCGAAACGAAAATAAATGAATCAAAACAATAATGATTGAATCGAAACGAAAATAAATGAATCGAAACGAAAAAATCATGTAGAAGCGAAAAAAATCAAATCAAAAATAATCAAATCGAAAATAATCAAATAGAAATGAAAATAATCGAATCGAGATGAGAAAAGTCAAATCGAAATGAAAATAATTGAATCGAAACGAAAATAATCGAATCGAAAAGAAAATAAACGGATCGAATCGAAAAAATTCGAATTGAAAAGAAACGAATTGAATCGACATGAAAATAATCGAATCGGATAGAAAATAATCGAATCGAAACGTAAAAATTCGAATCGAAAAGAAACGAATTAAATCGACATGAAAATAATCAAATCGAATAGAAAATAATCGAATCGAAACAAAAATAATGAATCGAAACGAGAAAAATCGAATTGAAAAGAAAATAATCGAATCGAATCGAAAAAATTCGAATACAAAAGAAACAAATTGAATCGACATGAAAATAATCGAATCGAATAGAAAATAATCGAATCAAAACGAAAATAATCAATCGATACAAAAATAATCGAATCGAAACCAAAATAATCAAATCCACATGAAAATAATCGAATCGAATCGAAAATAATCAAATCGAAACTAAAATAATCAAATCGAATTGAAAATAATCAAATTGAATAGGAAATAATCGAATCGAAATGAAAAAAATCAAGTAGAAGCGAAAATAATCGAGTTGAAACCAAAATAATTAAATCGACATGAAAATAATCGAATCGAAATAATAAAATAGAAACGAAAATAATCGAGTCGCAACCAAAATAATCGAATCGACATGAAAATAATCGAATCGAAACGAAAATAATCGGATGGAATAAAAAGAATAGAATCTAAACAAAAATAATCAAATCGAAATAAAAAAAAGGAATCGAATCGAATCTAAGAAAATCAAATCTCATCGAATCAATAGAAACCGAATGGAATGGAATCGAATCGAATCGAAAAAAATCGAATCGAAATGAAAATAATCGAATCGAAATGAAGATAATCGAGTTGAATAAAAACATAATCGAAACGAAAATAATCGAATCGAAACAAAAAATCGCATCAAAACGAAAATAATCGAAACCAAAATAATCACACAACATGAAAATAATCGAATTGAATCGAAAATAATCACATCGAAACGAAAATAATCAGATAGAATCAAAAGTAATCAAATTGAAACCAAAATAATCGAATCAAATCAACAATAATCGAGTCGAATCGAAAATAATCGAATCGAAATGAAAATAATCGAATCGAATCGAAAATAATTGAATCGAAATGTAAATAATCAAATCGAAGTGAAAATAAACGAATCGATTTAAAAATTCGAATTGAAACGGAAATAATCGAATCGAATCAAAAACAATCGAGTTGAAACGAAAATAATTGAGTTGAAACAAAAATAATCCAATCGAAATGAAAATCGAATCAAAACGAAAATAATCGAATGGAATAAAAAGAATACAGTCAAAAGAAAAATAATCAAATCGAAATGAAAAAAATGGAATGGAATCGAATCGAATTGAAGAAAATCAAATCGCATCGAATCGATAAATATCGAATGGAATGGAATTGAATCGAAACGAAAATAATCGAATCAAAACGAAGATAATCGAATCGAATAAAAACATAATCGAAACGAAAATAAGCGAATCGAAACGAAAAAAATCGCATCAAAACGAAAATAATCGAATCGAAACCAAAATAATCAATCAAAATGAAAATAATCGAATCGAATCGAAAATAATCACATCAAAACGAAAATAAACGAATCGAATCAAAAAATTCGAATCGAAAAGAAACGAATTGAATCGAATCGAAAAAAATCAAATCGAATAGAAAATAATCGAATTGAAATGAAAAAAATCAAGTAGAAGCGAAAATAATCTAATCGAAACCAAAATAATTAAATGGAAATGAAAATAACCGAATCGAATAGAAAATAATCAAATCGAATCGAAAATAATCAAATCGAATCGGAAATAATCGAATCGAAACCAAAATAATCGAATCGAAATGAAAAAAATCAAGTAGAAGCGAAAATAATTAAATCGAATCGAAAATAATCTAATCGAAATAAAAATAATCAAATCGAAACGAAAATAATCAAATAGAAAGGAAAATAATTGAATCAAAAAGAAGCGAATTGAATTGAATCGAAAAGAATCAAATCGAATCGAAAATAATCAAATCGAAATGAGAAAAATCAAATCGAATCAAAAATAATTGAATCGAATCTAATACAAATCTAACTGAAAATAATCAAATTGAATCGAAAAAATTCGAATAGAAAAGAAACGAATTGAATCGAATCGAAAAAAATCAAATCGAATAGAAAATAATCAAATCGAAACGAAAATAATCAATTGAAATGAAAATAATCGAATCGAAACCAAAATATTCAAATCCACATGAAAATAATTGATCTAATCGAAAATAATCAAGTCGAATAGAAAATAATCGAATCAAAATGAAAATAATCAATCGAAACGAAAATCGAATCAAATTAAAAATAATCAAATCGAAACGAATATAATCTAATTGAATAGAAAATAATCAAATCGAAACGAAAATAACCGAATCGAAATTAAAATAATTGAATCGAAACGAAAATAAATAATCAAAACGACAATGATCGAATTGAAACGAAAAAAAATCAAATTGAAACACAAAAATAATCGAATCGAAAAGAAAAAAATCCAATCGAATAGCATTGAATCAAAAAAATCGATTCGAATTGAATCGAAAATATCGAATCGAAACGAAAATAAATGAATCAAAACAATAATGGAATGAATCGAAACGAAAATAAATGAATCGAAACGAAAAAATCATGTAGAAGCGAAAAAAATCAAATCAAAAATAATCAAATCGAAAATAATCAAATAGAAATGAAAATAATCGAATCGAGATGAGAAAAGTCAAATCGAAATGAAAATAATCGAATCGAAACGAAAATAATCGAATCGAAAAGAAAATAAACGGATCGAATCGAAAAAATTCGAATTGAAAAGAAACGAATTGAATCGACATGAAAATAATCGAATCGGATAGAAAATAATCGAATCGAAACGTAAAAATTCGAATCGAAAAGAAACGAATTAAATCGACATGAAAATAATCAAATCGAATAGAAAATAATCGAATCGAAACAAAAATAATGAATCGAAACGAGAAAAATCGAATTGAAAAGAAAATAATCGAATCGAATCGAAAAAATTCGAATACAAAAGAAACAAATTGAATCGACATGAAAATAATCGAATCGAATAGAAAATAATCGAATCAAAACGAAAATAATCAATCGATACAAAAATAATCGAATTGAAACCAAAATAATCAAATCCACATGAAAATAATCGAATCGAATCAAAAATAATCAAATCGAAACTAAAATAATCGAATCGAATCGAAAATAATCAAATTGAATAGGAAATAATCGAATCGAAATGAAAAAAATCAAGTAGAAGCGAAAATAATCGAGTTGAAACCAAAATAATTAAATCGACATGAAAATAATCGAATCGAAATAATAAAATAGAAACGAAAATAATCGAGTCGCAACCAAAATAATCGAATCGACATGAAAATAATCGAATCGAAACGAAAATAATCGGATGGAATAAAAAGAATAGAATCTAAACAAAAATAATCAAATCGAAATAAAAAAAAGGAATCGAATCGAATCTAAGAAAATCAAATCTCATCGAATCAATAGAAACCGAATGGAATGGAATCGAATCGAATCGAAAAAAATCGAATCGAAATGAAAATAATCGAATCGAAATGAAGATAATCGAGTTGAATAAAAACATAATCGAAACGAAAATAATCGAATCGAAACAAAAAATCGCATCAAAACGAAAATAATCGAAACCAAAATAATCACACAACATGAAAATAATCGAATTGAATCGAAAATAATCACATCGAAACGAAAATAATCAGATAGAATCAAAAGTAATCAAATTGAAACCAAAATAATCGAATCAAATCAACAATAAACGAGTCGAATCGAAAATAATCGAATCGAAATGAAAATAATCGAATCGAAGTGAAAATAAACGAATCGATTTAAAAATTCGAATTGAAACGAAAATAATCGAATCGAATCAAAAACAATCGAGTTGAAACGAAAATAATTGAGTTGAAACAAAAATAATCCAATCGAAATGAAAATCGAATCAAAACGAAAATAATCGAATGGAATAAAAAGAATACAGTCAAAAGAAAAATAATCAAATCGAAATGAAAAAAATGGAATGGAATCGAATCGAATTGAAGAAAATCAAATTGCATCGAATCGATAAATATCGAATGGAATGGAATTGAATCGAAACGAAAATAATCGAATCAAAACGAAGATAATCGAATCGAATAAAAACATAATCGAAACGAAAATAATCAATCGAAATGAAAATCAAATCGAAGCCAAAATAATCAAATCCACATGAAAAAAATCAAATCGAATCGAAAATAATCAAATCGAAACTAAAATCATATCGACATGAAAAAAATCAAATCGAATTGAAAATAATCAAATCGAAACTAAAATCAAATTGACATGAAAAAAATCAAATCGAATCAAAAATAATCAAATCGAAACAAAAATAATCAAATTGAATCAAAAATAATCAAATCGAATCGAAAATAATCAATCGAAACGAAAATAATAGAAACGAAACCAAAATAATCAAATCGACATGAAAATAATGGAATCGAATCGAAAGTAATCAAATAGTAACTAAAATAATCGAATAGAATAGAAAATGATGAAATCGAAACGAAAATAATCAATCGAAATGAAAATCAAATCGAAAACAAAATAATCAAATCGACATGAAAAAAATCAAATCGAATAGAAAATAATCGAATCAAAACAAAAATAATGAATCAAAACGAGAAAAATCGAATCGAAAAGAAAATAATCGGATCGAATCGAAAAAATTCGAATTGAAAAGAAACGAATCGACATGAAAATAATCGAATCGAATAGAAAATAATCGAATTGAAACGAAAATAATCAAATAGAAATGAAAATAATCGAATCGAAAAGAAACAAATTGAATTGAACCGAAAAAAATCAAATCGAATTGAAAATAATCAAATCGAAATGAGAAAAATCGAATCGAATCAAAAATAATTGAATCGAATCTAAAATAAACAAAGCTAACTGAAAATAATCAAATCGAATCGAAAAAATTCGAATAGAAAAGAAACGAATTGAATCGACATGAAAATAATCGAATCGAATAGAAAATAATCAAATCGAAACGAAGATAATCAATCGATACAAAAATAATCGAATCGAAACCAAAATAATCAAATCCACATGAAAATAATCGAATCGAATCGAAAATAATCAAATCGAAACTAAAATAATCGAATCGAATCGAAAATAATCAAATTGAATAGGAAATAATCGAATCGAAATGAAAAAAATCAAGTAGAAGCGAAAATAATCGAGTTGAAACCAAAATAATTAAATCGACATGAAAATAATCGAATCGAAATAATAAAATAGAAACGAAAATAATCGAATCAAATCGATAATAACCGAATCGAAATGAAAATTATCGAGTCGCAACCAAAATAATCGAATCGACATGAAAATAATCGAATCGAAATGAAAATAATCGAATGGAATAAAAAGAATAGAATCTAAACAAAAATAATCAAATCGAAATGAAAAAAATGGAATCGAATCGAATCCAATCTAAGAAAATCAAATCACATCGAATCGATAGAAATCGAATGGAATGGAATCAAATCGAATCGAAAAAAATCGAATCGAAACGAAAATAATCGAATCGAAATGAAGATAATCGAATCGAATCGAAAATAATTGAATCGAAACGTAAATAATCAAATCGAAGTGAAAATAAACGAATCGATTTAAAAATTCGAATTGA